>NC_139619.1:42601589-42991589 GCF_964270895.1 Podarcis filfolensis
GCCTGAAATGGGATCAGCTATCGCTGGTCTGCCCCTTAACTCAGAAGTTGCTGGATCCACATTTCAAAGCCTGCCTTAAGACAGTAAAGCATATTTTTCTACAGCTGAGGTGGGGAATCTGTGTCCCTCCAGATTTTGCTGGTCTCCAATGCCCATCACCATCATGACCAATGGTCTGGGGTTATAGGATCTGGAGTCCAGAAACACCTGGAGGGCCTGAGCTTGAAATTAGGAGTGTCAGTTTTTCACTCTGGGCCTGTGACATTCTGAACAAAGGGACAGTCTCTGCAAGAGCGCTCCAATGCTGAAATGAAAAATATGGCATGTCAAACAATGGCTTGGGATCACACATCCGCTCTGGAAGTCCTAAGGCCAGATGTGTGGGAGCTGTTTGGGCTTACTCACTGATCAGAGAAAGGAGTTCTGGGCACATCATTTTTTTTTAAAAAAAACATTCCCTTCTTTTCCTTTTTTAATTTATGCGAGTGGGTTCTGAAACAAAACATTGCAGCTTGGCGAGTACTTATTCCCAAGGCAAGCCTAAGACATTTTGCTGCCTGAGGGAAAGGACAAAATGCACTGAGGTCAGCTGGGTTGTTAAAAAGGTAGCGGGCAAGGCACGTGACAGCTCTCTTCTCCCACAGAAGCCGCCTAGTCAGGAGGAAGAGCTGAGGGGAATACTTTGCTGATAAATCTCATGGTAGTAATGTGCCTAGATAATTAACATTTTCTGTACAAGTATGAAATTGGTATTGTTTAAACAGTTGAACAAAAATATATATTTCCTAATAACATCAACTCTGATTTGGACCTATTTATAGTATATCCTGAGATTTTACCAAGACATCTATATTTTGCATTATTCTCCAGACATGCCTGGAGTTGTTCAGTGACCATCCGTTCAATCACCTTGCCCAGGAATGGTAAGTTTGAGACTGGACAATAATTGGACATAATGGCCAGGTCCAAATATGTCTTTTTAATAAGCAGTTGAACAATCACTTCTTCAGGTGGTAGGTTTCACTCGTTCAAGTCTGTCCACATCCTCAGAGGCAACAGGTTGTAATGGATCGCATCCAACTTGACTAGACCCAGTGGCGTAGTGGGCTGCGGGGGCACAGGGGCAGTCGCCCCAGGCACAAAATTGTTAGTGCTGCCTCAATACAGCTGCACGCTTCCATCACTGGGGTCCGATGACAACGGCTTGTCCATGCAATCAGGTAAGTGACCTCTCCAGACAATGGGATGGCTCTTCTTTTCTTATCTCTGTGGCTGTGATCCCCTGGGTGATGTGGATGCCATTAGGCAGTCGAATGCGCATGCATACTCCGTCTGTTTCCCTCCCTCCTACCCCCTCCTCCACGTGGCCCCGGGAACTGGCAAGCCATACTATGTCTCTGACTAGGCAGAGCTCTGGCACCCTCCTCCCTTGGTGGAGTCTACCTCTTTTTATCTGCAGAAAAACTCATGACAGGAGTCATTACAGGAGATCTTGGACTCTGTATCAGACCCTGATGGCAAAGGTGGTTCTGTTAGACTGTGAACCACCTGAAAGAGTCTCCTGGTACTGTTTTCACCAACAGATCCAGCAACAATGGTCCTCCTCACCGTCGCTATCGCCACTTGGTAGGCTCGACGTTGAGCTCTAACCCGTGTGTGGTCTCATTTGAAGTGGGTTTTTCACCACCAGCACTTTAGCTGTCTCAGGAATTGTTTCATCACCCTCAGCCCCAGGGGTAGAACCACAGGGTCATCCAAGTGCCATGCCATTGGAGAGGGTGCTTTTTAAGGTTTGTGGAGCAGCACCCTCTTATTCCCCACCACCAAATGTGCTTTCCATGTGTTTGGCCGCCGTCTATCGGGTCTCCCCAGATGAATTTGCTATTAGAAGGAGGCATGTGAAGCCATCATCCTGGAAAGAGATTCTGGAGAGAAGCACTCGACCCAATTTTAGCCTTTGGTTCTGTGAGAGGCGCCCAGTGCTTGGTCTTACTAGCTGCAGCTCAACTTTAACTATGTTTACAGCAGAGGAGCAAGTCCTGGAGGGCTGGCTTCCTATTCTGCCTCTATGGGTGAGTTGGCATTGATGAGGAAAATTCCGGGGTGTGAGGCTACTCAACAGCCCAGCTCGTCGGGCAGAGCCCGCGGGTACTTGCGGTCAGAAATGAAGGAGATTCCAGCCACAAATTGGAGCAAAACAGCGGTCAGGAGACCAAGATCTTTTTTTGTTGCGCAACAGGTTCCCACAGGAGTAAGAACCCCGAACATGGGGTGACATTGACTTTTAAAACTTCCCACGGTCACCCAGAATACATTGCATACAGACCCAATCGCCTTCTCAATCGCTGGTCCAGGAATCAGCGTGTTTTAACATGAGTAGAATGTATCCTCTTACTCAAAATGCATCTCTGGGTTATTTGTGGGGCATAGGAATCTGGGCTGGGACAAACTTCCTCTACATGTGACTAAAGGTGGGTGTGGCCTCACCTGTGCAGGTAACAACAAAAGCACAGGGCAGGGCAGCCATCTCTCTCTCTTTCACCACATGCATCGAAGAAGCAACATCTGCTTAGCCAAAGATGCCCTCTTGGCCTCCAGCCAAGAGAGGACAAAGGGACTGTCTTCTTATGGAATAGTTTTCAAGTGTATGTTACTTTTCTAAGCTAAGTCTGCCTTCTGGGATCCGATTGTGAACAGAATGTGAGTAAACTCTTTTTATACTTTTATGGAAGACTGTGTCGTGTCTTATCTTTTATGAGGGAATAAGGGGAAAATACCAGAACAGTTATTATAGAGGCTTTAGCGAGCCTGAGCAAACGCATCCGCTGCCAATTTTAGAAGAGGGGAATGTTACTCTGCTAAATTGTGGAACTTGTTAAGACAAGTTGGATAAGGATATAATCAGACAATATATCCTCTCCTGCATCCTGAACATTCCCACAGGTCTGAGGGACGGTGGACAGGCCATAGGCAAACATGTCCAGACTTCTCACTCAGTACAAGCTTAACACAGGCAAACATGTGAAGGCACCTCTTAAGTAAAGCTGAAGGTAAAGGGAGCCCTGACCATTAGGTCCAGTCGTGACCGACTCGGGGTTGCAGCGCTCATCTCACCTTATTGGCCGCCGAGGGAGCCGCCATAAAGCTTCCGGGTCATGTGGCCAGCATGACTAAGCCGCTTCTGGCGAACCAGAGCTGCGCACGGAAACGCCGTTTACCTTCCCGCCGGAGCGGCACCTATTGATCTACTTGCACTTGGACGTGCTTTCGAACTGCTAGGTTGGCAGGAGCTGGGACCGAGCAACAGGAGCTCAGCCCGTCGCGGGGATTCGAACCGCCGACCTTCCGATCTGCAAGCCCTAGGCTCTGTGGTTTAGACCACAGCGCCACCCGCGCCCCTCCTGCACATCCATACCCTGGTGCAAGTCTGGTGATGGGCTCTTGGTTTCTTTGGCCAACTAACTGCTCAGTAATTGTCACCTTTGGGCACTTCCCTGGGTGTACACGTGTCCTCACACTTGAGGGATTATGGCGGGAGATAGAGGGGGAAAGAGTCCTTTCCTTAAGGGCAAGAATGGCGTTGGAATGGAGGAAATTGATGCAGGGGGTGGATTTTCTGAAGTGAGGGGCTTTTCCTAAGCCGGCAGTCCATAAGGGAAGTGGCTTGACAGATTTCTTGCAACAAAGGATCACTTTTGGCAATAGAAACCAGTTAATGGGCTTTTGATGGACTGAGTCCATTGTTCTCTCAGCAGGCGGCCACTCAGGAGCTCAGTCACGCTGGCAAAGCTCCACTGCTCCGCAGAACGGAAACAGGCAGCGGCACAAGAAAGATTCTGTCCACTAGAGGCCGCTATCCGCTATTGGCTAGCTGTCCAAATCCGATGCTTTTGATTGGGCTATACGCAGCAGTATGTAAATACAGAGTTCATGCCCAAGTCCCCGTTCATATTGATACGGTTTCATACCAGAAAGAGGGAAGCAGGGTCTTTTCTTCATAAAAAAAGATGTGGTGCTTGGTGCGACAGGGGAAGGAAAGGGCTTTCTCGAGCTCATTGTCTCGCGCCCTAGGTATGTGGAGGGGTTTCTGGGGAAGGCGAGATCCCTAGCGAATTTCCCCCTCGGAAATTCCGTATAGCATATTCTTAAAAAAGGGGGGGAAAGGAAAAAGGAGGGGGGGGGGAGAGAAAAGACTGAAAGGGAAGAAAGGTTTCCTCTGTTCCCCTCCACTCTTCCAAAAGAATTCCGAGCTGAGGTGCAGAGCTCTTTCCTCCCTTGTGACCTCCCCACCCTCCTCCTCCTCCCTTCCACATAACTGGCTGTGTCACCTTGCCTGCCAATCATACCTCCCTTTGAACTGAAGCAGAGTTCCATCCCTGTTTGTGCCAGTTCTGGAGTCTAAAAGCCGAGGACCTAAATCAGCCAAAGGAAAATGACACCCTTCCTACCCACGCAAAAATGCAACTTTCATTGGTCTGTTTGCTACTGGACGTGGTCGCCAAGCTTGGCAAAAGGGGTTTGTTTTTTTTATTTTGGTTTAAGAAGCGAAGCAATAGTTCATTTGCTTGCGAGTGTGGGAGTCTGCAATCCTTGGTGTTCCAGGGCTTTTTGCAAGTTGGAGTTGCCTCCAGTCCACCCCGGATGTAAGAACAGTCCTTCTGGATTAGACCAATGGATGATCTAGTCCAGCACCTTGTTCCCCATAGTTGCCCAGCAGAGGCTCACAACAAGCCCATAAGCAGGACCTGAGTGCAATGGCCCTCTCCCACTCATATTCCCAAGCAGGGCCGGACCTCTGATGAGCCAGAGTGAGGCAGCTGCCTCAGGCGGCCGATGCTGAGGTGAGGGGATTGAGCTGGGAGTGGCCTGTGGCCTGTCCTGTACCCCTACGTTAGCTGACTGCTCTCAAGTGCAGGGAAAGCTCCTGTCCTTTCCAAAGTACTTGGAAGAAGATTCAACAGTCAATCCAATTGGCTTCGGTACCGGAAAGATTTTGGGGTGTTTTACTGTTTTGGATGTTTCAATTTGCTGGGAGCGCCCAGAATGGCTGGGGCAACCCAGTCCGATGGACAGCATAGAAATCTCAACGTTGAATTTGTCTGATTTCCTTTCAGAGCCATTCAAGTTGGTACTTTTCAGCACCTATGGGTGTAGTGGCATCTGGACCATGGACCTCTCAGCTGGTGACTTGTGGGAGTCAGTCTGCAGCTCACCACACCTCAGCCAGTGGGATGTATTACCAGAGATTACAGAACCCCAGCCGAGTCTTCAGAGATGTCCTGCTCTCAGCAGAACAGCTTCTTCCAGAGCAGTGGCGGAGCAGGGTGGGGGCGGTCCGCACTGGGTGTCATCCTGCGGGGGGGGGACATTCACTGGTGGCTTGGGAAGCTGGGGGTCGTGGGTGGGCGCTCCCAGCTGGAGGAGGCAGGCAGGGGAGAGGACGGGAAGGAGGCAGGTGAGCAAAGAACGGAGGGGGGCAGGAAGGGGAGAGGAAGGAAGCGGGATCGGTGGGTGCGCCTTTCATTCTACCTGGAAGACCAGCGCCTACAGCTGGACTATCAAGTGGATTGAAAGGGTCACTTTGGGGGCAGCGCTGCAAATGCAGAAGGGATCTTGGCCGGTTTCTAAAAAGGGAAAGTGAGTTTCCCTCTGACGAACACTTTCTGCCTCCCCTCTGCAAAGCTCCACATGTTTTCGCCCCACCCTGTCCTCAGCCAACCCCCCACTTAGAAGCCACTCTTGGGTTATTGACTTCTGTGTGCTTGTGTATCTGTGTCTCCCGTGTGGGGTTCCTCTCTGCGTAAAGTCTTCAAGCTGTGCCTGTGTGCACCTGACAAATCTGCCCCATTGCCTTTCCCTCGTCAAAATTTATCTTTCCCCCCACCTCCAGTCTCCATTGTTGTGTGTCCTGGCTGAGAGGAAAAACAGAAGGCGGGGGGCCATCGGTCAGGGATAGTCTACTTGAGATTCCTGCATTGTCCCAGGGGGTTGGCTTGATGACCCTCAGGGGTCCCTTCCAGCTCCACTCTTCTCTGGTGCAGGCTTGTGCAGAGTTCTAGGTACAAGTTGGGTGCAAGGGGTGCAGCCCATCTTATGCACCGCCGGCTCGGGAAGAAGTCCCACTGATCATGATGAGACTCGCAGGCGAGTAGATTGCTGCTGTGCAGGCCTGCTGTTGAAATCAATGTTTTCCTTTTCAGAGCATGGTGAATTCCCCATGACTAAAACCTCCCCTTCCGTAGTTTCTGCCAGGAGTGTGGGATGTAAACACAGGAGCAGTCAATGGGGAGGGATGTCTGTCTAGCAAGCAGGTAAACTTCCTGGGGACGGACTTCCTCCGCATGTGACCAGAGGTGGGTGTGGCCTCGCCTGTGCAGGTAAATGATAAAAGCACAGGGCAGGCAGCCATATCTCTCTCTCTGCCATCTTCCTTCGATGAGGAAACATCTAAGGATGCTCTCTTGGCTCCCAGCCAAGAGAGGAGGTAAGAACTATCTTCGTATAAGATAGATTCTAAGTGTATGTAACTTTTTAAAGTCTGTCTGCCTTCTGGGATCATATTGTGAACAGAACGTGAGTAAACTCTTTTATACTTTTATAAAGACTGTGTCGTGTCTTGTATTTTAAGAGGGAACAAAGGGGAAATTACCAGAGTAATTATTATAGAGGTTCTAGCGAACCTGTGCAAGCGTTACCTTTGCGAACTTAAAGTGGAATGTCTATAAACTCTGCTGATATTTTGGGAACTTGTTAGCAGAAATTGGATTAGGATATAATCTCACAATATATCCTCTCCTGCACCCCTGAACATTCCCACAAAGGGTTAGTGGCCCCAGTATTGCATATTTCTGCGTATTTTTGAAGGATTGCGTTGGATTGTGATTTTGAGTTGAGTAATATTTTTCTGAGTTAACTTCCTGGTAAGCACATGGTCCTTTGTTCCATAGTACAGTGGGGATTAAGCAACCCCCCCCTTCCCTCAGAGTTCACAGTGACCCAAGGCAGTGAAGAATTGTTTTGTATTTTGAGATTTTTGAGATTTTGATTTTGAAATTTTGAAGAATTTTCAAATTTTGGATTTTAAGATGGTTAGAGCAGCTTTTGATAGTGATGCAAAGCTAGGAATGCCTGTGCTGAATGAACACAATTTCATACACTGGAAGCAGCGCTTGATAGCATGTTTAGATTATAAGCACATTTTGGAAGCTTTAGACCCTCAACCTACAGGATTGTCTGAGGGAGATTTAGCCAAGATAAGTGCTTGGAAACGCATGAACAGCGAAGCTAGACACATAATTTTGAGTGGACTTCGTGATGAGCAGCTATCATTAATAAATAGTACAGAGGATGCGTCTCAAATCTTAAAAGATATTGAGCGCGTGTATGGAGAATCTAGCATAAACTGCTTCAGAAACTTGGTGTGTAAATTAACCAGAGTGAGGATGAACTCAAAAGAGGAATTCACAGAGCACATCAACAAGTTTACTGAGATTATTCAAAGAATTGATCTGACTCCCAAAGCTTTTGATGAAGATACAAAGATAGCATTTTTGTTATCATCGATTGGACCACGCTTTAGCGCTTTTATAAGTTTGATGGACCATAGACAAGGTCTGACTTTTAAAGACTTGATTGGTTATTTAAAAGAAGAATGCAGAGATAGAGCTGAATCTCCAGTGAGAAATGCTAGAAGCATGGACAGCAGTTATGCATCTAGGCAATGTACAAAGTCCAAAGAGATGCCTAAGAAAGTGATTTGTTTCAATTGTAACAAAGAAGGACATATTGCAAAGAATTGCAGGGCTCCTAAAGCAAAGTAACCCCACCCCTTTCAGCCAAAAGGGGAAAAGAAGGGGAAATGTGAATGCACATGGCTACTGCAAGAAAGGAATTTAACTGTCCAAAATCGTGAGAATAGACGTAATAAATGGATAATTGATTCAGGAGCGAGCTCGCATTTTTCATATAAAAAGGACTATTTTAATGAGATAAATGATGAAGAAGGATCTGAAATTGAAATTGCAGATGGCAACATTGTTAAAGCAAAAGGTGCAGGTTCCATGAGTCTGAAATGCAATATAAACAATGAATGCATTGAGAACACAATCTCTAGAGTTTTGTATGTTCCAGAGCTGAGCTGCAATTTAATCAGCGTGTCCACTTTGGACAAGAAAGGTTTCCAGATCACATTTGGAAATGGAGAATGCAAGGTGACTAAAAATGGCAAAGTGGTTGCTCAAGCAAAGCTAATCAATGGTGTATATGAGCTTGATCTTTCAGAGAACCAGTCTGCAAAAGTGGCACATTCCAGCCAGAAGGATGAAGCAGATCTGGACCTATGGCACAGAAGGCTTGGACATAGGGATACCAACGTCATTCTGGATCTACAGAAAAGAGAACTTGTAAGAGGTTTGCAGGTAAAGCAGAGCAACAAAGCTCCAGCAAAGTGCATAAGCTGTATTACTGAGAAGGCTGTAAAACCTTCATTTCCACGTTGTGCAGAACAAAGAAGCAACAAAGTGCTTGACATAGTGCACACTGACATATGTGGACCCATGAATGTTCCCTTACTGGGAAAGAATGGATATATTTTAATATTTCTGGATGACTTTTCGAGATTTTGTGTTGTATATTTCCTCAAAGAGAAGAGTGAGACAGTGGACAAGCTCCAGGAATACATTGCCATGGTCAAGAATAAATTCCAGAGAGCTCCAGCTGTGTTAATGAGCGGCAATGGAGGTGAGTACTGCTCAAATGAAATGCAGGCTCTCCTGGCCAAGGAAGGAATTGCACACGTAACCACAATTCATAGAATCATAGAGTTGGAAGAGACCACAAGGGCCATCGAGTCCAACCCCCTGCCAAGCAGGAAACACCATCAGAGCACTCCTGACATATGGTTGTCAAGCCTCTGCTTAAAGACCTCCAAAGAAGGAGACTCCACCACACTCCTTGGCAGCAAATTCCACTGTCAAACAGCTCTTACTGTCAAGAAGTTCTTCCTTATGTTTAGGTGGAATCTTCTTTCTTGTAGTTTGGAACCATTGCTCCGTGTCCGCTTCTCTGGAGCAGCAGAAAACAACCTTTCTCCCTCCTCTATGTGACATCCTTTTATATCTTTGAACATGGCTATCATATCACCCCTTAACCTCCTCTTCTCCAGGCTAAACATGCCCAGCTCCCTTAGCCGTTCCTCATAAGGCATTGTTTCCAGGCCTTTGACCATTTTGGTTGCCCTCCTCTGGACACGTTCCAGTTTGTCAGTGTCCTTCTTGAACTGTGGTGCCCAGAACTGGACACAGTACTCCAGGTGAGGTCTGACCAGAGCAGAATACAGTGGCACTATTACTTCCCTTGATCTAGATGCTATACTCCTATTGATGCAGCCCAGAATTGCATTGGCTTTTTTAGCTGCCGCGTCACACTGTTGGCTCATGTCAAGTTTGTGGTCAACCAAGACTCCTAGATCCTTTTCACATGTACTGCTCTCAAGCCAGGTGTCACCCATCTTGTATTTGTGCCTCTCATTTTTTTTTGCCCAAGTGCAATACTTTACATTTCTCCCTGTTAAAATTCATCTTGTTTGTTTTGGCCCAGTTCTCTAATCTGTCAAGGTCGTTTTGAAGTGTGATCCTGTCCTCTGGGGTGTTAGCCACCCCTCCCAGTTTGGTGTCTTACACACCACAGCAGAATGCCATAGCTGAGAGAAAATTTAGGTCCATTATGGATATGACAAGGTGCATGCTAAAGGATGCATGTTTGCCACAGAAGCTGTGGGCCGAAGGAGTATACACGTCGGTCTATTTGCAGAATAGACTGCCAACTAAAGGTGCAGAGCGCACACCATTTGAACTTTGGCATGGGAAAGCTCCCAATCTGTCGCACATACGTGTGTTTGGAAGTCCGTGTTACTTCCACGTGCCCAAGGAACACAGACACAAGCTTGACTCCAGGGCAAAAGCAGGTATCCTTGTGGGATACGCCTCTGGAGGCAAAGGATACAGAATTATGGACTTACAAACTGGTAAGACAAATGCATACCATGCGGTTTATTTTGATGAATATGGAAAAGTAGACATTAAGAACACTGTTGTGGATTCTTCCGAGGAGTCAGAAAGGACTCAAGAATTTGTATATTTCCCTTTTGAGACCCCACAAAGTAATAATCTGCCTTCGAGTGTTACAGCGCCCCCTACAGGCAACGCACCAGAAGACGCAGAGGACCAGAACCCTGGCGGCACCAGAGACGAAGAGGAGGACTCAGATGGGGACATGCCTGCGTTGGAGGAGGATGAGGAAGCTGATGCGGTCGCAGAACCAGAGGTCAGGCGCTCGTCCAGAACCAACAGAGGTGTCCTACCATTACGGCTGTCCTACTTTGCAGGGTCGGCAAAGAAGAGATACAGGAGATACACTTGGGAAGAGATACATGAGATGCCAGCTGCAGAAGCCAGTCTCTGGAGGAAGGCCGCGCAGGAGGAGATGGATGCACTGCATCAGAACAAGACCTGGACACTCACTGAGCTGCCTCCCGGTAAGAAGGCCATTGGCAGTAAATGGGTTTTCAAGGTTAAGAAGGGGTCAGAAGGAGAAGTGCAGCGCTACAAAGCTAGACTTGTAGCACAGGGATTTTCACAGCGTTTTGGTGAAGACTATGATGAAGTTTTTGCACCAACCGTGAGGTACAGCAGCGCAAGAATGCTTTTGAGCATTGCAGCCTCCAAGAAAATGAGGGTGAAACACATTGACATTGCTACCGCTTTTCTACATGGGCAGATTTCTGAGGAAATTTATATGAAACAGCCCAAAGGTTTTGTAAAACCACATGAGGCACATTTAGTGTGCAAACTCCAGAAAGGACTTTACGGACTCAAACAGGCTGCTAGAGCCTGGAACCAGAAGTTGCATAAAATGCTGACGCAACTTGGGTACAAGCAAGGCGACGCTGACAAGTGCTTGTACAGTAAGTCAAATAATGGACAATTCTCATATATCTTAGCTTTTGTCGATGACCTGATTATTGCCACAGCAAGTGAAAAAGACTATACACAGATAGTAAAACACCTTAGCAAAGAGGTGGAGGTCAAGGAGCTAGGAGATGTCCAGTACTACCTCGGGATCCAGGTGGAAAGAGAAGAGGATGGCTCATTTCTTCTCAGCCAAAGACAGAAGATCCACGAGCTAGTTGAGCACATGCAGATGCAAGACGCACATCCAGTTGCTACACCGATGGCTACTGACTTCCTGAAGAATCAGCAGGATTCGAAGCAGTTGCCAGACAACAATGACTACAGGTCGGCGATTGGTAAACTTTTGTATTTAGTTACCACATGTAGACCTGACTTAGCTAATGCTGTGGGGATTCTTAGCAGAAAGGTGAATTCTCCCACTGAGCATGATTGGGCAGGTGTAAAGAGGGTGGTGCGATATTTGAAGGGTACCATGAATTGTAAATTAAGGTTACCATCCGTCAGAGACCCTAAGTTGGTTGGGTATACTGATGCGGATTGGGCTGGGGATAATGCTGACTATAAATCAACAAGTGGTCATGTTTTCATGTTTGGGGATGGACCTGTTGCATGGGGCAGTTATAAACAGAGCTGTGTAGCATTATCTTCCACAGAATCAGAATACGTTGCAGCAACAGAAGCCTGCAGAGAGATCGCCTGGCTTGATCAACTCATAAAGGACTTTGGGTTGGTGAGAAAAGGGCCTGTCAGCTTGCTAGAGGACAATCAAAGTTGCCTGAAGCTGACGCAGAGTGAGAAGTTCCTAGCCAGAACAAAACACATTGGGGTTAAATACCACTACATACGCCAGATGATCCAGGATGGACTTGTGGAACTATCCTACTGCAGCACCCAAGAGATGACTGCTGACATCCTGACGAAACCCCTACCAAGAGAGAGTTTGCAGAGTCTACGTGTCAAGCTGGGACGCTGGGTGGTTGAATAAAGTTGTTTATGTTTTGTATGTGTTGTATTGCCTGAGAAGGGGTATGTGGGATGTAAACACAGGAGCAGTCAATGACAACATTCCTAGAATGTACATGTTAGAACATGGGGAGGGATGTCTGTCCAGCAAGCAGGTAAACTTCCTGGGGACGGACTTCCTCCGCATGTGACCAGAGGTGGGTGTGGCCTCACCTGTGCAGGTAAATGATAAAAGCACAGGGCAGGCAGCCATATCTCTCTCTCTGCCATCTTCCTTCGATGAGGAAACATCTAAGGATGCTCTCTTGGCTCCCAGCCAAGAGAGGAGATAAGAACTATCTTCGTATAAGATAGATTCTAAGTGTATGTAACTTTTTTAAGTCTGTCTGCCTTCTGGGATCATATTGTGAACAGAACGTGAGTAAACTCTTTTATACTTTTATAAAGACTGTGTCGTGTCTTGTATTTTAAGAGAGAACAAAGGGGAAATTACCAGAGTAATTATTATATATATATATTTTTAAAATAATATTTATTAAAGTTTCAAAGAAGTTACAAAAATGAAAAGAAGAAAAAAAAAAGAAAACAAAAAATACAAAATACAGAAAAATAAAAACAATTAAAAACAAATCACTCTTCCCATGCCTTATCTTTCATTTGCTTGTTTCCCTGACCTCCTGACGCCTCCCTTTTTTGTATTCTAGTTCAATAGTTGTTTCAGCAAGTCCTTACCATTTTTGCTTTTATCTTGATATTTTATCTTGATATATTGTAACTTTACATTTTTACCTGTTAACAATCCATTTTTACATACCACTTTATAACATTATTGCTAAAACCACATAACTTCATTCCAGCATCCTTCTAACATTCCTTAATTTTACAGTGTTTCTTTAGATAATCTTTAAATTTCTTCCAATCTTCTTCTACCGACTCTTCTCCCTGGTCTCGGATTCTGCCAGTCATTTCCGCCAGTTCCATGTAGTCCATCAACTTCATCTGCCATTCTTCCCGGGTGGGTAAATCTTGTGTCTTCCAATACTTTGCGATGAGTATTCTTGCTGCTGATGTTGCATACATAAAGAAAGTTCTATCCTTCTTTGGCACCAGTTGGCCGACCATGCCCAGGAGAAAGGCCTCTGGTTTCTTCAGGAAGGTATATTTAAATACCTTTTTCATTTCATTATAGATCATCTCCCAGAAAGCCTTAATCCTTAGGCACGTCCACCAAAGGTGAAAGAATGTACCTTCATTTTCTTTACATTTCCAACATTTATTATCGGGCAAATGATAGATTTTTGCAAACTTGACTGGTGTCATGTACCACCTGTATATCATAACATTATGTTGGCTGACTGGGAACAGTTATGGACCACAGGTATGAAATTTATGGCATGTAATGCCTTAAGAGAGAATACCAGAGTAATTATTATAGAGGTTCTAGCGAACCTGTGCAAGCGTTACCGTTGCGAACTGAAAGTGGAATGTCTATAAACTCTGCTGATATTTTGGGAACTTGTTAGCACAAGTTGGATTAGGATATAATCTCACAATATATCCTCTCCTGCACCCCTGAACATTCCCACAAGGAGTTCAGCCTACACTCGAGTAGCACCCTGGCAGAGACACGTGCCCGACTGGCATGTTCCCTCCCTCCTGGTCGATCGTTTGGGAGCTTCATAAGCTTTCTTCAGCCCGAACATCACAGCGACCGATGCCAAGCGACACCGGCACACTTAGGGATCCGCAGAGTTTGTGCATCATGCGTGACAGACCTCAGCAACTCAGCATTTTGGCTAATCGACTTTATTTACATATCAACACACACACGGAGCACTGCAACATGGCTCCCTCACTCTCGAGCATCAGACAGCAAAGAGAAAAAGAACAAAGGACAATAGTCCCACTTCACGGAACACAGGAACACAAACATCCTGTCGCCGTCACTTCCCACTCTGTAGAGTCAAAACATAGACAACAATCCCATGACTGCAATCATGGAGCTGGAATTCTAACAGTTTCAAGCGCTACCACAGGTTCCGCAGAATATCTGTACTGCATGGTTTAGTGTGGCAGCACCTGCCCTTTGGAACTCCCCGCCTCTTGCAACAAAGCACGTGCCTTTGCTAGACACTTTTCAGGCACCTGCTAAAAGCATTCTTGTTTAGGCAAGCATACCTAGGAGCTTAGGAAGTTGAAGAAATTTTCATCTCTTTTAATATTTTAGCTTTTGTATGTTTTAAAGTAGGATTGTTGATTTTTCTTGATTTTACTGCTGTGGTGGTTTTTTGGTTTTTTGTTTTGGTAAACTACTTTGCAGGCTTTTTAAAATAAATTTTATTAAATAAAGAAGCAATACATAGAACTCAGAATAGAAATATATAGGAAAATATATACCCCCCCATTTTCTTTATTTTTCCTTCTCCTCCTCCTGCTGCTGCTCCTCCTCCTCGTGTTCCTCATCTGAAGGAAAAGGCAAAGAACCACCATTAAAATTGGTGCCTGGTATGTGCAACCATATGCTGTATTTTTATTCTTTTTGGCAAGAAAATGGGCACACAAGGAGGCAGCAAACCTTTGTGCCCTTCCGAGGCACATGCGCAGTCTGCTACTGGCCTCTGGTCTCCTGCGCATGGGGTGGGGGTGGGGGGGAGGCCACCCCTTCCACGCAGCGAAGGCGACCTTGGCATGGGTACCAGCTGCCCACAAAGGCGCACTGAACTGGGCTCCAGACTGTGGTGGGACTCCCCTAAGCCCCAGCCAACATGGCCAGCGCTCATCAGGGATGATGGGACTTGAAACCCATTGGGAGGGAGGGCCATGTGAAGACAGGATTCTCAAAAATACCTCTGGCTTGCGGCTCCTGGAGTGTTGCTGGCAACGCCTGGAGTTTCTCTTCAAGCTCCCAGAGCTTCAAACGGAATACTTCAGCTTCCTTAAATACTGTTTCAGCTGCATGCCACACCTCAGCCAAAAGAGCTGCTTTAACTCAGAAAAAGAAGGGAGCATCTGTGCATGTCATTCCGGTCAAGTTCCACCAAAGTGGGACTTGTTCATCTGAGCTCCCCAAGCTGGTTTTTCTAATTGTTTGACTGGGGTTGTTTGTTGGTTTTTCTTTAATTTGGAGCAAGGCCTCTTTATGTGCCCTTTCAATCCCCAAGAGCCAGCACTGTAAATCAGTTTTAAGGGAGTCTTAGAAGCACAGCTGCCGCCACCCCCCACCCCCCAACATCACCAGCAGTTACACATACAGGCTTTTAAAACTTATTTAATATCTTTTTTAAAAAGTTAACCTTGTAATTCCTAAATCATTTTAAACACTTTGAAATACTTCCTAAAATTCTGCTTTTTAACATTTAGGTAAATGATGTAATAAAGGAACCCAAATGGCCAGATATTTCCCTGTTTCAGTTTTATCCCATAATGTATCCATTTTGCTACATGCCAACAATACGGTGTTGTTAGCACAAACATTCTGAGCGTCTGCACATGCGCGAGCAGTGAAACCTGGAAGTAACCCGTTCCGTTACTTCTGGGTCGCCGCGGGACGCAACCTGAAAAGACGTAACCTGAACCAAGCGGAAGAAGAGGTATGACTGTATTTGAGGATTTGCTTCTCTGATAGGAGTACCGGGTCTCATCAGATGACAGCCTCGGCCTTGAAGGCATCAAGATCTGCACAAGCAATTCTTAGCTTTACCAGAACTGAAGGCGGCAATGGGATTGCCCCTGCTCTGAGAAGATATACAGTGGTACCTCGGAAGTCAAACGGAATCCATGCCAGAAGTCCGTTTGACTTCCAAAACATTCGGAAACCAAGGCGCGGCTTCCGATTGGCTGCAGGAGCTTCCTGCACTCGATCCAAAGCCGCGGAAGCCCCGTCGGACATTTGGGCTCCAAAGAACATTCACAAACCGGAACACTCACTTCCGGGTTTGTGGCGTTCGGGAGCCAAAACATTCGAGTCGCAAGGCGTTTGGGATCCAAGGTACGACTGTATTGGTAAGGGGTCCCCACAGGTAACATGGGGGGGGGGAGAATGATGGGGGGATCGGGAGAGACAGGGAAGCCCGGAGGGAACGCCCCACCTAGCCCAGCTCCCACCCCAAGCCAATATCACCAGTGGCTGGAGCAAAAGAGCAGA
Source organism: Podarcis filfolensis (assembly GCF_964270895.1). Lineage (NCBI taxonomy): Eukaryota > Metazoa > Chordata > Lepidosauria > Squamata > Lacertidae > Podarcis > Podarcis filfolensis. Next base: position 42,617,667 of record NC_139619.1, read on the forward strand.
GGAACCATGCACCGGGGACCGGCTGGGGGCTAGAAGAACGCGGCGTGGACCCTCCCCTGCCAGTGCAGGGGGGCACAGCAAAAACCATGCTTTATCTTATTTAGTTTATTTTCAGTCCATTTCTTATCCGTATTTTAAAACCCTAGGAACCCAGGTAGGCGGCCTGAACCACTGGAGCTCATTTCCTGGAACTGCCACCTCAGCCCTGAACTAGGGACCCAACACCAAGCCCTGGGGGTCCCACGGGAGAATTCAAACTGCCCCTTTTTCTTGTTCCCTCTCTCTCTCTCTCTCTCTCTCTCTCTCTCTCTCTCTCTCTCTCTCTCCTCCTTCTTCTTTAGTTATACAAACAACCCTCCCTTTTTTATTAATACATTATTACTCATTATTCATCCATTTCTATTCACTTCTTACTCATTTACTCATTTTCATTATTATTACTTTCTCTTTTTTTTTAAAAAAAGTTTTTTTTAAAATTTCTCATTAAAGAATTCTCTCTATATATCTACTTTTCCATCCCCACTCCCCCCTTTTTCTATTTACTTATTAAAATGGTTTTTTTCTTTTCCTTCTCTTTTCTGAACAAACAATTTTCAGTAGGATTTTTTATGTTTTCTTTTTCTTTCTTTCTTCTTTTTCTCTCTATCTCTTTTCTCTCTTTCTTATCTTTTCTTTTCCATCTTGTCTTTTGTCTCACACTATAACTTGAACCACCACAGCGACTTTTGATTTTTAAATAGAATTCCATTAGCCTTTACATTTTTAACTTTTGACTCTTATCTGCAAACCCGCAGCCCCACCTCCCCACCTTAACACTGGGAGGGCCATGTCCCCGGAATTTGTGAAGACAGGATTCTCAAAAATACCTCTGGCTTGCGGCTCCTGGAGTGTTGCTGGCAAAAGCTGGAGTTTTTCTTCAAGCTCCTGGACCTTCATACGCAATGCTTCATCATCCTTAAGTACTGCTTCCGCCCCCATCTTACGGCTATTGGGCGCCTTCTTCAGTATTTCAACATCCTGGAGAGGACAGACACTTCCTGCTAGACATTTACTCCAGACATTTACAGAAGGCACAGAGGCACTGGTTGAAGAAGTTGGGAATGAGCAGACAGTGCTATTGCTGAGAAGGAGCTCCACCCCAGGGTGCTAAAGAGCTCTTTCCCTAGCCTGCAGGTGCCAGAAGGCCAAGCACTCGTGTTGCAGTGGTGGTACTTCAGAGGAGAATGAGAAAAGGCTGCTCTGGATTCTGGGTATATAAATGGCCTTGCCTGAAGCTGTGGATTGTGCTCTGCATTAGCAGAGAGGCTCTACTTAGTTGCAAATGAAGCACATTTCAGTCATTATAGAAACCGGTGTTTCCATGCATGCTTGTTCAGGAACTATGTGAACTAGACAGCCGCTGTTTTAAACTAACCCTTTTTCTGGCAGGTTAAATGATTAAAGTTGACTTGATTCACTTCATCCGCCAACTACCCTTCTAAGCAACCAGAGCAATTGCAAATAAAAGGCTCTCCAACTGCTCGCTATCCCTATCTGCAAGCAAGCTCTCCCACAAAATGGGGGGGGGGGACAGGGGATCCCCGCTGCTGTGCTTTGCCTCAACGCCCCAAAGACAAGCCGTCCAGCTGGAGAAAAGGGGGGAGGGGTGTACGCCACAGGAACGGCCAAGAAAGTTGTTTTTTGCTCAGCAATGAGACGTTAAAGCAGACATACCTTCGTCTGGGTCTCTTCTCTCTCGAGTCGGGCTCTCCCTCTACTCAGCGGCGGCGGCTGCAGCAAGGTCGGGGCACCCCCCCAGCCAGCGGATTGGCTGGCTGGAACTGGCTGGAATGTCCCCGGATTTAATTAATGTCCCCGGATGTAGTCGGGACCTCCGATGCTGCTTGCTGCCATGGCGTCAGCCATTTTGCAGCGCAGGAAGTCCCCAGGCGTAAATCCGGGGACATTCCGGGGACAAATTTCTGCCGGGGACAGATTGCTGAATCCGGGGACTCTCCCTGGCAACTGGGGATGCCTGGTAAGCCTCCTTCTGGCCTTACCTGAGCAGCAAGTGCAGCTTGTCCTGGATCACCGTGGATCCCTTCAGCTGCCATCAAGCTCCCAGGTGTGGATCTGTTGTCCTGACCTGATTTTTAAATAGAATTCCATTAGCCTTTACATTTTTAACTTTTAACTCTTTATCTGCAAACCCGCAACCCCACCTCCCCACCTTAACACTGGGAGGGCCATGTCCCCGGAATTTGTGAAGACAGGATTCTCAAAAATACCTCTGGCTTGCGGCTCCTGGAGTGTTGCTGGCAACGCCTGGAGTTTCTCTTCAAGCTCCCAGAGCTTCACAAGGAATCTTTGAGTTTCCTTAAATACTGTTTCAGCTCCTTGCCACACCCCAGCCAAAAGAGCTGCTATCACTGAGAAAAAGAAGGGAGCATCTGTGCATGTCATTCCGGTCAAGTTGCACCAAAGTGGGACTTGTTCATCTGAGCTCCCCAAGCTGGTTTTTCTAATTGTTTGACTGGGGTTGTTTGTTGGTTTTTCTTTAATTTGGAGCAAGGCCTCTTTATGTGCCCTTTCAATCCCCAAGAGCCAGCACTGTAAATCAGTTTTAAGGGAGTCTTAGAAGCACAGCTGCCGCCACCCCCCACCCCCCAACATCACCAGCAGTTACACATACAGGCTTTTAAAACTTATTTAATATCTTTTTTAAAAAGTTAACCTTGTAATTCCTAAATCATTTTAAACACTTTGAAATACTTCCTAAAATTCTGCTTTTTAACATTTATGTAAATGATGTAATAAAGGAACCCAAATGGCCAGATATTTCCCTCTTTCAGTTTTATCCCGTAATGTGTCCATTTTGCTACATGCCAACGATACGGTGTTGTTAGCACAAACGCAAGTGGGTATGAGGCGATTACTAAAGAACTTTGGGGGACTGTGTCGTAACAAAGATTTGAATACAAATTATTCCAAGACAAAAGCCGTAGTATTGGGGGCACAGCCCAGGAAGCAGAAATGGCTCCTAAATGGACAAGCCATTGAACAAGTCAGGCATTTCAACTACAGTGGTACCTCTGGTTGCGAACGGGATCCATTCCGGAGCCCCATTCGCATCATGAGCAGAACGCAACCCGCGTCTGCGCGTGTGTGGGTCGCGATTTGCAGCTTCTGCGCATGCGCGTGACATCATTCTGTGCGTCTGCACATGCGCGAGCAGCGAAACCTGGAAGTAACCCGTTCCATTACTTCCGGGTCGCCGCGGGACGCAACCTGAAAAGACGTAACCTGAACCGAGCGGAAGAGGAGGAATGACTGTATTTGAGGATTTGCTTCTCTGATAGGAGTACCGGGTCTCATCAGATGACAGCCTCGGCCTTGAAGGCATCAAGATCTGCACAAGCAATTCTTAGCTTTACCAGAACTGAAGGCGGCAATGGGATTGCCCCTGCTCCGAGAAGATATACAGTGGTACCTCGGAAGTCAAACGGAATCCATGCCAGAAGTCCGTTTGACTTCCAAAACATTCGGAAACCAAGGCGCGGCTTCCAATTGGCTGCAGGAGCTTCCTGCACTCGATCCAAAGCCGCGGAAGCCCCGTCGGACATTTGGGCTCCAAAGAACATTCACAAACCGGAACACTCACTTCCGGGTTTGTGGCGTTCGGGAGCCAAAACATTCGAGTCGCAAGGCGTTTGGGATCCAAGGTACGACTGTATTGGTAAGGGGTCCCCACAGGTAACATGGGGGGGAGGAGAATGATGGGGGGATCGGGAGAGACAGGGAAGCCCGGAGGGAACGCCCCACCTAGCCCAGCTCCCACCCCAGGCCAATATCACCAGCGGCTGGAGCAAAAGAGCAGAGGAACCATGCACCGGGGACCGGCTGGGGGCTAGAAGAACGCGGCGTGGACCCTCCCCTGCCAGTGCAAGGGGGGCACAGCAAAAACCATGCTTTATCTTATTTAGTTTATTTTCAGTCCATTTCTTATCCGTATTTTAAAACCCTATGAACCCAGGTAGGCGGCCTGAACCATTGGAGCTCATTTCCTGGAACCGCCGCCTCAGCCCTGAACTAGGGACCCGACACCAAGCCCTGGGGGTCCCACGGGAGAAAGCAAACTGCCCCTTTTTCTTGTTCCCTTCTCTCTCTCTCTCTCTCTCTCTCTCTCTCTCTCTCTCCTCCTTCTTCTTTAGTTATACACACAACCCTCCCTTTTTTATTAATACATTATTACTCATTATTCATCCATTTCTATTCACTTCTTACTCATTTACTCATTTTCATTATTATTACTCATTTTTCTCTTTTTTAAAAAAAGGTTTTTTTAATTTCTCATTAAAGAATTCTATATATATATCTACTTTTCCATCCCCACTCCCCACCCCCTTTCCTCAAAAATACCTCTTGCTTGCGGCTCCTGGAGTATTGCAGGCAATGGCTGGAGGTTTTCTACAAGCTCCTGGACCTTCATACACAATGCTTCATCATCCTTAAGTACTGTTTCCGCCCCCGTCTTAGGGCTATTGGGCGCCTTCTTCAGTATTTCAACATCCTGGAGAGGACAGACACTTCCTGCTAGACATTTACTCCAGACATTTACAGAAGGCACAGAGGCACTGCTTGAAGAAGTTGGGAATGAGCAGACAGTGCTATTGCTGAGAAGGAGCTCCACCCCAGGGTGCTAAAGAGCTCTTTCCCTAGCCTGCAGGTGCCAGAAGGCCAAGCACTGGTGTTCCAGTGGTGGTACTTCAGAGGAGTATGAGAAAAGGCTGCTCTGGATTCTGGGTATATAAATGGCCTTGCCTGAAGCTGTGGATTGTGCTCTGCATTAGCAGAGAGGCTCTACTTAGTTGCAAATGAAGCACATTTCAGTCATTATAGAAACCGGTGTTTCCATGCATGCTTGTTCAGGAACTCTGTGAACTAGACAGCCGCTGTTTTAAACTAACCCTTTTTCTGGCAGGTTAAACGATTAAAGTTGACTTGATTCACTTCATCCGCCAACTACCCTTCTAAGCAACCAGAGCAATTACAAATAAAAGGCTCTCCAACCGCACGCTATCCCTATCTGCAAGCAAGCTCTCCCACAAAGTGGGGGGGGGACAAGGGATCCCCTCTGCTGTGCTTTGCCTCAACGCCCCAAAGACAAGCCGTCCAGCTGGAGAAAAGGGGGGAGGGGTGTACACCACAGGAACGGCAAAGAACACTGTCTTTTGCTCAGCAATGAGGCGTTAAAGCAGACATACCTTCCTCTGGGTGTGCTCTCTCGAGTCGGGCTCTCCCTCTACTTAGCGGCAGCGGCTGCAGCAAGGTCGGGGCACCCCCCCCCAGCCAGCGGATTGGCTGGCTGGAACTGGCTGGAATGTCCCCGGATTTAATTAATGTCCCCGGATGTAGTCGGGACCTCCGTTGCTGCTTGCTGCCATGGCGTCAGCCATGTTGCAGCGCAGGAAGTCCCCAGGCGTAAATCCGGGGACATTCCGGGGACAAATTTCTGCCGGGGACAGATTGCTGAATCCGGGGACTCTCCCTGGCAACCAGGGACGCCTGGTAAGCCTCCTTCTGGCCTTACCTGAGCAGCAAGTGCAGCTTGTCCTGGATCACCGTGGATCCCTTCAGCTGCCATCAAGCTCCCAGGTGTGGATCTGTTGTCCTGACCTGATTTTTAAATAGAATTCCATTAGCCTTTACATTTTTAACTTTTGACTCTTATCTGCAAACCCGCAGCCCCACCTCCCCACCTTAACACTGGGAGGGCCATGTCCCCGGAATTTGTGAAGACAGGATTCTCAAAAATACCTCTGGCTTGAGGCTCCTGGAGTGTTGCTGGCAACGCCTGGAGTTTCTCTTCAAGCTCCTGGAGATTCACGCGGAATGTTTGAGTTTCCTTAAATACTGTTTCAGCTGCATGCCACACCTCAGCCAAAAGAGCTGCTATCACTCAAAAAAAGTTTAAAAAGTTTTTTTTTTAAATTTCTCATTAGAGAATTCTATATATATATATAAGTACTTTTCCTTCCCCACTCCCCCAGTTTTTCTATTTATTTATTACAATGTTTTTTTTCTTTTCCTTCTCTTTTCTGAACAAACAAACAAACCATTTTCAGTAGGATTTTTTGTGTTTTCTTTTTCTCTCTATCTCTTTTCTCTCTTCCTTATCTTTTCTTTTCCATCTTGTCTTTTGTCTCACACTATAAGTTGAACCACCACAGCGACTTTTGATTTTTAAATAGAATTCCATTAGCCTTTACATTTTTAACTTTTGACTCTTATCTGCAAACTCCCAACCCCACCTCTCCACCTTAACACTGGGAGGGCCATGTCCCCGGAATTTGTGAAGACATGATTCTCAAAAATACCTCTTCCTTGTGGATCCTGGAGTATTTTTGGCAACAGCTGGAGTTTTTCTTCAAGCTCCTGGACCTTCATACGCAATGCTTGATCATCCTTAAGTACTGTTTCCGCCCCCGTCTTAGGGCTATTGGGCGCCTTCTTCAGTATTTCAACATCCTGGAGAGGACAGACACTTCCTGCTAGACATTTACTCCAGACATTTACAGAAGGCACAGAGGCACTGGTTGAAGAAGTTGGGAATGAGCAGACAGTGCTATTGCTGAGAAGGAGCTCCACCCCAGGGTGCTAAAGAGCTCTTTCCCTAGCCTGCAGGTGCCAGAAGGCCAAGCACTCGTGTTGCAGTGGTGGTACTTCAGAGGAGAATGAGAAAAGGCTGCTCTGGATTCTGGGTATATAAATGGCCTTGCCTGAAGCTGTGGATTGTGCTCTGCATTAGCAGAGAGGCTCTACTTAGTTGCAAATGAAGCACATTTCAGTCATTATAGAAACCGGTGTTTCCATACATGCTTGTTCAGGAACTCTGTGAACTAGGCAGCCTCTGTTTCAAACTGGCCCTTTTTCTGGCAGGTTAAACGATTAAAGTTGACTTGATTCACTTCAGCCGCCAACTACCCTTCTAAGCAACCAGAGCAATTACAAATAAAAGGCTCTCCAACCGAGGGACAGGGGATCCCCGCTGCTGTGCTTTACCTCACAGCCCCAAATACAAGCCATCCAGCTGGAGAAAAGGGGGGAGGGGTGTACGCCACAGGAACGGCCAAGAACGCTGTTTTTTGCTCAGCAATGAGACGTTAAAGCAGACATACCTGTGAGGAGAACCTGAGCTTACAGGGTTAAACAGCTCAGAATGTACGCCCTGCCTACTATTGGGAGGGGGGAGATTCTGCGTCATATCCGAGAGTCTCCAGCCTTTGTTCTTTCTCTCTACTTTCGCTTTTGAGGAGAGTGCACGTGTTTTCACGATGCTGTTCGACAATGGATAGTTTCTGCTTAAATAAAACTGCTTTTAGCTGCTAAGATCCTGAGTGGACTTTATTTAAGCACACTGAAGGAAAGCACTTGAGTTTGCAGCTTTCTCTGACCGCTGCTTAACTCTGCGTTTGCTCAGAGCTTCGGAATGTGGCCCTTTGAAGTGCGGAGGCCTGGGCGGTAGCTGCGCAGCCGAAGCGGGCTGGACGCCAGGACTTATCTGAGCAATAAATCTTCTTCAGGTTATGGGCGACAGTTACTGCAATTAGAGGAAGCTTCTTTGAAGCCTGCTTTGAAGTACTGTGTGCTTTAAAAGGCTGTGAAACTTGAGAAGCTGCTGTTTTTTGCTCCCCGTCACTGTGGCTCCCCCTCCCATCTTGTGAGAGAATGTCCAGTGGAGGCACAGGAACAGCCGAAGGCCGTCTCCCGTAGCAACCAGATAAAGGGCTCTTCTTCAAAGCGTGGGAAAGGCAAGCCGAAGGCAGCTGGCAGAGACACTGAACATAAACATTTGGCAGCCTCTATGGCTGCAGTCAAGAGTTGTCAACAGGATGCTGTGCTGGCTTTTGTGATCGACAGTGGAGCGTCCCATCACCTAGTGCCATCTGCAGGATTCCTGGAGAACTGCACCTCTGTATCTTCTGGGAAGACTGTCTGTTTAGCAGATGGGACTCGACACCCACTCACGCAGACTGGCTCACTGTTTTGTTCTTTCTTACAGGATTCAATCCAGGCTTTTGTTGTTCCAGGACTGTCCTGCACATTGCTGTCTGTCAGCGCCCTTCTTGCTGAGAACTACAGAGTGTGTTTTGAGAACAATAAGTGTTCTATTTCTAAGAATGGACAGCAACTAGTCAGTGTTGAATGTAAAGACAGGTTGTTTGTGATAGATGCTTCTTTTGCAGGTACAGGTGACACGGAGGTGGCTCAAGCACAGTGTGCCAACGTTCCAGTTCATGATGCGTGTGCTCACTTATGGCACCGACGCATGGCTCACGTGTCCTGCGGGTCAGTGAAGAAGATCCCAGAGTGTACGCAAGGGTGCAAAATGAAATCATGTGCTAAGTTTCTAGATTGCAGAGCGTGCAAGTCTGCAAAGGTAAAAATGTGCACATACCCTAGGTCTGAGAGGGTGACCACTAGGGCTTTTCAGTTAATTCATGCAGATTTTTGTGGTCCGATGTCTGTGACCAGTATGGGCGGAGCCAAATATGCGCTGGTTCTGATTGATGACCATACACGCAACTCCTGGATCTTCACGATCCAACACAAAAATGAAGCTGCGCCGCTAATCAAAGACTGGATTGCGGCTGTGGAACTGCAGTTTTCCACACGGGTGCAAAACTTTCAGAGCGATCGCGGTGGGGAGTTCACCGGGTCTGCACTGCAAAGTTTCTTCCGCAAAAAGGGGATTCAACACCGATTGTCCTCTCCACACAGTCCCCAACAAAACGGGATTGCGGAAAGACAGAACAGGACTCTAGGGGAGATGTCCGCAGCTCTTTTGTTTGATGCCGGGCTCCCACAGCGCTTTTGGGGGGAGGCTTGGCGAACGGCCAACTTTATTCTGAACAGGTCGTTCAATTCAGTGGTAGGTGACACACCCTACTTCTTGCTGCATGGAAAGAAGCCGAAAGTGCACTACTTCCGCGTTTTTGGCTGTGAGGCTTGGGTCCTCATACCAAAGGCCAAACGCAAGAAAGGTGAACCCAAGTCCCAAAAGATGATTTTCTGTGGGTATGAGCCAGGGACCAAGGGGTGGAGGTTTGCTTATCCGTCAGGGAATCAGTCCAGGATTCAGCTCAGCAACAGTGCTGAATTCTGTGAGCAGAGTGGCTGGGCAAGGATACATGGGAACCCTGACATCCTGTCAGAGAGTCTGCTTGACTCTGCCGATGAAGGAGAGGAAGAGGTTGAACCTGCTACTGAGGCCCAGAGTCCAGACCCAGTGCAGGCAGAGGGGAGAACTTCTCCCAAGGCTGTGAAGATTGAGCAACGCAGTGCTATATCTTCCCCCACAGGTTCGGCTGAGAAGTCCAGAAGGCGCAGTAAGTCAGAGGGGGAGCTCTCTGATGCCAAGGACGTTCTGGCTGGCCCCAGTGGGTCAGAGGGGGTTCCTGAAGTAGTGCTGCGCCGTTCAGCTCGGACGACCAAGGGGAAACCTCCTGAAAGGTTTGCCGTCACTAGCGTGTGGGTCGGAATGGCACAGTGTGAACCCGAGAGTTTTGAGGATGTTCAGAAACTGCCTCAGGAAGAAGCCAGAAAATGGCATGAGGCGATGCAGAAGGAAATGAGCTCAATGGAGTCTCTAGGTGTGTTCTCCCTCACGAAGTTGCCGGTGGGCAAACAGGCCGTGGGTAGCCGCTGGGTTTACCGTCTTAAGCCCACAGCGACAGGAGAACCGCAGTATAAGGCCAGATTAGTGGCGAGAGGATTCACGCAGCGCAGGGGGTTGCATTATACGGAAGTTTATGCTCCCACCTGTAGGAGTGAATCTCTACGTTTGCTCTTGGCCGTTGCTGCACAAAGAGGTTTGCTGGTGCATCATTTTGATGTGGATGTTGCTTACTTGAACTCAGACCTCCAGGAGGATTTGTACATGCTTCCTCCTCCAGGGTTTGAGGGCAATGAGCAAGGTACTGTGTGGAAACTTCACAAGTCAATTTACGGCCTGAAGCAGTCGGCCAGGAATTGGAACTTGTGCCTGAATGAAGCTTTGGAGAAGCTAGGTGTAATGGGAATTGGGGTTGCTTGTGCGTAAATTCCAAACTGCTCCCAGCTGTTGGGGTAGCTAAACCTTTCCCTGATTTGACAGCCCTTACAAGGCGACTGTCTCAGTCACTGGCAGAATCCGTCAGTGGGCGTTCCCTAAACTTCTTCCAACATAAAAGCTGTTTGACGCCAAGTCTCCTCCTAGCCTCCCTGCGCGGAAGTCTCCTGCGCAGAGTGGGCATGGCCAGCGGAGGTCCTGGGCTCTCCCCGCTGGACCCTGTGGAAGGGTCTTGGAGCCCTCTCTCCGAAGACCTTCCCTCCTCCCCTTCTTTCCTGGTGTCACGCCGATTTCCTTCCCCAAGGGAAGTGTTCTCCCTCTCCCTGCTGGTCCCTTCTCCTGCATCGTTGGAGAGCCCTACCTCCACTCTGGGCTCCGATGTCAGTTCCCTGACACTAGGTTTCAGGAAGAGTCTTGCTGACAGTTGCCTGTTCCTTAGAGGATCAGGAGACTCACAGGAACTGGTGTTATTTTACGTTGATGACATCATCCATATTGGAAAGGCAGACAAACAGGTGCAGAAGTTTGCCAAAGAGCTTGGGAAGCGGTTTCAGCTCAAGAACCTGGGTGCAGTAAAGATCTACCTAGGCGTCCAGATAGCGAGAACTGAGGATGGTAGCTTCTTGCTCAGTCAGAAAGGCAAGATTGAGCAGTTGCTTGAGAAGTGCAGAATGTCCGATTGTGCAGGAGTTCAGACACCCATGGAGACGAACTTCGTGAAAGAGAGCCAGCAAGCAGAAAGTGCCGAGTTTGAGAATGCTGAGCTCTTTCAGTCAGCTCTAGGTAGTCTGTTGTATCTGTCCCAATGGAGCAGACCAGACATTGCCTTTGCTACCAACCTGCTAAGTAGGGAAGCGTCAAAGCCCAGTGTGAGTGCTTGGCACGGTATCAAGCGGGTACTGCGCTACCTGCAGCATACCAAAGACTTCTGTCTTAAGCTGCCAGCTGAAGGTGAGCCGAAGCTCACATGCTATGCGGACAGTGACTGGGCAAATTCGCAGGACCGCAAGTCTGTGTCTGGGTTGGTGGTAAAGTTTGGGAAGTCACTAGTTGGGTGGAAGTCCCGGAAGCAAAGTCTCATTGCGCTGTCTTCTACTGAGGCTGAATTCAGCGCACTGTCAGATTTGTGACGGGAACTAGAGTTCTATAGATGCTTGGTGCAAGAGATCAATGGGGATTGTAGCTTGCCCATCACGGTTTGGGAAGACAATCAACCTTGTTTGAAATTGGCTGAATCTGCGCAATTTAAGGCCAGAACCAAGCATCTGGACATACGTTTCCAAAATGTGTGTCAGAGTGTTCAGTCAGGTTTGATTCGGCTGAAGTCTTGTGCCAGTCACAGTAACTTGGCCGATGGATTTACCAAGCCTTTAAGCTTCCAGCGTCATGGGGAGTTTTGTGGTGGTTTGGAGTTGGGGGTAAGTTCTGTACATACTTTCCCCACAGTAGCGCAGGGCGAGAGGGGGTGTGAGGAGAACCTGAGCTTAGAGGGTTAAACAGCTCAGAGTGTACGCCCTGCCTACTATTGGGAGGGGGGAGATTCTGCGTCATATCCGAGAGTCTCCAGCCTTTGTTCTTTCTCTCTACTTTCGCTTTTGAGGAGAGTGCACGTGTTTTCACGATGCTGTTCGACAATGGATAGTTTCTGCTTAAATAAAACTGCTTTTAGCTGCTAAGATCCTGAGTGGACTTTATTTAAGCACACTGAAGGAAAGCACTTGAGTTTGCAGCTTTCTCTGACCACTGCTTAACTCTGCATTTGCTCAGAGCTTCGGAATGTGGCCCTTTGAAGTGCAGAGGCCTGGCCGGTAGCTGCGCAGCCAAAGCTGGCTGGACGCCAGGACTTATCTGAGCAATAAATCTTCTTCAATACCTTCCTCTGGGTCTCTTCTCTCTCGGGTCAGGCTCTCCCTCTACTCAGCGGCAGCGGCTGCAGCAAGGTCGGGGCACCCCCCCCCCAGCCAGCGGATTGGCTGGCTGGAACTGGCTGGAATGTCCCCGGATTTAATTAATGTCCCCGGATGTAGTCGGGACCTCCGATGCTGCTTGCTGCCATGGCGTCAGCCATGTTGCAGCGCAGGAAGTCCCCAGGCGTAAATCCGGGGACATTCCGGGGACAAATTTCTGCCGGGGAGAGATTGCTGAATCCGGGGACTCTCCCTGGCAACCGGGGACGCCTGGTAAGCCTCCTTCTGGTCTTACCTGAGCAGCAAGTGCAGCTTGTTCTGGATCACCGTGGATCCCTTCAGCTGCCATCAAGCTCCCAGGTGTGGATCTGTTGTCCTGACCTGATTTTTAAATAGAATTCCATTAGCCTTTACATTTTTAACTTTTGACTCTTATCTGCAAACCCGCAGCCCCACCTCCCCACCTTAACACTGGGAGGGCCATGTCCCCGGAATTTGTGAAGACAGGATTCTCAAAAATACCTCTGGCTTGCGGCTCCTGGAGTGTTGCTGGCAATGCCTGGAGTTTCTCTTCAAGCTCCTGGACCTTCATAGGCAATGCTTGAGTTTCCTTAAATACTGTTTCAGCTGCATGCCACACCTCAGCCAAAAGAGCTGCTATCATTCAAAAAAAGTTTTAAAAGTTTTTTTTTTTAATTTCTCATTAAAGAATTCTATATATATATAACTACTTTCCCCTTTTTCTATTTACTTATTACAATGGTTTTTTTCTTTTCCTTCTCTTTTCTGAACAAACAAACAAACCATTTTCAGTAGGATTTTTTGTGTTTTCTTTTTCTTTCTTTCTTCTTTTTCTCTCTATCTCTTTTCTCTGTTCCTTATCTGTAATGGTTCTAGGGGTTGGTCGTGCGTAAATCGACGCCACACCTGGCTGGGTTACCTGGGTGAAACCTTTCAGTCCGGACAGCCACTCACCCGTGGCTGTCTCAATCGCTGGCAGAATCCGTCAGTGGGCGTTTCTTGAACTTCTTCCAGCAAAGAAGCTCTTTGACGCCTAGTTGCCGCCTACTCTCCCTGCGCGGAAGCCTTCTGCGCAGGGAGGGTGTGGGCAGCGAAGGACCCGTGCTCTCCCCACTGGTCTCCAGCGAGGAGTCATGGAGCCACCTTGCCGATTCCCCCATCTGCCCCCCTTCTCCACTGGTGCTACGCTGAATTCCTTCCCCAGAAGATGGGCTGATTCTCTCCCTCCCGAGACGCTCTCCGGAACCCCTCTGGAGCCTTCCCTCTCCCTCTGGCTCCGATGGCAATTCCCTGACATTATCTTTTCTATTCCATCTTGTCTCTTGTCTGACACTATAACTTGAACCACCACAGCGACTTTTGATTTTTAAATAGAATTCCATTAGCCTTTACATTTTTAACTTTTGACTCTTATCTGCAAACTCCCAACTCCACCTCCCCACCTTATCACTGGGAGGGCCATGTCCCCGGAATTTGTGAAGACAGGATTCTCAAAAATACCTCTTCCTTGCGGATCCTGGAGTATTTTTGGCAACAGCTGGAGTTTTTCTTCAAGCTCCTGGACCTTCATACACAATGCTTCATCATCCTTAAGTACTGTTTCCGCCCCCGTCTTAGGGCTATTGGGCGCCTTCTTCAGTATTTCAACATCCTGGAGAGGACAGACACTTCCTGCTAGACATTTACTCCAGACATTTACAGAAGGCACAGAGGCACTGGTTGAAGAAGTTGGGAATGAGCAGACAGTGCTATTGCTGAGAAGGAGCTCCACCCCAGGGTGCTAAAGAGCTCTTTCCCTAGCCTGCAGGTGCCAGAAGGCCAAGCGCTGGTGTTGCAGTGGTGGTACTTCAGAGGAGTATGAGAAAAGGCTGCTCTGGATTCTGGGTATATAAATGGCCTTGCCTGAAGCTGTGGATTGTGCTCTGCATTAGCAGAGAGGCTCTACTTAGTTGCAAATGAAGCACATTTCAGTCATTATAGAAACCGGTGTTTCCATGCATGCTTGTTCAGGAACTCTGTGAACTAGACAGCCGCTGTTTTAAACTGGCCCTTTTTCTGGCAGGTTAAACGATTAAAGTTGACTTGATTCACTTCATCCGCCAACTACCCTTCTAAGCAACCAGAGCAATTACAAATAAAAGGATCTCCAACCGTGCACTATCCCTTTCTGCAAGCGAGCTCTCCCACAAAGTGGGGGGGGGACAGGGGATCCCCACTGCTGTGCTTTGCCTCAACGCCCCAAAGACAAGCCGTCCAGCTGGAGAAAAGGGGGGAGGGGTGTACACCACAGGAACGGCCAAGAACGCTGTTTTTTGCTCAGCAATGAGGCGTTAAAGTAGACATACCTTCCTCTGGGTGTGCTCTCTCGAGTTGGGCTCTCCCTCTACTCAGCGGCGGCGGCTGCAGCAAGGTCGGGGCACCCCCCCCCCAGCCAGCGGATTGGCTGGCTGGAACTGGCTGGAATGTCCCCGAATTTAATTAATGTCCCTGGATGTAGTCGGGACCTCCGATGCTGCTTGCTGCCATGGCGTCAGCCATGTTGCAGAGCAGGAAGTCCACAGGCGTAAATCCGGAGACATTCCGGGGACAAATTTCTGCCGGGAAAAATTGCTGAATCCGGGGACTCTCCCTGGCAACCGGGGACGCCTGCTAAGCCTCCTTCTGGCCTTACCTGAGCAGCAAGTGCAGCTTGTCCTGGATCACCGTGGATCCCTTCAGCTGCCATCAAGCTCCCAGGTGTGGATCTGTTGTCCTGACCTGATTTTTAAATAGAATTCCATTAGCCTTTACATTTTTAACTTTTGACTCTTATCTGCAAACCCGCAGCCCCACCTCCCCACCTTAACACTGGGAGGGCCATGTCCCCGGAATTTGTGAAGACAGGATTCTCAAAAATACCTCTGGCTTGCGGCTCCTGGAGTGTTGCTGGCAACGCCTGGAGTTTCTCTTCAAGCTCCTGGACCTTCATAGGCAATGCTTGAGTTTCCTTAAATACTGTTTCAGCTGCATGCCACACCTCAGCCAAAAGAGTTGCTATCACTCAAAAAAAGTTTTAAAAGTTTTTTTAAAAAATTTCTCATTAAAGAATTCTATATATATATAACTACTATTCCATCCCCACTCCCCCCCTTTTTCTATTTACTTATTACAATGGTTTTTTTCTTTTCCTTCTCTTTTCTGAACAAACAAACAAACCATTTTCAGTAGGATTTTTTGTGTTTTCTTTTTCTTTCTTTCTTCTTTTTCTCTCTATCTCTTTTCTCTCTTCCTTATCTTTCCTTTTCCATCTTGTCTTTTGTCTGACACTATAACTTGAACCACCATAGCGACTTTTGATTTTTAAATAGAATTCCATTCGCCTTTATATTTTAAACTTTTGACTTTTACATTTTTAACTTTTAACTTTTGACAAGCTCCCAGGTGTGGATCTGTTGTCCTGACCTGAATACAAAAGAAGTGATTTTACATCTCCATTCTAACACGAAACGAAAGCCCAGAGCCTGGCTTCATGCTCCCCCTCATCTGGAATATGGTCACTTCCAGCCCCCTCCCAGCCCAAGGATCTCCTTGTAGAGGACTGCTTGTATGACAGAGAGGTTTTCTGTGGAGTGCTGCCTCCCTCTGCTGGTGCAAGCTGTTTCTCCAGCAGAAAAATGCTTCCTGGTAGATTGGAAGTGGCCACCCCTCTTTCCTGAACCCATTCCATATGCATCCCGACCCCAACTATCAGGATTTGCCATCTGGCCTGACTCTACAGTGCTGCTGATACACAAGATAGGCAATAGCCTGCCACTCACTAACCTAACTGCAGCCTTGCAGGAAAAGAATATAAGAGCAGCCAGAGATTTTGTAGTCCAGCCTATTCACATAAGCAGACCAGTCCCCTGCAGCGCACACCCTCCTACTCAAAACCAAGTCAGCTCACCGCCATAAACTGGGCCTCTTTCTCCTGCTTCACTTCTGAGATATTTCAGGGCAGGCTGGATTAAAGTCGGCTCACATTCCTGGCAAGGCTGTTTTCGTCCACGGAGTTTGTTCTATGAGACACATGAGCCAAATAGCCGAGGAGACAGTTTTTTAGCTGCCTGTCATTCATACACTTTATACTGAAAGGATTTCAGGGGCAGATGCTCTTTTTCTGCATGGAGGGTGGGGGTTTCCAAAGGGGCACTATTCAGACCTGCATTCATGGCTTATGAGTCGTCGCCATGTGACAACTGCACATCATGCTGATGTGTTGAAGGGCTGATGTTGCACTTCCAGGTAGAAGAGCTCGTTGGCATTATTTTAGGCTCTCTGTCAATTGACTTTGTGACATGATGGGGGGGGGGAGTTCTTATTTTTAGAGTATTTACCTGCAACCTATTATGTGGGAATCTCAAGGTACTTTACAACTAGGTCTGAAAATAGGCAAACATTGAAATGCAGCAGAATAAACAGGCCTACAGTAAAAAAATATCTTTCAAAGCCCATATTGGCTGGCAGCAGCATCCCCCCAAATCCATGATGGATAAACACTTTCCCCACATGGAGCAGAATTGCACCCATGTTGGCAAAGGCCTCCTTTCTAGAAGGGGGAGCAGAGGCTGCCCCCACCCACTGCTCTCTTCTCCCAGGCATCTGAAGAGACAAACAGCTCCCCTTCTCTACCTGGCTCCATCTCTCACCAGGCCCAAGCAGTATGGCCAGGGGTCAGGGATGGGGGCAGTTGTCCAAACCAGCTGGAGAGACTCAAGGAGGCATTACAGCCTCAAAGCCCTTTCCCTACCTCTCAATCTGGACTTACCTGGCCTTGCCCCTGGCCGCCTTTAGCCAGATCAGCTGTGCTCGGAGCTGGGACAGACCCCTCTGGAGACTTAGAGGTAGAGGAAACAGCCTGGGTCCCCGCAAAGGTGATCACACTTTTCCTACTCCCAGACTGCAGGCTAGAGAATGTCGCTGCACGCTGGTGACCCGTTCCCTGGGTGGTGCACTGGGAAGAAGAAACCTCATCCAGTGATGGGAGGGAAGCACTTTGGCCAGTGCCATGGGGCCTTTCTTCGGAAAGCTGCTCGGGGACCTGCAATGGAGCACTGCCCAAGGAGGAGGAAATGTGGGAGGCCTGCTGGGAAGGCTGCTGGGACCCCGACTCTTCCTGGCTAAGGGAAGCAGCTCTTCCAGTGGTATCTCTGGGAACAGAGGGCATCAAAGTGAGCTGGCAATGAGAAGGCTCAGCCAGGTGGGAGCCGGAGGTCTCTGGGGTCGCACCCAGGGATTCGTTGGGCGAACTTTTCTTCTCCATTCTGTGGACACGAAGGCAAGTCTTCTGACCACTGTACCAGCTGGTTTCAAAGGCTATTTTTTATGAAAGCTTGAAAAACAAAGAAAACACAGTGTCAGATAGCAAGCATTTTGAAAACATAAAAATGAAAAGAAACAGAAGACGAAAAGCTTTCTTCTTTGTTGCAAAGTAATGCCCAAGAATAAGCCCAGAGTAGGTAGGCCTTTTTACTCCTGGGGAAATCACCGGCAATTTCATGCCAAATGCAGCAGAGGGAAGGGGCACAGGAGCTGCTATGAAACAGACGATCCTCAAATCACAGCTGTTTGATGCAGGGATGGAATCAATCCTTTTGCTTCAGTAAAAACCTCAAGGGTCGTAGGTTGTGCTTAAATGAAGTGGATGGTGTTACAAAGGATCTCAAAATGAAAGACCGTTTTTTGATTTGAAAACTGTTGAATAATCTTTACCTATCCTGGGAACAGTACATGAAGAACTACATGAAGATGATGTACAGATGGTATACAACACCAGTGCAGTTAGGGAAAATGTTCAAAACTAGTTCAAATATATGTTGGAAGTGTAAGGAAAAGGAGGGAATATTTTATCATATGTGGTGGGAGTGTAAGGTAATTAAAACATTTTGGGAAATGATATACAATGAATTGAAGAAAATACCCCATTTAACATTTGTTTAAAAACCCGAGGCATTTTTGTTGGGGATTGTAGGGAAAGATCTGCCAAAAAAGTTGAAAAACATCTTCATGTATGCGACAACGGCCGCGAGAGTTCTGGTTGCACAAGGATGGAAGACTGAAGAAACCCCAACTAAAGAATCATGACGAGAAAAGTTGATGGACTATGCAGAAGTGGCAAAATTGACATATAAGCTACAGGACAAGGATAACTGTGACTTTAAGGATGAATGGGAACCTTTTACAAAGTCTCTGAAGACGCAACAAAGTGAATTGGACTCCTTGGCAGGTTTTGAATAAACATCCACAATTTTTTTTTACTGATAATAATCAGCTCTACAGTTTGAGGATCTATACAACTTTGTAACATGCAGAAAACAGCAATATTAGAGAAATCAAAGACTGGAACTGAGGGAAGTTGGGAGGTGGAGTGGGGGGGTGGGTTCTGGGGGGGAGGGGGAAGGGGGAGGGAGGAAAAATGGGGGGGGGGACTAAGGATATGTTTTTGGATAATATGTCTTGTTATAACTTTGAATATATATATATTTTTAATATCCTGGGAACAGTACACCGCAGTGGTGGGCAGTTCCACAGACCCTCCTCCTCTGCTCAAAATGCATACAGACCCATCTTTGCGCGGGGAAGATCCAGACAAAAGGAGTCTGTTTTCAAAGTACCCGCGGAGGGGTTTCCATCCTCTTGCCTCCCCCGCCCCCCGATCACTGTTTCACTCCGGAAGGCGTCTCAGACCTGGGTGGAGCAGCCACAAATGACAGGCAAAGAGACAAGGTCCTGCCCAGATTCAGGCTTCCTCATGATCGTGTGGAATCTGTACACGTTTCTGTTGGCGCTTCCACTAGTGATTTATCTGTACAATATCGGACTTCATTTCAGCCGACCACATCCTTCCTCTTCCCCCGACAGCATACTAGAGTTCATACGGATTTCAAAGCATGCTTTGGGAACTTGTATGCTTAGCTTTAAACTCCACAAAATTAGCCTATGGCTAGGATGCTATTTATCAAAGTCTGTGTCCATTAAGATATGGTCAGATACAAGTATGCTTTCCCCCTTGTTATACAATTATTATTTTTAAAATTGCATTCAACCATTTACTATTTAAACAGCTTATACACCACTTGACTATAATCATCTCTGAAGTGACACACGAGAAATACATTGCCGAAAAAGTTAACATTGAAGACATCAGACTTCCGTTACAAAGACCTGCTGGCATAAAAAAAGGATTCGGTAGGTGCTGGGTGCTCTGCCTGATGCTCTCAACTGACAAGATGTAGGTGTGGTTGAATCAAATGGGAACAGTGACCACAGTGCTATCAAATTCAACATACACAGTATGGAAGTGGACAATTGCTAAGGAAATCCAGAACAGTCACATTTGACTTCAAAAGAGGAGACTTCCTCAAAATGAGGGATTGGGTAAAAAGGCAGTTGAAGGGGGAAAGTCAAGGATGGTGAGCCCTTCTGTGCTCCAGAGGGCCTGGGTGGCCTCATTCCCCTCTTGTTCTGAGCACTGCAGAGGGAGGCAAACATGTCCTTCCTGGGGGCTGGTCCCTCCCCGCCCTGTTCCTGGAGGGCAGCAGGAGGAGGGGGCTGCTGCAGCTGCCTCCTTTGGGGGCATGGCTCACCTTGCCTGCTCCTGCCCTCCTCCAACACACACAACCTTACCTGCCTCAGCCATCCATGGGGGCTTGAGAGTGTGTGAGCAGACTTTGTCATGGGAGGAGGCAGGCCTTGCAGAGGAGGAATGCTGGGGGCAGGCATTCAAACTCAGCCCTGAAGCTCACTGGGTGACCCTGGGCCAGGCACTCACGCTCAGCCTAACCTACCTCAAAGGGTTGTTGTGAGGATAAAATGGGGGGGGGGGAGAACTCTGCACACCAACTGGACCTCCTTGCAGGAAATGGGGGCTATAAATGTAATTGTGTTATTTGTACCCCACCCACCTCACTGGGTTTCCCCAGCCTCTCTGAGCGGCTTCCAACACATATTAAAACAACAAACATTCAAAGCCCCCCTATAAAGGGCTGCCTTCCAGAGGTTTGATAGTTGCTCATCTCCTTGTCACCTGTAGGGAGGGCGTTCCACAGAGAGGCTGCCACCACCGAGAAGGCCCTCCCTCTGCCTGGTTCCCTGCAACCTCGCTTCTCGCGGGGAGGGAACCACCAGAAGACCCTCGGAGGAGGACCTCCGGGCTGAAGGATGGGGGTGGAGATGCTCCTTCAGGTATACTGCGCTGAGCTTCCTGACCTAACATTTGCCTCGCTTAACATAATTAATTAGTAAGTGAAGTTTTCCTCTTCCATTCAAGCAGTACAGGAAGTAAGAACGTGCAAAAAGGAGTACTACTTCTAGAATTCCCAGCTCCTGACATAAAACAGCACAAAGGTTGCCTTTTCTTGACCATCAATCACCTGCGCAAAGTCCCTACACCACCCCCTATTGTGCTTCAATACAGCCCCATCGGTCAGGCCGGACACTGAGGTCCAGCGCTGAGGGCCTTCTGGTGGTTCCCTCATTGCGAGAAGCGAAGTTACAGGGAACCAGGCAGAGGGCTTCTCGGTAGTGGCGCCCGCCCTGTGGAATGCCCTCCCACCAGATGCCAAAGAAATAAACAAGTATACGACATTTAGAAGACACCTGAAGGCTGCCCTGTTTCGGGAAGCTTTTAATGACTGATGTTTTAATGTATTTTTAATCTTTTGCTGGAAGCCGCCCAGAGTGGCTAGGGAAACCCAGCCAGATGGGCCGGGTAGAAATAATTAAAAAATATAATTATTAAATTATTATACGCGTTAGAAACAGAATTTGAAGGGGCAGTCTTTTCTGGCATTGCCAAATGAAGCTGCTGACCCATTTCTAAGTCCTAAAATCCACAATTTCTCTGAATGCCTGAAAAACCCAGTGGTGCAGGACCTCCTAGCATGCCATCTGCTGGGGAACATTTCCTAGCACTTGGCTGGGAGCTGCTGCAGCGCTATAGTCAGGAAAGGCTTTCTGTATATCGGTAAGTCCCAACAGTTGAATAGGAACCTTCAAAAACAATGTATGTATTTGTATCTCATATGTTTTAAGCTATTTCACATGTCCACCAAGCACGAGAAACTGTCCCTTCATCTTCTTGACATTTCCAACAAATATTTGGTATGTTTACATGTATTCTAAATAACTTCTCGGGAGTTAGATGCCAACAATACTGAAATATATATATATTTAAAAGTCTATTTTAAGTCATAACTCAATTATTATTTTAACTCTTTAGTCCACATATGTTACCACTATTCCAACGGTACAATATAACCAAAAAAAGAGAAAATCTTGCCCCTTTAATCATGCACTTTTTAATCTGTTCCTCTTCCATTTAGGATTTCAACAAAAGTTTGTACATTTTTGATATCACATGATGTGCACAATTGTATCTCAAAACCCGTCTTCCACTCTTCCGTACCCCAAGTCTTCATTTCCAACTAGAATCTCTCAATCAATCAATCAATCATTTATTTGTATGTTGCCTTTCCAAATTTCAAACCATGTGCAAGGCAGCTTACAAAAAAATTAAAATATTACATAACTGCAAACATAACAAAACTAGTCGTAAACAATGAACAAAATATCAAAAAGTACACAACGAAATTGAAAAAAAATCCACATAAATAATAAGATTCCATGGAAATCATATAATCCAAACTAAAGAGATAAAAAATTATCATCAGCAACAGCAAACCCCCCCCCCCCGGAAAAAGAACCCATAAACAACACCCCAACCCTCTTTTATTAAGTGTAAAAGAGAAACCCCTTGTTTAAATTTTACAATCTCCCCGTTTCCACTTTAAGAACTCTCAGTAGATTAACCATTTCTCTTTATCCGTCACCCTTTTGTCTATAAAAAGGGTCTTCTGGTGAAACAGAGCCTTTGTGTATAAACTAACTTTATATCTATTTTCAGATTCTTAATACGCCACACACGTCTAATACAGTGGTTCTCAAGGTGCGCATTTACTCTGATTTGATCTACCACAAATATCCAAGCCATCTAACCCTGAAATCCTAACCTTCTAATTCCAAGTCTCTTCTTTCTCAATATCCCCCATTCCGTTAACCGCACCAAGCAACAAGCTGTAAAATGCAAGTTTAAAACGCAAGCTTTCCTTTGCATCTCGCAGAACTTTAAATGTAATTCGTGGTTTTTTCACCTGTCCTCCAAACTTCGGTCTTTTTGCCATCCTTTAAATGGGAAATCAGTAGTCGAGCCATACTTTTTGGTAAAATGTTCGTCTGGATCCCGGAAGTCCTACCTGAGAAGAACAATAGGAGTGTCCGCTAGCGCCAGCCACTTCTCCTTCTGCAAGCAGCGCCACCCGAATTCCCGCCTGGGATGAGCCGCTAAACTCAGCCGCCGGAGAACGACTGGGGCGGGCGGCAAGTGGGAGGGGGAAGTTGTGTGCTTCTGTCCCGTCAGAAAAGTGCTGGTCCTCCCCGGAGGCAGCCTGCTTGCAGAAAAGGGGGCTGGGCTGCCTCAAAGCCCGTCAAGGCCACAGGCTGCTAGCATGACTCATCCCGGCTTTATCATCTGAGGGGAAAGGGTGCGTGGTCTTAAATGCTGGCCTTGGCAACTTGGCTGGGCCAGCTTAGCCTCCCTCACAGAAGGTTGTTCTGAAGATACACTCAGGAAAACACCCGAGGCATGAAGAAGAAGAACGAGGAGAGTCTGGAAAGGGGGGTGGGGAGCGCTCCCACCCCAGCCGCTCCAGGATGGGAAGTGCGTCCCAGGGGAAGCGGGATTCAGGCGGAGGAGGACGTCGGGTTGGGTGGGGGTTGCCAGGAGCAGCACAATGTCCTTCGAACCCCTGGCTTCCACTCTCCAGGCAGGCACCCAATGTGGCCAGCTGGCACTCCAGCCTTGGCGTGCAGATCCCGGGTTCAGCCCCAGATCTCTGGAGCGGAAAGGCTCTTGGGCGTGAATATGAAAGGCAGCATCTGTCAGAATAGGTCATACTGAGCCAGTACAGATGAACGTGACTATTGGTTCGCTTCCTCTGCTATCTGCCTTTTTGGGCACCTCAGAGGTGGCAGAGAGAGGCAGGGGAGAGACTCCGGCCTCTACAGAAGGCTGCACCCCTTTCCTCCATGTCCCCACCCCAACTCTTAGGACCAGAAGCAAGAGACAGCTTTGCTGAGCACGTGCCCCTTCCCAGGGAGATGCAACTCTGCACTACTGTTCCCTGAATTGCTTGCGAAGCCATACTCCAGGCTCCAGGCTCTTATTGTCACAGCCCTGCAGGATCAGACCAAGGCCCATCTAGTCCAGCTCTCAGCAGCCCAGCAGATGTCCAAGGGAAGCCCCAAGCAGACTCCAAATGCAGCCCCACTCTCCCCACTGGGGACACCCGCAACTGGTAAGCAGAGGTAGAGTGCCTCTGCGGCTGGAGGTGCAACATGGTCTAACCCTCCATGAATTTGACGAATCCTTTCTTAAAGCCATCCCCGTCAGTGCCTCTGGAAGGAGGAAATTTCAGTGTCACTAGGCACTCTGTGTCTGGCCTGAATCTGCCATCATTCCGCTTTCTTAAAGAGATCCAGGTTCTGATATTATGAGGAGGAAACATCGCTCTGCACCTTTCCCACATCATGCATACTTCTATGATGTCCCCACTTTCCCCCCCCCCCTCGCAAAGCCCCAAAGCCTCCTACATTGTAAGCCTTCCTTACAGGGGAATCATCAGAACCACCTGTGCTGCAGAGCTTCTGGCTGCAGGCGACTCATGGAGATTTGCATTGACTGCTGCAATGCACCCCTAATGATTCAGATTGTATCATTATAGTGTCATTGTGTTGATTTGTTATTGATATATTAAAGGGGCCTGGGACTTGCCTGTCCATTCCCAACAGCAAGGGCCCCTCGCCAGTTGGCTTGCTTCCTCTGAGGCCGCCTCAGCTCCTGGCAGCCCACACCCCCTGGCCAGCCCCAGAGGCACCATTCTCTGGGGGAGAACAGCTGGGCAAGCCTTGGGGAGGCAGAGATGGCATCCGAGGAGGGAGGGAAGGAAAGAGGGACAGAGGCCAGTGTCTCCCGCGGCACCCCGACCATCATTCAAGGCACCCCAGCTGCCACAGCACACTGCTTGAAAACCACTGCAGAACTGGGATGGGAAAGGTTTCTAGTCCAACTAACTGGTCTGGAGAAGAGGAAAGGCAGCCATGCTTGCTCCTTTGTCTTCTCCGAGGAGACTTCCAGCCTGACTTCTCATCTTGAGGCCCCAGCGAGAAGTGGGAAGAGGAGGAGGAGGAGGAGGAAGCATCCCCAGAAGAAGTGTGCTCCCCACCAGTAGGTGCTTCCACCCCCCACTCCTAAATCTGCTTCCAACAGATACTGGGGGGGGGGGGGCATCCTGCACCATCTGGTGTTAGGAGAATTAGAAGGTCTAAGATATAAACACATACATAAATACCGTAAGTAGTTCTCATCACAAAAGAATATGCAGGTAAACCCATGAACAGACAGGTAAACCCATCAACAGGTTTCCTGCCAGACAGGAGTCTGCTGTAGGCCGCCCCTTCTGTGATTTATGTATCGTTTTTCGCTGTATCGAATCGTATCCTTTTTGCTGTATCTTTCTCATTGACTTTAAGAATGGATCTGAATGTATTTTTCCTCAAAATGCTGTACTTTTTCTTGGTCAAATTTGAAGCTTTCCTTGTTGGGTCGAATTGCAGCTATAAAGATGAATGTATTGCCTAGAATGCTGTTTTTGTTTCAAACACTGCAAATTGTGGACAAGATGGATTGTTTCAAGAAGTGGCAGAAAGATATCTCTAGATTTGTCTGGCAGGGCAAGAAGCCCAGAATAAAATTTAAGATATTAACTGATGCAAAGGAAAGGGGTGGATTTGCCCTGCCAGACTTTAAACTTTACTATGAATCAGCAGCATTCTGCTGGTTGAAAGACTGGCTGCTTCTTGAGAACACAGACATTTTGGATTTAGAAGGTTTTAACAATGTTTTCGGGTGGCATGCATATTTGTGGTATGACAAGGTTAAAGCACATAAAGCATTTAAGAACCATATTGTCAGGAAAGCTTTGTTCAATGTTTGGATAAGATATAAGGATCTATTGGAAAACAAAACACCAAGGTGGCTGTCACCAATGGAAGCAAAAGCCCAGAAAAAGCTCAGTATGGAGGCCAAATGGCCGAAATATTGGGAAATTTTGGAACAAGAGGGAGATAGACTAAAACTGCAGAGTTTTGAGAAACTAAAAAACAAAGTGCGAGATTGGCTTCATTACTATCAGATAATGGAGGCATATCATTTGGACAAGAAAACTGAAAACTGTATATCATGAAAATGATATACAGGTGGTACATGACCCCAGTCAAGCTTGCAAAAATATATCACTTGCCCGATAATAAATGTTGGAAATGTAAAGAAAATGAAGGTACATTCTTTCACCTTTGGTGGACGTGCCCAAGAATCAAGGCTTTCTGGGAGATGATATATAATGAAATGAAAAAGGTATTTAAATATACCTTCCTGAAGAAACCAGAGGCCTTTCTTCTGGGCATTGTCGGCCAATTGGTGCCAAAGAAGGACAGAACTTTTTTTACGTACGCTACAAGAGCAGCAAGAATACTTATTGCAAAGTATTGGAAGACACAAGATTTACCCACTTTGGAAGAATGGAAGATGAAGATGATGGACTATATGGGATTGGCAGAAATGACTGGCAGAATCCGGGACCAGGGAGAAGAGGCGGTGGAAGAAGATTGGAAGAAATTTAAAGACTATCTACAGAAATATTGCAAAATTAATGAATGTTAGAAGGTTGTTGGATAGAAATTAAGTGGTTTCCAGCTGTAATGCTTTAAGAATATGGAAGAAGGGTATGGTGTTGGATTGGAAATAAGTGGTATTAGTAACAAAGTTAATAAGAATATGCAAAAATGAATTGATAATGGATGAAAATACTGAGTTATAAAATGTCAAGATATAGAGATAAGATAAATGAAAGAGGGTAAGGATTTGCTGATTTGATTATTTAAATGGGAATACAAGAAGGGGAGGTGTGAGGAAGTCAAAGAAACAAGCAAATGAGTTTTAAATTATGAAAAAGAATTGTTTTTAATTTTTTGTATCTTTTTTGTGTGTGTTTATTCTTATTTTTTTCTTGTTTTTTTATTATGTGTTTCTGCATATCTGTTTTTTGTAAAATCTTAATAAATATTTCTTTTTAAAAAAATGCTGTTCTTTTCTAAATGTATCCAAATGTATCCGCATGGGTTTTTGTATTTCCCCCCAATCTCATCGCCTAGAGAATGTTCCTTAAATGTAACAATCACTTGTTCCAAATGTATTTGATTCAAATGTATTTAAGGCCCCACTTTTCACATGGTGTCCTGTTGTGTGTTCGGAAAGTACTCTTTATTGTTTGATTTGGGTTAATGTCAGAATAAAAGCGAGTTCCTTCAAAATAACACATTCCTTTTTATCTTACCAATTTCTCATATTGTAAGAAGCGGAAGAAGAAATCATAGAGAGCATTCATATTTTCCTTCTGATCAATGAAGTCAAACGTTACAATTATCCATTTTAGAATGAGCACCTATAGGGAGAAGACAGATCTCAGTAAGCCAAAGCAAGGCCAAGACAACAAACCCCTTCTGGAATATGCTCAGCGTGTACAACATCTAGCTGAATCATCACCAGGATAACTAAGTCAGACTGGGGGAAATATCATTCTTCAGAACCAAGACATCATTACCATGCTTTCCAAGTTACCTGAAAGTCACTAGAACACTTGCGAGCACAGAGCCAAGACACAGCTGAAATAAGAGAATCCTGCAAACTTCGGGGTTTGTAGATGGTTGTAAAGGTTGCTGAAAGGTTTCTAGTTCACTAGTTGGAAACAGCTTCCAGGCTAGGCAGGACCAAGGTTGCTTTGTAACTGTTGCTGTCTGCCTGCTTGCCATCGTGCATATTTGTAAACCATTTCTGCCAAAATATATCCATCTGCAATAGTAGTTTCTGGAAGCAGACCCTGCAAGAGTGCACACTCCATGAAGTCCATTTGAAGAGTGTTACGGAATGGAGGGGGGGCATATGAACGAAGTCTTACTCCCGAGTAAGAGACGTAGAGCCCGAGGCGATGACCTCAAGGGAACCCTGCCACACTAGGACTCCCCTCGCCCCGTCACAACGTTGCACCAAGCACCGCACAAAAGTCCAAAACCCCGAGAAGAAAGCGCCATTTCTGACCCCGTATCCCGATGCTATACACGATCGATGTATTTGATGAATGAACAATGTATTTGCATGAGGATGCGCTCTAGCCAATCAGATGGCATTGAATGTAGCCCTTCAGCCAATCGCAGCAATGCCATGGCTCTGCAGAGGCAGCTCAGCTCCAGCTGTTTTGCACGCTCCACTGAGCGCTGACAAGGTGATGACAGCTCCCGCTGCGAGAACAACGGACTGAGTCAATCGAAACCTCCTTACCCTGTTAATCCAATCAAAACTAGATGTTGTTCAGTCGTTTAGTCGTGTCCGACTCTGCGTGACCCCCTGGACCAGAGAAGAAGAAGAAGAAGAAGAAGAAGAAGAAGAAGAAGAAGAAGAAGAAGAAGAGGAGGAGGAGGAGGAGGAGGAGGAGGAGGAGGAGGAGGAGTTTGGATTTCATATCCCGCCTTTCACTCCCCTTCAGGAGTCTCAAAGCGGCTAACAATCTCCTTTCCCTTCCTCCCCCACAACAAACACTCTGTGAGGTGAGTGGGGCTGAGAGACTACAAAGAAGTGTGACTGGCCCAAGGTCACCCAGCAGCTGCATGTGGAGGAGCGGAGACTCGAACCCGGGTCCCCAGATTACGTGACTACCGCTCTTAACCACTACACCACGCCAGGCCCTCCTGTCTTCCACTGCCTCCCGCACTTTGCTCAAACTCATGCTGGTAGCTTCGAGAACACTGTCCCACCATCTCGTCCTCTGCCGTCCCCTTCTCCTAGTGCCCCCCATCTTTCCCAACATCAGGGCCTTTTCCAGGGAGTCTTCTCTTCTCCTGAGGTGGCCAAAGTCTTGGAGCCTCAGCTTCAGTATCTGTCCTTCCAGTGAGCACTCAGGGCTGATTTCCTTCAGAATGGATAGGTGTGATCTTCTTGCAGTCCATGGGACTCTCAAGAGTCTCCTCCAGCAGCAGAATTCAAAAGCATCAATTCTTCGGCGAATGTGAGCGGTATTGGCTTAGGCATTGATTGGACCTGACTATATCTGACTCCTGCCCATTGTGCAGGAAGTCCCAGTAAGGGTAAGCCACCGGTAGGGAGAGCCCTGTCGATGCGAACCAACTCAAGCTCCCCCTGGTGCTCCCGTCGGGGTCGTGTCAAGGCCTTAGTCCCCCAGCCGGGCTTCAGACTAGATCAACACCCCCGGATTCCTTTAACGGAATACCCTTAAGCATGGAGGGGCAGGTGATGGCCACACCTCCCCTCCCCCACACAAGGTCAAACAATGCCTAACCGCAACCCTAACAAAGTTGTGACGATTGCTACGAGGTAGGCGAAAACCAAGTGTCCAGTGCCAATTTGCCAAGTGGTAAAATTCCTACCAGGCCCCTCGGACAACCAAGGCGAACAACCAAAGTCCACAGCAAGGCCATTGCCTAACCTGCAAAATAGGGAGGGAGGGCGGGTGATTGAGGAAGCGAGCCAAAGAGGAAGTCCTCTGGGGGCTGGCTGGCCCGGCTCTGACGTGGCCGGGATCCCATAGGCAACGGGGGACAGAGTCCCCCGCCCCTGGTGGGGAGTGGGTGGCCACGTGGTCCACCACAACTCCTCCCCACCGGGAAGTGGAGCGGATTTCCCAAGACATATCCTGTATTTGCATGTTACCCCAACACATTCCCCCTATGTTAACCATGTATAACCCTCCCCTTTTCTGGTGGAGTGCTGATGTTTAGTGAACTGTCTGCTGGGATAAGATAGGAACTTTTAAAAGTCCTTGTCACCCCGTTCTCGGGGTTCAATTCCTCTCTGAACCTGTTGCGCGATAAACTTTGGTCTCCGCTATTTGCTCCGGTTGGTGGCTGGACTCCTTCTTTGTTCCGCAGGGACCCACGGGCTCTGAGCAGCCTCCCATCTCGATTTTTCCATAACAACAGAAACTCGACTAACCCTCTTGAGAGAAGAAAGGTGGCTTTTGCTCCCGCTGCAATGTTGTAATCTAAATAAGCACATCTTCCTACAAGTGAATAGTAGCCACCTATCTGGGGGGAAATAAAGTGGTATGCTGAGAGACATGGTTACGGTGGAGAGCAAATCTGTGTTCCACAATCCGAACATCCCGAGAGAAACCAGGTGGCAGCTTTTTTTTACTGTGTCCACAGAACTCAATGAAAGCCTGTGGGATGTAAACACAGGAGCAGTCAGTGACAACATTCCTAGAGTGTACATGTTAGAACATGGGGAGGGATGTTTTTCCAGCAAGCAGGTAAACTTCCTGGGGACGGACTTCCTCCGCATGTGACCAGAGGTGGGTGTGGCCTCACCTGTGCAGGTAAATGATAAAAGCACAGGGCAGGCAGCCATCTCTCTCTCTTGCCTCTTGCCTCTCTCATCTTCATCTTTCAAAGAAGCAGGATGCCCTCTTGGCTCTCAGCCAAGAGAGGAGGATAGGATTATCTTCCTGTAAGATAGATTCTAAATGTATTTTACCTTTTTAAGCCTGTCTGCCTTCTGGGATCATATTGTGAACAGAACGTGAGTAAACTCTTTTATACTTTTATAAAGACTGTGTCGTGTCTTGTATTTTAAGAGGGATCAAAAGGGGGAAATTACCAGAGTAATTATTATAGAGGTTCTAGCGAACCTGTGCAGAAGTTACCGTTGCGAACTTAAAAGGGGGAATGTTATAAACTCTGCTGATATTTTGGGAACTTGTTAGCACAAGTTGGACTAGGATATAATCTCACAATATATCCTCTCCTGCATCCCTGAACATTCCCACAAAGCCAACCAGTGGTTTTGCAGTTGCTTTCCATGGACATTTTGCAACCAAGCACAGAATTCCTTGAACCTCGGAAACGCTTCTGATTTCTGCTTGAGCATGAACACATGAATGTACCTGGAAAAAGCATCAATCAATACCATGAAGTACTTTGCTCCACCTAGAGAGGTTGCAAGTGGACCAACAAGGTCTGCGTGGACAGTCTGGTAGGCTTTAGATGCCCACCTGCCAGAAACCTTGCCCTATTGAACTGTGTGTCATCATGATGGCCTTGGCCGGTTGTGAGTTGTGAAGGCCGCTTCCTGCAAGGCCCTTTCCACCTGGCCTGGGGGGCAGGGCCCAGACACCAGCTCTACTAAAGAGGCTCCTGGTGAGACCAGAGGGACATCGCTCGGCCTGACAAGAAG
The DNA here is from genome assembly GCF_964270895.1 of Podarcis filfolensis. Classification (NCBI taxonomy): domain Eukaryota; kingdom Metazoa; phylum Chordata; class Lepidosauria; order Squamata; family Lacertidae; genus Podarcis; species Podarcis filfolensis. Next base: position 42,648,061 of record NC_139619.1, read on the forward strand.
CCCAAACTATTGGATTCTTTTGCCCCATCTTTTTGTGCCTGCTAAACAGCCGTGTCATGCTTATGATCATATTTTATTCTCTTGGGAATTCTGCTGTTTTAAATGTGCATTTTATATTTGACTTTACTTAGCAATGTTGTTGTTTTTTTTGGGGGGGGTGCTTAAGTTTTTTGTTTTGTTTTTGTTAACTTTGTGTTAAATATGTATTCTGTAGTTGACTTCCTTTGTAATGTTTTATTTTGAAATCTTTAATATTTCAGTTTTTGGTTAACTATGTTGCTTTAACTGTATACTCTATATTTGACATTCTTCAGATTGTTTTATTTATGTTTTAATATGCTGTAAACTGCTTTGAATTTTTTCTTGAAAATATAAAGCGCTATAGAAATGAAATAAATAATAATAATAATAATAATAATAATAATAATAATAATAATAACGTTCATTGAAATGTTGTGTCCAAAGACTGCAGCCGATGGAGAGATCACCCCTCCCTCAATTTTCTATCAGATTATTTAGATTTGGTAAATAATTCTTAATGCTATTCTTATTGTATTGATTATTATAATTGATTTATGTAGTTCTGACGGTTTAGCTGCCTTGAGCATGAAAATAGAAAGGCAGGATACAAACCTAATCTAATAAAGAGCCCTCCTCCTCCTCCTCCTCCTGAGCCTGGGGCAGGACCGTAGCCTGAGAGAGAGAGGGTTGCACAGTTCCCCAATTATTTTGGAGGAATTCCACACCACACATTTAAAGCTCCTACACCACTTGAAAGAGTCCAGGCTTTCCCTCAAGAATCCTGGGAACTGTAGTTTGACAAGGGTGCTGAGAGATGTTAGATCTGTAGCAAACAGAGGTTCCCAGGATGTGTTGGGTGAATCTGTGACTCTTAGTGCAATGCTTCTTGAAATGTGTGGTTGTGACCATTGTCCTCATAACAGCACTGGGGTTCGGATTGCAGTGTGTGTGTGTGTGTGTGTGTGTGTGTGTGTGTGTGTGTTGCAGAATGGTTTAATTAGCTCATTCTCCTCCTAGCACATCGTCTTCATTCAACTCTGGCTGTTGACTGAATGCTTTCTTATAATTATTCTTATGTTTAAGTGGGCTTTGGCCTCCTTCCAGACAGCAGCTTGAAAGGGAAGCAGAGGAAAGCTCAAATGATGACAGAAGGCAGGGGCATCCAACAAGCAAGAGTTTTGGTTTGGATGTGACACTTTTAGACTTCCCCAGGCCATCCCGAAGCCCCAATTTCACTCGGCCCCATTTCACTCTGGTCCATCTGAGTATCTCCTTTCCACCTATGCCTCCCCCCCCCCAAATATTCACAATTAAGAAATCAGAAAACAACCCCCACCTCTCTTTCAACAGAACTAGATGGAATGATCAGGCATAGCAACACCTGCAGAGAGGATAAAACCAAAATGTTTCCAAGGGACACATTTATCAAACAAGCTATCTGCCCATAGCTCAGTCAGTAGAGTGTGAGACTCTTCATCTCAGGGTCGTGGGTTGGAGCCCCACGTTGGGCAAAATATTCCTGCATTGCAGGGGGTGGACTAGATGACTCTTGTGGTCCCTTCCAACTCTACAATTCCATGATATCCTGTGAGGAGTAGTCTGAAGTGAAGGCACAAGACAGGAGTTGATCATCATGTGAGCTGCGCACAGGTGGGCTGAAGCGAGCTGCTGACCAGTCCTGTGGAGCCTCCTTTTATTGAGACAAATATGCAAGCTAGGCAGATACATTTTGGGCTGTGACCTTTACACACCTTTGGTCCCAAGATCGTGGGGTGGTACAAAGTTATTTTGGCACCTGTTTCCACCGCGTCATTTTCCCCTTGCACAGTGTATGACGAAGGAGACAAAAGGTCTCAGGGACAAAGGTTACAGACAGGACACCGCAGACTGCTGGGACCGCAAAAGGTCAGACAGAGGGAACGATGTTCCAGACAGCCATGACTTTGTCTGTGAGGGGGAGTATGCTACGCACCCCAGGGTGACGCGTGCAGGCAGACTGTGGCTGCCTGCTGGTGGGGAGTGTGCTCCCTCTGGACCCCACTGCCCACTCCGCGATTATCCCTACAGTAGTCAACTGAGTTTTACTCAGAAGAGATGCGTCAAAATCAACACAGCCACGTAATTTGTGCCCATCAATTTAAATAGGTCTGCTGTGGAAAGGACTGATGTTGACTACAACCCTGATGTTTTCTGATTATTTTATAGAGCGTTTCCCTCAATACCAAAAAATGGAGGCAGAGACAATTTACTGAATTTCAAAACCACCGAAGCTTTATTGAATGAACAAATCAATTTATTACAGCCACAAACCAGAATATGGACTTATACAGAGATAGAGAACATGTAGAAGAAGAAGAAGAGTTTGGATTTGATATCCCGCTTTATCACTACCCTAAGGAGTCTCAAAGCGGCTAACATTCTCCTTTCCCTACCCCCCCCCAACAAACACTCTGTGAGGTGAGTGGGGCTGAGAGACTTCAGAGAAATGTGACTGCCCCAAGGTCACCCAGCAGCTGCATGTGGAGGAGCGGAGACGCGAACCCGGTTCCCCAGATTACGAGACTACCGCTCTTAACCACTACACCACACTGGCTCTCATATATATGTAGGTTAAAATTAAAATCTATAAGCTAGAACACAGTAAAGAATACAGATGTGAAACTATTAAAATGTGTAGTTTAAGACCTTAACCGCTAATTTTAAATATGCATGTCAATGCTTTATTATAAGTAAGGCAGGTAAAATAATTATTACTCTTAATAGTGTTCATTGCTATGAGGCTTCTTGAAGCAATTCAGAATACAATCAACATTAGCAGAACACTTTCCTTTACAAGGACAATTTAAAAAGCAACAATTTAAAAGCAATAAAAAAGTAATATTGCATAGGAAAGAATTCTAAAACAACAGCAATGATCACAATTAGCAACAACACACAATGAAACAGCAAGCAAAAATTGCCACTCCATCATCGCTGAGCCTTGAAACTTGTGTCTTAGCCCCATAATCGAAACTGACATCAAGTCTTATGTCATCTGGAAGAGAATGAAGGAGAAGAGAGATGAATTTCTGCCACATTTACTGATTCACCAAATTGACCTGGCCCCCATTCCACCCTATTTACAAGGAGGCTTTATGGATCCTGTCTTTGGTGGCAACGACTCCTTCCAAGCCTGCAGTTTGGCCATCTTTGTGCTGTGGCAGGATTTCACAGCCACATGACCCAGGAGGTCTGCATCAAGCAAGGATGCTGCAGCTACTGAGTGGGCTCTCCTTAGTCTGGAAAGTACGACTGAGGGAATTGGCTGGCTCAGGGGGCGTGACCAGCCCTATTTATCGCTGGCGCGGCCGGGGATCTCCCTCTTTTGCCGGACTTGGTTTTTCGCCTACCTGGGGGGGGGGGGGTTGCGAGTTGATGTGCATCAGCAGGACTCCCTCTACTGGTGGTTAACCCTTCCCGGACTTCAAGCGGACAGGCTGAAGCCGGATAGTCAGTTAGGACCAATGCCTAAGCCAATACCACTCATCACCTGTAACCAATAAAGTTGTGGCCATATTTAGCCCATTAACCTGAAATAATTGTGTCATGTGTCTTTATTTCCACTTTGGAACTCGCCACGCAATAGGGCTCTTTTTGTTTTTTTATGCACCCACAGACCCCAAACGGCTCTCCACAGGAACACAGTGGTGCATCTCATGTATGGGGGGGGGATTCCAACACTCCCCCCACCCCCAGCAAAGGAAAGATAAGAGAAGCATTTCCAGCATTTAAAAGAGCCCTCAGCATAATGCTTTTAGGACAGCAGCCCTGCCTGGAGAGCGAAGGGGGCTGCTAGGAAGGTCGTCAAAGCATCAAGGCATAGATGAGCCAAAGAATGCAATGAAAACTCTCTTAGAGTCAGAGTGACTGACAGGAAGACTGACAGAACCCCTGTCTGTTGCAGTTGATGGCTGAAGAGTTGAGAAACGGAGAAGGGGTAGAGAGAGGGGGGTGTATAGTGGCTAGAATTCTGGACTAGGAGGACCTGGGAGATCCGAGTGCAAATCCCCATTCAGTCATGAAGTGCACTGTTTGATGTTGGGTCCAGTCACTCTCATCCTAGCCTGCCTAACAGGTTTGTTGTGAGGGGGATAACAGGGGGAAAGGCAAGCCATAAATGCCACCTTGAACTGCTTGGATGAAAAGTGGGCTACGAATGTAATAAAAAGCATCCCAAAATAATGATCATGGAAGGTACCCTGGGGATCATCTAGTCCAACCCCCTGCAATGCAGGAATATGCAGCTGTACCTTATGGGAATCGAACCTGCAACCTTGGTGCTATCTGCAGCTCCCTCTAACCAGCTGAGCTGCAATGAGATTTGAGGGAGAATGGGAAGGCAGGTGGGAAGAGAAGTTAAGCTGTTCAGGAAGGGGTTGAATTCCATGGGGATGCTGGCCGTGTGGGGGACCCCAAACCCTCGCCCCAGAAGATTACAAAAAAGAAGCAGTCGAAATCCTACTTACAGATTCACGATGCTGGCCATCTCTTCAGGTGAAATCCCCTCCTGTTTAAACTCAACTGCTTTAAAATGCTCACACAACACTAACTCTGACCCTTGCCTCTAACCCTATTGCTACTCCTCTCTGTCTAAAACATACAGGAAAATATGTGCACAAAATATACAGATGAAAATGAAATGATAAAGTGAAAGCATTTGTTGAAATACAGTAGAGAACTCACGCCTCCCGAGTTGAGGGAGGCCTTGCTTTGCATGCAGGAGATCCCAGGTTCAGTCCAGGATCTCCACCAGACAGGGCTGGGACTGCCCCCTGTTTGAAAACCCTGCAGCGCTGCTGCCAGTCAGTGTAGGCAGTGCTAAGCTAGATTGACTCTGTCAAGTGCAACTTCCTATGAATGCTCCTCTTATACGATTTCTCGAAACACAAGCAAGCTACCTTATCAACGAGTTGTGAGAGTTCATTCATGGCTTTTAACAAACAGCAGAAACCATTTTATTATTTCTATGTGAGTACAGAAATCCTGAATATGAAAGGAAGGAAACTTCCTGCCTCTGCAATAAAGGCAGCTGCACTGCTAGGTGAGCTGTCCCGATGCCAACTGAAACAGACCCTCCAAAGATTCAAAGGTGAAAAGGGAATTTTGAGCATCTGAGCACAACTGGGCCGTCTTCTGCGTTAACGTGAAGTGCAGGAAGTGATTGCCTTGAGCAGGGGTAGGCAACCGAAGGCCCGGGGGCCGGATGCGGCCCAATCGTCTTCTCAATCCGGCCCACGGACAGTCCGGGAATCAATGTGTTTTTCCATGAGTAGAATGGGTCCTTTCATTTAAAATGCACCTCTGGGTTCTTGGTGGGGCATAGGAATTCGTTCATTTTCTCTCTCCAAATTATAGTCCGGCCCCCCACATGCTGTGAGGGACGGTGGACCAGCCCACGGCTGAAAAAGGTTGCTGACCCCTGGCCTTGAGCCTCCTCAGGACTGGCGCAGGGGCCGTGCATTTCAGGGTGCCAGCCAAGGCCCCTGCCCCAGTACTGATTGCTGATTCTACTGAGTCCATCAGTATATTGTTGTGAAGTGACCTGGCATTTTTAATGAAGTGCAATATAGGCTTGTCTTACATCTTTAACAACAACAACAACACAGTAAATTGCACAGAAGAATTCCATGTTGCCTGTGGGAGCGGCTGGGTAGACCTCTTTGCAGCTGCATGATCCAGGCATTTGATCTATAAGCAACTGGTCAATCTTCATAATTGGCTCTGACTTCGTGTAGGAGATGGAACGCATTCTTCTATTTCTCACCCCCGTATTCCACCCCCACCCCCCTCCTCCTATACTCGGACGGTGCCGACTACTCATCTCTACAGAGTGAAATGTTTATGAGTCCTGCAGATCTAGTCTCAGACGTCAAACCTCTACCCCAAAGACGGGGGAGCCTGTGACCTTCTAGAGCATACATTTCTTTGGACTGCTATATGCTGAAGTGAACAAATGTTTTGTCTGAAACCCTTGAGAGCTTCTGTGGGCCGCCCGAGAGAGCACTGGGCTAGAGGGATCATGGGGATGACTTGTTCCACAACAGCAGATGGCATGCAGAAATTTAAACTGTAGCAAAGGGAGGTAAACTGTCTAGCTAGCTAGCTAGCTATGTCTTGCTGAAAGTGCATGCACTCCTCTTAGCCAAAGCCCCAATAACTGCAAGCGTGGAGCCACACAAACACGCCTGATCTCAACACTGTCTTGGGGGAAACTCCCGATGCTGGAAAATTCATGTGCTCAATTTCTGCACATTGAGACAGGAGCCAAAGAAAGCACACGCAGAGTAGGGGGGCTCATAAAAAAGGTTTCTTTGGGAGGGGGTGGGTTGAGGTTTGCTCCGATGTGAAAGCTAAAGAGCAGGCTTTCACAGAGAAAGGAGCAGAGTGAGGCGGAAACTACCGGGACCCGTGCTTTCCAGGCACGCTGACGGGAGGGATGAGTCCAGCATTGCATTGTTGGGTCGTATTTTCAGTGACAACTATTTATGACAGAGGTTTACAGAAAATTGATCTAAAACCTCTGCTTGTAAGAGGCTATGGGCATTTGAAGAAGCCCATCATAATCTTTACATGAAATGTATCTTTAGAACACCGGTGGCGTCATGTCCCCATTTGTTGCCTTAGTTTCTCCATCAATGCACCACCCACAATTTGCCATCATATTGGCATCAGGTGTTTTCCAGGCCAGTGAATGTCAGCAACCCCTTCTTCTAAAGCTGCTTCCCCAGTTTCATCCAAAATAGAAAGAAATGCCATTTGGTAGCCCATTGAGAAGCTTTGGGAAGTAATGAAATACATTTCTGAAAGTTATTTATGGATGCACAAGGTCACCACATCTTTGCTTAAGGTGAATGGAAAGGAACATTTCCCCAGGCGGCACACCACTGTCCCCGAATCTTGTCCGCTGCTTGGTCATTTCAACAGATTGTGTGTCTTAGTAAGATTTTGTACATTTCAGAAAGCTTTCCCTTGCCTACAAATGAAGTGCATGATTTTTCAAAAACTTATTAATGCCCCGTGCTTTTACTTCTGGTGTGGTAAAAAATTGCAGAATCTGGCTATCATTTAAAGCAGTGTAAGATGCTGGTTTACGTTTCCCCTCACATTTGGTGACTAGGTAGGGATATGCAGTTTTGTGTTTTGTTTTTTGAAGAGTTCCTAAGGAGTCCTGCTGCTTCCGAGTTTTATTTTGGGGGTTGTTGTTGTTTTTGTTTACAAAAAGGTAATCCAGTTGTAACCTTTTTCTAGGTACAATTCTGTACATTCTGGTACTACCTGTTCACTCATGGTCCCTCCAAATCCCTTTGTTTCTTTTAGCAATGTGTCCTTGTGTATCTGCTACCTTTGCTTACAGAATTTCTCCTGAGGGGCGCTTTGAACATGTCCCGTAATACATGTGGATAAAAGGAATCGCCTTTGTTAATTTCAAAAGCCATTTTATTTCTTCCATGATTTTCTTCTGTTGTTAATTTATTTTGCAAACGCAAGTGGGGTTTAGTCACCAGAGAGGTGGAGTCTGTGGTTTTGCTCAATAGGTCATGGTCATTTCAAGAGCCATAGCGCCTGAGATGGTTCCAGCTCTAATTTACGTGTAAGATTAGGAGTCCAAGAATGTGGAATCAGTACTGCAGAAGGTCAGTTCTGACATACTTCCCCCCTAAATAGTGGGTGAAGTCCTTTTGGAAAGGACTCAAAGGTTTCAAAGTGTCAAGTTTTGCTGTACTGAAGGACTGTCCATATCTAATCTATTAGAACATTGAACCCTCCTCCCCACTCCAGGAATTTTGCTATCCAAAGTGGGTTTGAATTTGGATAATAAAAGTTTCCAGTCGAGTAGATTTATATATTTTAGTGAAGGTAAGCAACTTAAAATGACCACAGACCCAGTAAAACTCATTACAAAGAGAAGAGAAACAACATTTAAAAGCAGATACAAATAATGAGGCATTATTCTTTTCTCAAGAAACCAGCAAAATTTCACTTTTCCTGTTTTATTTTAAGCATGCTTTTTATTCAAGTTTTTAACAAACAACAAGGGGGTAAGCTGCTGACTATAGGCAGACTATCCTTTCTCAAGGGCCATTCCAAATGTGTACAATTGATGGCTCCAAAGTAAGCTGCACTCTGTGAGTCCAGAGGGCAACTGGTGCCATTGTCCCTGTTAGCATTTTGTAAGAAAGGGCACCAAGATTTCATCAAGCTGTCTGCCTTGATGAGACTTGCAGTGAGGATCCCTTTGATAAGCCATCGGCAATGCATAAAGGAGGGCAGGTGGCTTGGTGAGCAGGGAAAGTCTTTCAAAGATTTGGACCAGCGATGTGCCTTTGCTTCGGGCAAAGGGTGATGGTGGATGGATCATAGCTACCTAACTCAGCACTGTCTGTACTGATTGGCAGTGGCTCTACAAGGTTCCAGGCAGGTGATGTTTTCAGTTTCACCTGGAGATGCTGGAGACTGTTCTGGGACCTGCATCACCAGTGAGCTCTGGTCCTCCCTTAAGGAGTTCGGCGGCTCAATGGTCTGACTCTGTGGAAGGCACCATGCTATTCCCCTTTAAATTAGCCATTTCGACAGAAAACATGAGAACTGGAATTTTGCTCTTGAATTGATTTTTGGATCGCCTGCATGCCAAGCACATACTTCTACCACTGGGCCAGCACCCTTCCTCAGTGACTGAGGTCTCATTGCACACAGCCATCCAGCAAGCAAAAAAATGGTATTGTTAGAAGGGCAGAGTGGGGAGCAAGAGATTCAGGGGCCGGTTTTAGACCCACAGTGCTCGGGTTTATTCTGCTGCCTGCTTGACATTGTGCCTCCTTTCCCCCTACCTTTTATTCCTATGAAAGTTTCACAGTGTCGCTGCTTGGGATTCTGGATAATCTATGGTGTTTTTCTTTTCAGTTTTTTTAATTAATTTTCCAAAAAAATTTTAAGACAAACAAACAAACAAACAAACTGAAATATACTCAGAGTCGCAAAGTGATTTCATGCTCTTTATTCAGCTCATAGTGGTGAGGAGGAATGAATGAATGTCTCCTCAAAGTATCTGCTTTATATACATTATTTACACAATGGGCTGCACATGATTGGCTAATTCCGGAATTCTACTGTAAGCCAATCAGGTTGTGGATTCACTTCTATCTGGAGCATGATTGGGTGGTTCCTGCCAACCAATCATACTGCTGCATTGTTCTAGGACCAATCAGACTGCTGCATTCTGAATCCTATTGTTCTAGGACCAATCAGACTGCTGCCTTTTGGATCCTATTGTTCTAGGACCAATCAGACTGCTGCAGTTTGGATCCTATTGAACTCAGTACATAACACAAACAAACATACATCCTAATTGTAATTAAACCAATCTTGATAACATTGTTAAGTGACTTCCTCAAATCCCCCTGGTTGAATTTCATTGTATTTCATTTTAACAGTTTTCCAAAATCAATCTTCTTTAAAAAAAAAATATAACTTGATCACTTCACATCTTTCATTCTTTCTAATCTAGCTTGAAACATCTTAATTCCTATCCTTACATATTTAAACCCTAAGCCTATCTCATATTTGCAAGCTTTTCCAGTTAGGTTATCTTGACATATTTAGCTAAATAATCTTTGACTTTTGTCCATTCTTCCTGGTACTCCTCCTCCTTCTGGTCGCGGACTCTTCCCGTCAGGTGGGCTAGCCCCGGGATTCTGGAGAATCTATGTGACTAGATGCTTGTAACGTATGCCAGGCAATCTGGCACAAGTGGGTAGGGTTGCCATCCGCCGGGATTTGGCTGTTGGAAACAAGTGTCCATGCGGGAAACGCTTGAATGTCCAGGAAAATCCCAAGGTATAGCAATTCTACACGTGGGGAGTAGGGACGCAAGCGCAAATCAGAATAAAGCAAAGGCTGGGAAAGTTCAGACAGAAACACACACACACACACACACACACACACACACACACTATTCCTCAAGATTTGTGTTTAAGACACAGGATCATAGAATTGTGGAGTTGGAAGGGACACCGAGGACCATCTAGTTCCGTTATTCCCAATCAGGGGTCCGTGGCCCCATCCCTTGCCTCCCTCCAACTAATTTTCTCTCATATTGGCATGGCAATAGCATACATTTTATGGGTGGTCTTGTTGTTTTTAGTATACCTAAAATCCTTTGCTTATTACCCCACATTTTGTTCAAAAAATTGCTTTGCAGAGGTAACTACCATAGAGTTATCAATTTTTTCAAAAGTAGGGGGTCTGCGGCTTGGCTTTTGAAAAATAAGGGGTCCTCAGTAATTAGCCAATTAGGAACCACTGATCTAGTTCAATCCCCTACAATGCAGGAATAATGCAGTTGGCCTATACAGGGATCAAACTTATTACCTTGGCATTATCAGCACCCCGCTCTGAACATCTGCGTCACCTTCAGAGTTGTTGTTGTGGGAGCTGTAGTTCACCAAAGTAAATATTGAAAGGATCCTCTTTTCACATCAAGGACAGACCATGCCAAACATCTACCTTATGCACAAAATTGACTTCCCAAGCTCTTCTTGTGTTTTAAGACGCTGGGATGTGGGGAGCCGGAAATTCCACTGGGCTGGCAGAAGCCCCTTTTGTGACTCAATCGAGCTCTGTCTTCAACCCCCATTTTAGTTTGGAAAACTCCTCCCTTTTCCTTTAACACACTCCCCTCCCCCCACTTTCCTGCATTCCACTCTTTTTCATATCGAAAGCAATTTCTAATGTCCACTGCCAGGACCAGCTGAGGATGTTCTTGCTTGAGGCAGAAACACCCTGAGCCTTGCCTCTGCTTCTCCTTTAGGAAAGGAGGCTGGAGAGGAGCAGGTTGTGTTGGCGAAACCCTCACAAGGGCCTGACCGTGGTCACAATAGTGGCATGGCTGCAAGCATGGTGCTCTATGGACCTTGATCTGCCCCCCCTTGAGCCAATGGCCTCGCAACGCCTCATGCGCAGGTTGGCCCTGCCAATTCCTAGGGTGCCCAGTTGGATTATTTCAGTGGGGAAGGGGGAAGTTCCCAATCCCGTTCCACTGCTCAGCACCTGCTTCCCCCCCCTCAAAGTGATCCATCTAGCCTCCACTCCATCCCACTTCAAATGAAAATAAGTAATAAAAGAGCTCCCATCCAGACTCTGCAGTCTCCATAGCTGCTCTCAGAGCTCCAGTCTCCTTTGGTCATTTTTGGGACTCCCTTGAGAAGAACAAGTGGACATCTAGGAGTTGCTGTTGGTGGTGGTGGCGGGAGCAGGGCTCAGCTCCTCCTGCTCTTAAGTGTGCTCTGCTCAGTTCTGCAGCCTTATCCCTTGGCACCAGGTGCACATATGCTCTCATAACCCCCTCAAGCCAAGCCCAGTTCTTTTTCTTCCTCTGCTCTCCCTCCTACCACTGAGCCCTGGAGACAAAGCTTAATGGGGAGAGGGGAGGGCAGACCTCCCCTCAAGAGTCTATTCAATAATTCGCAGCCAGCTGCTGCTGGGCTGAAACTTGCAAGCTGCAAGCAGTATGAGGAAGGAAAGCAATTGAGAAACACCTTGGGGAAGCAATGTAGCCCTCTTTCTGCACCTGCAAGCCTTGTTGTGAAGAGCGAAGTCAGATTCCATGGTATCTGCACAACCTGATGCCCCATGCAGCACCCCCTCTCCACAGCCTCTCCCTCATGTGTGCTGCGAGGGCCCAAGGCGGCTACATTTGGAAAGTCTGGCTGAGCTTCAGAGCAGTGGAGAAACCAGCCAAGGCAAGTGTAGCTCCCCTCCAAACACCAGAACAATCTCTGCACAACGGATCTTTCATTTTGAAACAACCGCTTCCCAATAAATTAAGAGTGTGTGTGCACCAAGTACAGGAACCCAGGACAGAAAAGCAGAAAGACAAAGTTGCAGAACTTGGGGTCGGGTGGGGAGCCCAACCCAACCCAGCTGTACCCACTGCCTCAGCTCCCCTCCTGCTTCCCAGCCTGCGCCCCCTCCTCCTCCCTGGTCCCTTTAGGCAGTGCTTAGTGTCTCATGAAGAATGAACACCCTAGAACTCTACTTGGCAGAATGGGGACAGATAGCTGAACTATAGAGAGCAGGCTAAGGCGTACGTGGGCCACAGTGGCTGCCCTGCCCCTTCTTGATGAGCATCAAGGCTGGGGGGACAGAGAAAGAGGTCCTGCAATCCCAGGACAGGCCAGGAATCCTTATGCCTGGTACCCACCAAGAGTAGCACATGCTCAGCTGCAGCAGAAGGGGAGAGCGTGGACTACTGCGCAGGGACTGAGAGCAGCAGTGGTGGTAGTAGGATGGGCAGGGGAATGACTGTCCTCCAACAGGGTCCCTCCCCAAGCACCCTGAACCTGCTGCCAATGCCCTGGAACCATGTGGAAAGCCAAGTGTGCAACCGTGTCAGGAGTCAAGAGGAAAAGGTGGAAAGGGCAAAGCACAGGGAAGGGAGCTGGCACATGGCAAGATGGCACAAGGGGAAGGGCAGGCACCAGAGAACAGAGGCTGGGCCTTGCCTCTTCCCTCCCCACTTCGTCTCCAGTCACGCTTGGCACCTTTCGCAGTCATCCACCCCCAGCAGGAAGCCCAGGAGGAAGCCGATGGCACTCGGCAGAACGTTGGGCAGAGGCCGTAGCAGGAGGCTGGCGAAGAGGGTGGCTGCAGGGAAGCGAAAACATTTGCATGAGAGGAGGCGGGAGCAGGAGGAAGGCCAGCTCCCAGCCAGGACAGGCAGGCCTTACCTAGCATGTTGCCACTGACATTGTTGCTCTCAGAGTATTTCAGCAGCTCCCGCAGGAAAGCCACCACGAAGCGGAACACGTTCTGGTGCGACCGCGGCAACTGGCAGATCACCTGCAAGACAGGGAGGGGCGGTTTGGAGTTTCAGTGCAGAGCTTTGCTAGAGGAGGGGCATGGATCACTAGCACGGTGTACTTGTTATGTTTGCAGGTTTAGACCTGGCATAAAAAAAAAAAAGAATGTTTAAAATGGTAACCGGACTAGAACTCTGCTGGGAACTTTGGGGAATAATGCAACTGCAGAGTCGGAAGGGACCACAAGGGTTAACTAATCGAACCCCCTGCAATGCCTAAGGTGGGACTTGAACTCAGGACACTGAGATGAAGAGTCTTATGCTCTACCAACTGAGATATCTTGGGGGAAGGGCCATAGCTCTGCAGTAAACCACCTGCTTTTCATGCAGAAAGTCTCAGGCTCCACCCCCAGCATCTCCCAGGAGGGTAGGGAACATCCCTTGTCTGAAATCCTGGAGAGCCACTGCTTGTCAATTTCAACAATACTGAGCTAGATGGCCCAGTATATGGCCGCTTCCTGGGTTGGAAATTCAAGCGAGGTTCACTGAAACAGGTGGGCTATTGTTACAAGTCCTGGTCAGAAAGCAAAAAGGCAACATGTGCGCACCCCACCCCCCTCCACAACGGAGAGGGATGGTTATCAAAGGAGACATCAGCAACCTCTGCAGTTAACAAGGCTTCCCAGACCAGACTAGCCCTCCTGCCAGTGTGCCGGTTTACTGGCTTTCAGGGATGTTTTAGTGGATTTCCTGTTACTCGCGGCAACATTTGGACTAGATGACTTTGGAAATCCCTTCTGATTCTATGCTTCTGTACACACCACAGACCAGCCAGGAAGAGATGGGGCTCTGGGGCCGACCTGGCAACAGAGGTGGCTGTCATGTGAGCACTCAAGGCAGCGCTGATACAGTTCATAGCAAAGGACTGGTTCTGGCACTGCCTCCAGGAAGATGAGCAGAGCTTCGGCCACCGAGTGGTCACTGCCAGCTATTGACAGCCTGGCAAGGGAAATGTTCTGTCCTGTTACCTGCAGCCTGCCTCCTTCCCAGGCTGGTCCAAAGCAAGAAGCTTGGTCCTTATACATCTGGGCCCACCTTGCAAGTTTCCCCTTTTGGCGCAAGGTGGACCTTGAACCCGCAGCCCTGAGATTAAGAGTGTCACGCTCTACCAACTGAGCCACCCCACTGTAATTATCCCACACCTCCCCTCTTGACGAAGCTGCCTGCAAAGCTGATCTGCCGAGGAAATGTCCTTCTGCAGGCATGGTTTCAATCCAAACAGCAAATACTAGTGGTCAACTCCAAAAGTGCGGTCAACAAACCCTGCTTGCCAAAGAACAATTGAACGCACCCTTGAAGCTCCTTTGCAGCCATGTCTTTACCTTGACACCACGTATGATGCTAGATGTGGGGCCTGCGGGCCTGTCAAGATTCCCCACCTCTGCTCTATCTAGCCAGGCTGATGTTTTCAAATGGGGGTTAAAGCTGTGAAGCTGTTTGGATGCATGACTGGACTTGACTGTGGGCAAATCAAATCAAATATCTTTAATACGGTCAGTGACCAGGAAGCAATTTATAAAAATATGACATTAAAAGTAGTATTGTGCTACAAATACAGTAGTAATATGGCCAATTCACAGAATTGGTGCTTATATTTATAACCAGGTTTTGACTTTTAAAGTTTTAAAAATTCAATTCAGGTGTCGCTACTGTTTATTATCGTTCCTTCGATGTTTACAATTTGAACTCCGTTGTTGACATCATTGCTCATCTTATTCTTGTTGCAATGTAACAGTACTTTGCCACGGACCTGTTAATTTCGGGCTCTTTGTCAGCTAAGAGGTGTCTGATATAGGTGTCGTCTGTACTGCGAGGTATTTTCCTCAGAATTGGTTCGATCAGCTCTTTTCTTGAGTCTCGATATAATGGGCAGTATAAGATGACATGCCCAATGGTTTCGATTTCATTGCTTTTACAGGGACATAATCTTTGTTCGATCGGTATTTTATTGTATCTTCCCTCTAGAAGAGCTGAAGGGAGAGCGTTAAAGCGGGCCCTGGAAAATGCCCATCGGTGTTTAGCGTTGTCTAGAACTTTGAGATAGTTTGCTAGATGGGGCCTTTGGGGGATGTATAGAAGTTTGTAAGTTATCGGAAGTTGATTAAAGTCATTTTGGGCTTCAATGTCCCTGAGTCTTTCTTTGATTATGTTCTTGGCCCTTCCCCTTTCTAAACTTAATAGATACTCTGGGGAGAGACCATATGTGGCCAGTTTTCTGAGAGTGCCCTTCAACCAACTAGATTGGAATTTGTCAAGAAGCATCAGGGAAAGTAGTCCAGCCGGCGAGTTGTTAAGTCTTAGCCAAGTGCATAAGGTTCTTATCCATACTTTGGCTTTAATGCTGTATAAGCCCGCTTCCAGTCGTAGGGCGGCGTTTGGGACACATTTAGGTGTTTGCAGGAGTGATCTAAGGAAACCTGATTGTATCTTTTCATATGGGTCTAGATTAGAGAGGGAGACGAGTGGTGCGCCGTATAGTATTTGTGCTGTTGGTTTTGCAACGAATAGTTTAATTGTAGCAGGAATGAAATTTCCTCCCGTTGTACGATGGAATCTTAGGATTGCTGTTGTACTTTTTTGTGCTGTAGAGGAGCTGTAATTTATGTGGGCAGTCTTCTTCCTTGATGCTTGGAATATAACTCCTAGATATTTAAAGCATGTCACTTGTTCAATCTCCTGATTGTCTAAATTCCATCTGTATATTTTTCTTTTGTTAGAGAAAACCATGATTTTTGTTTTTTGGTAGTTCACTGTTAATTTCTCTTCTCTACAGTATTGGGATAAGCTGTTAAGAGCTCTTTTGAGGCCCATCTGAGTCTGGGACAATATAACCGCATCGTCTGCATAGAGTAGGATAGGCAGTTTTTTGTCTGCTAATTTTGGGGCGTGTGTATCCGCTCCTTGTAGGTGGTCTATTAGGGAGTTTATATAGATGTTGAACAAAAAGGGGGCCAAAATGCATCCTTGTTTAACTCCCTTTGTTGTTCTAATGAAATTAGAGAGTTGACCTTCTTTGGCTGCATCTTATACGAAGTCGTGTGTTGTTGTACAATTTGTATATTAGTAGCAGCAGACGTCGGTCTATGGATGATTTGTTAAGTTTGTCCCAGAGTCGGGTTCTTGGGATGGAGTCAAAGGCTGCTTTAAAATCTACAAATGCTGCGAATAGGTGGTGATTGTGGTGCGACGTGTATTTCTCAGCTAGGTGCTGTAGGATCAGGCAGTGATCCATTGTGGATCTCCCCTGTCTAAATCCTGCCTGTGCATCATCAAGAATCTTCGCTCTTTCTATCCATTCGCACAGTTTCTCGCTGAGGTGTTTAGCGTATAATTTACTTATTATATTCAGGAGGCTTATAGGTCTATAGTTGAAGGGATCGTCCCTCGAGCCTTTCTTGTAAATGGGAATAATGATGGAAGTCCCCCAGTCGTGTGGAATCTGTGCAGTTCTATCTATATATGTGAACAGAGAGGCTAGCAAGGGGGCCCACCAGTTCGCATTGGTTTTAAAAAGTTCCGCTGGTATACAGTCAATTCCGGGGGCTTTCCCGTTCTTTAGTTGGTCAATCAGCAGATGAGTCTCTGTTATTGAGACTGCTGGCCATGGCTGTATCTGATCTTCCGGTATGTCTAATGCATAGGACTCATCGCTAGATTCCTCGTAAAGATTATGGAAGTGTGTTTCCCAAGCTTTCATTGATATGCAGCAGGATAGTTGTGATAGGCCCCTATCCGGCTGTACAGCTACGATTCTCCAGAATAATGATGGGTTACTTGATTTGGAGGCCTCTATCAGTTGCTGCCATAATAACTTCATTGCGTATCTTTTCTTTTGTGTCAGGAGTTTTTTGTAGCTTCTTTTGGCTTCAAGCATCTTTTGTCTGTTATCCTCTGTTGGATTATCCTTATGGCAGATGAAGGAGTGGATCAATGATTTCTTGGAGGTTATACACTCGTGATCGAACCACTCCCTGGAAGCTTTCCTATGATGGGGAGACTTGGAATTCGGTTTTACAACAAACTCTTGAATTTTTTGTATAAGCATTTCATATGTTGTCATCATGTTCAGGGCGCTCTCCTCTGTTTCTAGGCACCCTTTCATAATTGCTTTTGAGAGACGGTAGCTCTCCTCAGATTTGTACCAATTAGATATCCGCTCGCTCACTTGTCCATTCCATCTGATTTTCTTGAGGCCTGTTCCAGGTGTTAGATCTGGTTGATATCTGTGTTGTGGTTTGGGCAGATCAAAGGGTAAATCGCACACGAGGGATAAAGGTAGGTGATCACTTTCAGCTCTTGCTGTAATGTTGAATTTTGATATCCTAGGGATCAGGTCCTGGGAAGCAATGCAATAATCTATCGTTGACAGTTTGTGTCCTGACCAATATGTATATTGACCAGGATAATCTCCTTGTATAGCCCCATTCAGTAAGTGTAGATTCTGTCTGTAGGCCATCTGTGCTAAATGTAGTCCTCCAATGTTGCATGTCTTATCGTAGGATGATCTTGTCATTAGGGGTGGGATAGTTTCCATTTCTGGAGGCCATTGGTGAAAATGTGCGTATAGGGCATTGTCGTTGGGGCCCACTCTTGCGTTTAGGTCACCAGCTAGTAGTATCATGGCTGACGGGTGTTGTCTCCTCCATTGCACCAAGTGGGCTTCCACTTCTTTCCATAGTTGTTCTACTTGTGCCTGCCGTCGACATGTAGGTAAGTATAAGTTTATGCATAGCAGTTTGCTTTGTCCAAAATCTAAAACTGCTGCTACAGACCATTCATCATTGGAGGGTAATTGGGTAATATTAGCTTGTATCTGCGTTGAGAACAGTAAGGCTAAGCCTCCTTTGGGTCTGCCCCCTCTTTGACTAGGTGTTGCTCTTTTTATACACGAGTGGTAATTATCCAGGTAGAGCTCGTCTATCGACCAGGTTTCCTGGATGAATAGGATGTCAAATTTAGTGAGGAAGTCCATTAGATTGGGATCTTTGCTTTTAGCTCCCCACCCTGCGATGTTCCACGTACAGGTGGTCAGCTTGTGATTTTTGATTGTCAGACATCTCAAGGGACAATCAAACTTAGGCTTCTGGCCAATTTGGAATTTATCATTCATTATGTCCCTTTTGGGGTGTATAGTGGGACATTTTGGCACGGTGTGTGCTTGGACATATTTTAGTGTCCCGGAGGGGCGTTCTTTCCTCGTGACCTTATTTCAGTCATCCGTGTGAATGGTGTCTAGGGCTCCTAGGTTGTCCACAAAGATTGAACCGTTCTTGCCTGGTGGTACCGCTATTTCAGCTTGATGTGTTATTGTTTTCTTTGCTATAGGTGGTTCCGTAGGTCCGAGTTCCTCTGGCGATAGGAATCGCCTTAGTGTCCACTCACTGTTGGATAAAGGTTTTGTGGTATAAGTTGCATAGTTAAATTCCCTGGTGACGGGTGTGGCTAGGAGTGTAATAGATTTCCTTATGGATGCTAATCTTTCAATTAGTGCGTCCTGAGCTTTATGTATTTGTTCAATAGTTGCTATGAAACGGTTTTCCTTCTCTATGCTGGAGCTTTCATCTGGTACGTGGTTTGGGGATAGGGTTTTTGGTCTTTTAGCCAGCTGGTTTGGGGCTTTATCTGCCTCTAGTTGAAGCATCTTACAGTTCTTGTCCATCATAGACATTGTCGGCTTTATTTTTATCTTATCAGTCTTGATTGTTTCGATGAGAGGAGTGGGAGTACCGGACACTTCGAATAGGCGAGTCACCTGCAATCCAACCCTTTGTAGCGTGTCCTTATTGTCTGAAACTAGTTTGGTTGTGTGCCAGTCTCTGAATGTTACCACAACTCTGTTTAGGTCCTTGTCTGATGGCAGAAATTTAACGTTAATGATGTTTTCTGCTGGGACGAGCCCTCTAACGGCTAATTCAGTTTTCTTGAGAATATAGATTCTCTGTTGTGCTGGGGAAAGGAGATCTTTGTGCATGTATACAGGTAGGATGATAAGTTTTTGTTTATTAAGAATTAGATTTCTGCGAGAGTATGTTGTTTTAGGAGTAGTTTCTTGCTTAGGGCTCGGGTTTTCCCTTGATTTTCCCGCGGTTCCATTTGGGAGCGCTAATTGCTCTGTTGAATTATGAAGCCTAGCCTTATGGAGTTCCTCTGTTGAATTGAAAAGCCCAGCCTTATGGAGGTTTTTATTTGGGCTTGGGCTTCGACTTTTATCAAGGGGTGGCAGAACTGGGTTAGCTGGGCTCGTTGAATTTGAATTCTCTAGTAGCTTAAATAGTCTTGTGAAGTTCGTTTTCTTTGTTCGAGATGGGAGCTTTGTCTTCCTTCCCATTTTTACGTTCTTGGGCTTCTTCTCTTTATTCCTGGGACACTTCCCCTTTAAGAGGGGTTTCTTAGGGTCTATTAAGTTTCCCTTCTGGTTTGCTTTGATCCTAGATGTTTTCCTTTTTTCCACCTCATGTCGGGTTTTATTTTCCTTAATGCTGTTATCGTTTGGTGTGCTAGAGAGAACTTTATATGAATGCAAGATGTCTATTCTCCTAGTTATTTCAGTCAGGGTGGTAAGTAGGCCCAAGCATTCTGAGAGGAAGTCTTTGATGTGTCCCAGTTCTCTGCCTATCTGCAACTTCTGTTCATTTAACAGATCATTATATAGCCCTGTTAGTGTGTAGGGGAGGCATTCCAAGTCCAGATATTGGGCTCTTGTGTCCTCCAGGTCCTCATTCGTGTGAAACCCCATCTTCTCCCCGGGCCTGGGTCTTTGGGAGGGGTCATCTGTCTTAGTTACTGGGTTTTCCTCTTGTGGCTCTTGTTCCTGCTCCAGCCCCGGTTGATTCACTGAGGTTTCATCTTCTATGGCAGCTTGTTTTATTTCCGTTGCCAGATTGACTCCCACCCCTTCTTCGTCTGTTTCCATAGGCTCCCCGTACCTGGTGCGGTCTATGGACCATTCGTGGGGGTATCGTTTGTCAGCATTATTTATTTTGTCTGTTTTCGGTTTAAAATATTGTGAGATTTTCACCTGCCTTCCTCTTGTAGAGGGTTCAGCCGCTTTGGTGAGGGGGATTCCCAGCTCTTTATAGCTCTGTCTTGTGAACACCATTCTCTAAGTTGGAAGCTTCCCTTATTGGGCACTTTATTGTAGAAATAAAGGTAGAGGTAAAGTTTGGAAAACCGGTATCCAGGCTGTTGGATCAGGGAGCCTCCCTACCTTTCCTTCTTTAAGCCTTAACTTGGGGCGGGAGGGTATTCATGGGGGAGTTCTTGGACTTATCTTATCGAAGTTAGGCTCAATGGAGTTCAGCGGTTTCCTCTGCTTCTTTAGCTGTATTTCAAGCCAATCCGTCGTCCGGGAGCTCCAAGGTTGTAAGTCAGTGTAGCAGTATCAGTAAACAGTGCGACGGTAAAACAATAAATAAACAATAAAACAATAAAAGACTAAACTAATTAAAACGAGGCGACGAGACAGACAGCCAATAGTCTTTAAAGTCCTTAAGGTGCAGTTTTGAGGTCTGGAAGAGGCTAAAACTAATAAAAACTAATAAAAACTAATAAAAACGCTTAGTTGAAGTCGGAGGCTCTAATTAGGCTGCTACCTCCGTCGCCGTCCCCCTCCCCCTATTAATATGCAGCTCGTAATCCTCCCACTCCGGATGTGGAGTTCACCCAAAAGCTTACTGAATATGCAGCTGTGGACATGAGGTTTGGCTAACATTTTATTTAAATTGCTGGAACCTGCCCTGGGACCTTAGGGTGAAGGGCAGGAAATAAGTAACAAAAACAGCAACAGAACATGGATGGGCCTTCATAGGTTGATGGGCTGCAGCCCCAGCCAGCATGATGAGATGATGGGGTCACATGTTCACCACCCCTTGTCTAGAGCACGTTGCAGAGGCAGTGGTAGAAACTGAGCAACAGCTGGAGCCCCAGCCCACGACTTTGTCTGGGCAATGCAGCACACAGCAGCTGGTGAACCATGCCTCCTGCCTCCTTCCCATCTTCCTCTCCAGAAATGTTCAGGGTGGTTAGTTCTATCTCAAGCTACCACATTCAAGAGAAAGAAAAAGAGAGGAGGGGGGAGCAAGAGAGCTTTAGGAGCACAGCAGTGGCAAGCAGCCCATCACTAAAAGGAGTTGACAAGGATGGAGAATTTGATCCCCTCATCCCCAGGGCAGCTGTTGATTAGGACCCAGTTCATCCCCCCTCCCCTCCCCCCCCCGCCACCAATACTCCCCGCCCCTGTCTTGAGAGAGAGAGAGAGAGAGAGAGAGAGAGAGAGAGAGAGAGTATTGATGTGGGGAATGACACATACTGTATCAGAGTCTTAGTGCAAGAGTAGCTGGTGCATGCTAAAGAACACAGGAGCCTTGCTGGGTTAGATCAGCATTTTGTTCCCAGAATGGCCAACCACATGCCCTTGGGAGTCCATAGGGACACGGGGACAAGAGCACTCTGTCCATCATGTTCCCCAGAAACTGGTAATCAAAAGCATGTGGTTTGTGATAATAGTGGCAAGAAATAGCCACTGATAAACATATCCTCCATGATTCTCAATGTCTACAGCTGTCCAAATTGACAGTCACCACTGTCTCCTTGTGGCTAGGATAATACACCCAAGTATATCTGATTTCGAGAGGAGTGACATTTCCCTGAGCCACCCCAAAGCAGCCACTACCGCTTCCCAAATGCCAGTGCTCAGGTGGTAAGAGTAAGCCAGAGTGGCATAGCCTGTGCAGCAGTGGCTGAGCACAGAAACAAGGAGAAAACTGGCTCTTGGGGCCAGAGGGGGCTGGCGCCTGCATCATGAGACTGGGCTTTCTGCCTCCCGTGCTGCCAATCGCAAGCGGACCCAGAGTCAAGCAGCGCAAAATCAGTTACAAGCAGTGCTGGCAAATTCTGGTTTCGTCTCCGTTCTCCTCTGCCGAGTTCTACAAGGGCCACGTTGAGACTAGGGAAGAGAAAAACGCAGAGAGCTAGAGTCACCACCTGGACTGGATTTGAGTCAGAAGGCAGGCAGGTGAGGTTGGTGGGGTAGTGCCTGGTTTGCCCTAAGGGACCAGCTGCCACTGCATGGAGCAGCTGCTGATCGTTGACAAGGGCAACTCCATTTACGTGCCTTCGAGGCACATGCACACTGCCGCAAAGCTGGAAGGGGCACTTGAAGGGGCAAAAATGTCCCCCCCAAGAGCACAAAAGCGGCAAAGTGGCATGGAAACAGCATCTCGACTCCCTCCCAGGAGCTTTGGCACCGACCTCTCAGGCCTGTGGAGAGTTGGAGCAAGGAGTTTTGCAGGGAGGCTGCTGGTTTTCAAAAGGCCTTTCCAAAGGGCTTCCGGAAGTTTAGAGGGTGTTTGCAGGCTTTTCCAATGCTGTCCCCAATATACGCAATTTCATTTAAACGCACGGTACCTCGGAACGCAACCCCCGTGTAAACGGGGCGTTGCCTGTACCTGATTTGAGCCCGCTACAAGAACATCTAGAGGATAGCAAACCAACTGTTACCTTTTCTAGGAAGCTGTCTTCTCCCTGAGATCAGAGGAGGAAGGCAAGAGCAAAAGACAACCAAGGGTGTTAATGGCACAGGCCCTGAGAAGAGAAAGAAACAGCCCGTTGGCTGAACAGTATCTGGGCAGATGGCAGGGAAATGCACACGGTTCAGTGGCCCTGCGAAAGGGCAGGTGGGAGGACCAGAACCTGGGATGACTCAGTCAAGGCAAACAAAGGGCATGAACAGCACACAGGAAGCGGATGCACAGCTACAGAAGCTGAAGCGGAATGCAGCGGAGGACCCCCAGCCCCCACATTTCTGAGTGGAAGAGCAGCTGTTTTTCAAGCAGGGAAGCAGAGTGGGAAGGGTAGACATCCAGCACAAGGCTTCCAAGGAGGTCCCGAAGCAGCTTGGTAGGTAGCTCCCACTGATGGTGAGGAAATAGTCCTTGCCAGGGTCAAGGTGAAGGACAAAGATAGCCTCAATCTTCTCTTCCTTGCTGACGTACACATCCAGGGAAATGTCCACCGTCTCACCTAAAACGGGAGGAGGTCAGGTAGATACACTCTTTGGCACAGCCAGGTTTGCTTGTCTGTAAATTAAAAGTGAAGACAGTGAAGAATTGAACAGAAGGACACAATGCGAGCCTGCTGGATCAGGCCAATGGCCCATCTAGTACAGCATCCTGTTCTCACAGGTGTATGGGGGAAACCTTAACTTCAAGAATTAGGAGAAGAAGCGACTCAGTCCCCCCCCCCCACTTTCCTCTCTAGTCCTCCAAAGCAGCAGCTGCACAGAAGATGGTGACAGGATACTGGAGGGTAAGAGAAAGTGATCCTAACAAAAGAATATAAAAAGGGAAAGGATTTTTGCGCCCCCAATGTAACTTTCTTTTTTAGTTTACATTTCATTGAGTTTTTAAAAGTTTGGCTAGTTGTATATGTTCCCCAAGATATTTTTGTGCCTCCACAACATAAAAATATGCATTGTTTTAAAAAAGTAATTTTTGGACGGACTGCTCTCACTGGTTCCCTGCGATGCCAAAAGGTGTTTGGGGACCCTCCAGCATTGTTTGGCTTCAATACATTTGTGTGTGTGTGTTTGTTTAAAGCTGGCCACACACACTTTTACACTTTGGGCTCCGCTGCTTTGACGTGTGGCCCTTGGAGGCTTGAGCATGGGGCAATGCAGCCCACAAATGTTAAGCCTCCCCTGCTCTACCAAACTCCCAAGGTTTGAGGGAGGAGGGTTGGGAAGAGGAGGAGAAAAGGAAGGCCTTCCCTAGATGACCCTTGGGGTCCCTTTCCAACTCTACAGTTCTCTGATTCCAGAGAGAGACGCGCTGGGCTCCAAGTATCCCTCGCAGGGCTCAGCGCAAAGCCATGGCTTCCAATACTGGCTGTCACTGAGCTTGGGGATAAAGGAGAAGTGGAGGGTGACCTGCCCGTTGTTTGTGATCTGGAACTTCTCCTTCTGCAGCTGCCGGAACTTCACATTCTCAAACGGAAACTGCAGAGCAAAAGGGGGGGGGGAGGAAAGAGAGTGCTTGCCTTCAGCAGAGGCAAGGAAACGTGCTCCAGGGGGAAGTTTGTCCTTGGCCCCGGGCTCTCATTTAGGGGACTGCACATGCAACAGGTCCACGTGGGGCTCTCCAGATATTGCTGCACTTGCCACTTGCCATGTTGGCTGGGGATGATGGGAGTTGTAGTCCAGCATCTGGAGGGCACCACGCTGGCTACCCCTGGAGTCTTTGCCTGCGAGGAAGAGGAAGAGGCTGCCGCTCAGTGGAAGGGCATCAGCCTTGCATGCAAAGGTCCCAGGTTCTATCCCCAGCATCTCCAGGTAGGGCTGGGAGAGATCCCCCGGAAATCCTGGGGAACCGCTCAAGACTGAGCTAGATGGGCCAAGGGCTTCTTTCCCCCCTGGTCTTTTTGCAGCAAACCCTCTTTAAGGGGTTGGAGAGGATCCTATTTGTCTTTACCTCCCTCCAGGGAGGGAAGGAATTCGTTCTCCATCCTGTCCATCAACTGAACAATATCCTCAAACACTTTCCGGTACCGTCGGTCAGCCACAACCTTCACCTATTGGGGGGGGGGGCAGAGCACATTTGTTGGAGCTATGGACTGAAAGGGGGGGCATGAGTTAAGAGCAGAAAGGCCTGATGCACCCCCCTGTTCCCAGCCCTGAAAGAGGCAAGTACTGTAACTCTGAGAGCTTCCCCAGGATGGCAGCGGCTGTGACTTCCAGAGCCAATGGGCTGAAGCCAAATGCTCCAAGCCAAGTACCACAGAAGCTCCATTGCATGAATGGAGCCAACGGTTAAGGTATACAGTTCATCCCATGTGGTCTGCCATGCCTGCAGGAGCAGCGTGTACTCAGAAGAGTGGAGAATGGAAGCCTAGGGATTTAACAGAGCCAAAACCTGCCCACTCCTTGCACCGGAAGTCATTGGCCAAGGAGGAGCTCTGTGGAAAGGGGCCTGGTTGTTGGTCAGGGCCTGCCCAGATTCAAGGAGGTGCCACATAGCAGGCAACTAAAAACCCTAGAGGGACCAGGAAGTGCTACATCTGCGACAGTGCACAGCACATGGCCAAAGAGTGTCCCCAGAGGCTCCAGAAGCACACTGCAGCCTCAGCAACAGTAAAGGGAACAGGTCAGCAGCCGAAACAGCTGCAGGGGGAAGAAGAAGCCTGGTTGGAAGGGGAAGGACTGGGGCCCAACCAGGCGAGTCAGTGAAGCAGTCCCCAGAGATTTTACAGCCCACAGACCCCCTCCCACCCAAACCAGTGGTGCAACTCACCGCATCGCTCCAGTTGCCCAATGGGCACACCCTGCAAGTACCAATAACCATTGACTCTGGGAGCAACGCAGACTTTGTAGGAGTGGACTTTATCAAGCAACATCGCATAGCACTCCTGCCAGCCACCATGCCCCTAAATGTCGTCACGGTCGATGGCAGGAAGCTACTGGGAGGAGAGGTGGTACAGCAAACACCACCGATGGTGATGCAAATTGGAAACCACCGCGAAGTCATCAGCTTCAACGTCACCCACCTGTCAGACACGCCCATAGTGTTGGGTATGAGTTGGCTGGATAAGCACAGCCCGGCATTAGCATGGTACCAGCGGCAATTGACCTTCTGCTCCTCCTACTGCGCAGAACACTGCATCCAGACCCGCCAGGAGGAGGAGGGGCAAGAGGATGAACCGCAGTTACACCTAGGCATGGTGCAAGCGGTACCCAACAAGTACAAGGAGTTTTTGGAGGTCTTCTGCGAGAGGGAAGCGGATAACCTGCCTCCCCACAGGCCTTACGACTGCAAGATTGACCTCCTGCCGGGAGCGACGCTGCCGACTGGGAAACTGTATTCCATGTCTGAAGACGAACTGCAAGAACTCAGGGAGTTCATAGATCACAACTTGAAGCGGGGGTTCATCCAAGAATCTAAAGCAGTGGGGGGCAGTCCCGTGTTTTTCGTGAAGAAGAAGGACACGCCCCAACGCAGGCTCATAGTTGATTATAGGATCATAAATTCCAAAACAAAGCCCGCAGCATTCCCCATGCCCAAGATCGACGACCTGCTCGCGACGGTGAGGAAGGGACGGATCTTCACCAAGTTGGATCTACGAGGGGCGTACAACCTTATACGCATGCGGGAGGGCGATGAGTGGAAAACAGCCATGTTTACACCTTTAGGCACCTATGAATATGGCGTAATGCCTTTTGGTCTGCAAAATGGCTCCCATACCTTCCAAGCTTTCATGCATCACGTGTTAGCGGGACTCCTCTACAAGAAGTGCGTCTGCTTCCTGGACGACATCCTGGTCTTCTCGGTATCGCAGGAGGCTCACGAGAGGGACGTCAAGGAGGTCCTGCAGAGGCTACGGGAGCACAGACTTTACGCCAAATTAGAGAAGTGCCAGTTCGACATGACGGAGGTGGATTTCCTGGGCTACAAGCTGTCCGACAAGGGACTCGCCATGGACAGCACCAAGGTCCGCGCGGTGTTGGACTGGAAGAGCCCGGGCAATCGGAAGGAGGTCCAGAAGTTCGTCGGCTTCGCCAACTTTTATCGCAAGTTCATCAAGGGGTTCGCGAAGGAGACGGCGGCCATCACGGACACCCTCAGCTCCAAGAAGAAGAAGTTCACCTGGACGGACCAGGCGGAGCAGTCCTTTCGGAGACTCAAGCGTCTCTTCGCGTCTGAAGAACAGCTGCTACATGTAAACCCCAGCAGACCAATGAGGGTTGAGACGGACGCCTCGGACAGAGCGGTGGGGGCCGTCCTGTTGCAGCAAGATCCGCAAGGGGAATGGAGACCGTGCGCATTATACTCCAGGAAACTCAGCAAGGCGGAACAGAAGTACACCATCTGGGACAGGGAGTTGCTGGCCATTCATGCAGCTTTCAAGGCGGGTCGGCACTTCCTCGTTGGAGCCAGGCACACAGTGCAAGTCCGCACGGACCATAAGAACCTGGAGTACTGGCGCACGGCGCGGTTCCTGAACCAGAGACACATTCGCTGGGTGGAGTTCTTTGCGGATTTCGATTTCTGGATAGAATACATCCCGGGAGACAACAACGTCATGGCGGATGCACTATCCAGGAAGCCGCAGTATCTCGAGGAAGCGTCGCCGGTGGCGGCCAAGCACATTTTCGCACCGAAAGCGTGGGCGTGCGCTTCAGCTGCCGTGGACCTGGACACGGTGCGTCGAGCGCTGCAGACGGATTCGTTCACGCAATCCAAGATGGAGGAGGTGCGAAAAGGCGCAGCGAAGGACGACGAGTTCCAAATACGAGACGGACTGCTCATCCGCAAAGGGGCTCTCTACGTACCCGGAGACGACCTCCGCGCGAAAGTCTTGCAGCAGTTACACGACGCGCCCAGCGCTGGGCACTTCGGCAAGGACAAGACGGCGGAATTAGTAACCAGAGACTTTTGGTGGCCCAAGGTGAGGGGAGAAGTCGCGGATTACGTCTCCAGGTGTGACACCTGCCAAAGGGCCAAGCCGGTACACAGGAAGCCGGCGGGTCTACTAGAACCCCTACAGACGCCGCTCGAACCGTGGGAGAGAGTGGCCCTGGACTTTGTCACAGATCTGCCCAGTTCGCGAGGCAAAACAGCGGTACTCGTGGTCGTAGACATGTTCACCAAGATGGCGCACTTTATTCCGTGTGCGAAGGTGGCCACAGCGGAACAGACCGCCAAGCTGTTCATAGACCACGTGTTCAAAGCTCACGGCTTGCCGCGGTCCATCCTGTCCGACCGGGGTCGCCAATTCGTCTCGAGCTTCTGGCAGAAGCTGCTGGGCATCCTGAACGTCAAGATCAACTTAGCGTCGGCACGACACCCGCAGACCAATGGGCAAGCGGAGAGGGTCAACACCATCATGCAGCAGTACCTGCGATGCTATGCCAATCAACAACCCTCGACCTGGGTGGACTACCTACCGCTGGCCGAGTTTGCCTACAACAACACGAAGCACGGGTCTACAGGAGTGACACCGTTCTTCGCCAATAATGGGCGGCATCCCAGAACTTTCCCGGGGTTAGAGACGAAGGGGGAGGGGGAGCCAAGGGGAGCAGAGCACTTAGCAGCAGAGTTACAGGAGGTCCACAAGCAACTCCGAAGGCAATTGGAACTGGCGAAACACGCCTACAAAGTGCAGGCAGACAAGCACAGGAGGGTCGGGGAGGACATCCAGGTGGGGGACTGGGTCTGGTTAGCTGCCCAGGCAGTGCCGGCCAGAACGCTAGCCAAGAGGAAGCTCAAACACAAGCAGCTGGGGCCTTACCAGGTCGTGGCGCAAATCAATCCAGTGGCCTTCCGGTTGACGCTCCCGGAGGGCTCCAGAATGCACCCAGTCTTTCATAGGTCAGTGCTCACACCCTACAGGGCACCCCACAGGTTTCAGGCGCCAGGGAACGCGCCAGACCCGCTTAACGAATCTCCGAAGAGGGAGGGGTCACGGAGGGCGACGCCACTCAACGAGGTCATGGAGATTTTGGACTCGAGGTGGGCGGAAGAGGGGGTGGAATACCTCCTCGCCAGGGAAGGTACCCCAGCCAGCGCCAACAGGTGGGTACCGTGCTATGCCGTGGAGGAGCACTATCTTAAAGATGAGTTCCATGCACTCTTCCCACACAGACCTATGCCGGCAGAGTATTTCGACGACTGGCTCTTCACACCCACACTGTCAGCCAGTACGTTCCAGGGTTTTTCATCAGCTGAAGAGACGACGCCGGAAACTAGCTCCCCGGAGGGGTCACTCTCGGGGTTTGCCACAGACCGCTCCTATTGGTGGGACACTCAACCGGAGGTGGGGTGGCGCAGGGAGCTGCTGCGGGGACCTTTGCAAGCAGTCTCACCAGAGGTACCCGGGGGAGGGGAGGACATGGACGTGTTGCGGGAGGATCCTGGATTCGAGCACATCAGCAGAGAGATGGAAGCAGAGGAAATCGACGTCGACGAGCCCGTTGCGGTTGGGCCGGATCCAGCGGACCGGCTACACACCAGGGGGGAAGAATGGTATCCCGCACTCACACCCACAGCACTGGAGCACCCGGAACCCACACCCGAAGAGGGGGAGGGGGGGAAGGGGGGGCTTCGAGGGGGGGATGGATGTCAGGGAATCAGGAGCAGGAGCAATGGGGAGAGAGGAATGGGAGAGCGAAGGGGAAGAATCCGAGGGCAACGTAGGGGAGTATGACAGTGGCCCGAGAGATTCCATGAGCTTCTCCAGTGAATCAGAAGATTCCCAGAAGGGGGCGCCGATGGTCAGGGCAAGGGGGGTCCCAGGGGGGACTCACCAGAAACAAGGAGCCAGAGGGGAACCCCAAAACAGCAGTGGAGGATCGGGACCAGTTTCCCCACCAGAGCGTAGTGGGGGGGAAGAGTCACATGTGTCAGGGCCAGCGTCTCCTCCAGAGAGGGAGTCAGGGCTGACCACGCCTCCATCGGAGAGTGGAGGAACGGAAGGGAGGTCAGTTGCAGCTAGCCCCCCCAAAGGGGGAAGCAGTGACAGCAGCAGTGAAACGGTCAGGAGGAAAGCTGCTGGCTGGGCGCGCGCGCCAAGTTCAAATGTGCAGGCGCGCGGGACAGCAGGAGACCCGGATGGGGAACCAGCTCCTAAAGCCCGCCGGAGGGAGGGAGACGGCTCTGGGGAATCAGCCTCAGAGGAGGCTAGAAGGGGTGAGACCCGGGCGGGCAGGCGGACCCAGAGGAGGAAAGAGCAGCGAAAAAGGTGGAGCAAGGCTAGAATCTTAAATTGGTGTCAAGGGGGAGGAGACTCAGACGGAGCATCAGCGGTCTGACAGTTGAGACGTAGAGCTGCGCGCTGCGGCTCTGGAAGTGAAACTGAACTTCAATAAAGACTTTTGTACTTAACAACGAAGCAGCGTTGGTCCTTTGTGAGCTGGGACCTAGGGTAGCTCTGACAGGAACAATTGGACTTAATTTGTTTACAGGAAACTCATGTGATAAGGCTTCACAGGAAAGTACTGATTAATAAAAGATTGGGTCAAGAGTTTATTTCATCGGACAAGGTTAAAAAGAGAGGAGTTGTTATTTATGCTAAAGAGAGCCTATCACCGAAATTTGTTTTTAAAGATGAACAAGGAAGATGGGGGGCAATTGAAATTCAATCACAAGGAGAAAAATTTTTGATTGTGCACCAAATGAGGGGAAATCTGATTTTTTTAGGAAATTGCAAGAGACATTGCTTGACTACATGGACTATAATATTATCCTGATGGGAGATATGAATGGAGTGGTATCTACAAATATGGATAAGTCGCAGAGACAAGTTGTAACTAAAGATGGCAGACTACCAAAAACCTTTTTTGAACTGACTGACAATATGGACTTGATTGACATTTGGAGATCCAAGAACCCCCTTGGAAGAGAGGGAACATTCTTCTCTGAAGCCAACATGACATGGACAAGAATTGACCAAATATGGATAACTAGAGGACTGGCACCTAAGATTCGAAAAGCGGAAATTTGCCCAAAAACCTGCTCCGACCACAATGCAGTGAAGATGGAGATGAAATTAACACCAATCGGTTCCTTCAGATGGAGGATGAATGACACCTTATTTAGAGATCAAGAGGTCACTAAGAAGGCCCAAAAAATCCTGAGAGACTATTTTGAGATAAATTTGAAGACTACGGTTGAAAAAAGAGTAATCTGGGACGCAAGCAAAGTGGTTATGAGAGGGTTTCTGATTCAACAGAATGCATTAAAGAAGAGAATACAAAATGAGAAAAAAGATAAAATCTTGGAAAAAATAAAAGAAGGAGAGAAGAAATTAAGAGCGAAACCAAAGTCGCAAGAGATTCTGAGAGAAATAAAATTATATCAAGTACAATACATGAAAATGATAAATCAGGAAGTTGAATGGAAAATTAAGCAGATGAGACAAAAGACATTTGAATCAGCTAATAAATGTGGGAAACTGCTAGCTTGGCAGATGAAAAAAAGACAAAAATTAAATACTATTACAAATCTGGATGTGGAAGGAAAGAATATACAGAATCCATTGGAGATTAGAAAGTGTTTCCAGAGATATTTTAAACAACTATATACACAAGGGCCACAGAAAGAGACTGATATAGACCAATTTTTAAGAACAAATGGATTACAAAAAATCTCTCAAGAAAATAAGATAATGTAAGGACCAAGCGGGCTTTCTGCCGGGAAGACACATATCTGATAACTTGAGGAATGTAATTGACATCTTGGAAAAGTTAGATGTGAACATAAATACTAAAGCTGTTTTGATATTTGTGGACGCGGAGAAAGCCTTTGACAACATTTCTTGGAGTTTTATGAAAAAGAACTTACAGGGTATGGGGGTAGGCCAAGGTTTTGAAAATGGTATAAGTGCAATATACTCTGAACAAAAGGCTAAATTAATTGTAAATAATGTGGTTACGGAACAATTTAAGATTGAAAAAGGGACACGACAAGGGTGCCCAATCTCCCCTTTACTTTTTATATCGGTCCTGGAGGTTTTGCTGAATATGATTAGAAGGGACCGGTTGGTTAAAGGCATACAGGTCGGAGCTAAACAGTATAAATTGAGAGCATTTGCAGATGATCTAGTCTTGACGTTACAGGAGCCTGAATCTAGTACCAAAAGAGTTTTAGAATTAATTCAAGAATTTGGTCAGGTGGCAGGATTTAAATTGAACAAGACCAAAACTAAGGTTTTAGAGAAAAATATGACATTGTTTGAAAAAGAGAAATTTCAGAATGAAACAGGTCTGTCTGTGGTGAAGAAGGTGAAATATCTGGGGATCAACATGACTTCTAAAAATGGGAACTTATTTAAAAATAATTATGAGAAATGCTGGTCAGAAGTGAAAAAAGATCTCGAAACATGGTCAAATTTGAAGCTTTCCTTGATGGGTCGAATAGCAGCTATAAAGATGAATGTATTGCCTAAAATGTTATTTTTGTTTCAAACATTACAAATTGTGGACAAGATGGACTGTTTTAAGAAGTGGCAGAAAGATATCTCTAAATTTGTCTGGCAGGGCAAGAAGCCCAGGATAAAATATAAGATTTTAACTGACGCAAAAGAAAGGGGTGGCTTTGCCCTGCCAGACTTCAGACTGTACTATGAATCAGCAGCATTCTGCTGGTTGAAAGACTGGCTGCTTCTTGAAAACACGGACATTTTGGATTTAGAAGGTTTTAACAATGTTTTTGGATGGCATGCATATTTGTGGTATGATAAGGTTAAAGCTCACAAAGCATTTAAAAATCATATTGTTAGGAGATCTCTGTTTAATGTTTGGATCAGATACAAGGATTTATTGGAAAATAAGACCCCAAGGTGGTTGTCACCAATGGAAGCGAAAGCTCAGAAAAAGCTCAATATGGAGGCCAATTGGCCAAAATATTGGGAAATTTTGGAACAAGAAGGAGATAAACTGAAACTGCAGAGCTTTGAGAAACTAAAAAATAAAGTCCGAGACTGGCTTCATTATTTTCAGATAATGGAGGCTTACAATTTGGACAGGAAAATTGGCTTCCAGGTGGAAAAATCTAAATTAGAAACAGAAGTGCTAGAACCTAAAAATAAAATTATGTCAAAAATGTATAACTTGCTGCTGAAATGGAACACACAGGATGAAACGGTTAAGTCAGCTATGATTAAATGGGCACAAGATCTTGGACACAACATCATGTTTGCTGACTGGGAACAGTTATGGACCACAGGTATGAAATTTACGGCATGTAATGCCTTGAGAGAGAATATTATGAAAATGATATACAGGTGGTACATGACCCCAGTCAAGCTTGCAAAAATATATCATTTTCCCGATAATAAATGCTGGAAATGTAAGAAGGTTGAAGGTACATTCTTTCACCTTTGGTGGACGTGCCCAAAGATTAAGGCTTTCTGGGAAATGATTTATAATGAAATGAAAAAGGTATTTAAGTATACCTTCCTGAAAAAACCAGAGGCTTTTCTCTTGGGCATAGTCGGCCATTTGGTGCCAAAGAAGGACAGAACTTTTTTTATGTATGCTACAACGACAGCAAGAATACTTATAGCAAAGTACTGGAAGACTCAAGATCTACCCACTCTGGAAGAATGGCAGATGAAGTTGATTGACTGTATGGGACTGGCAGAAATGACCGGCAGAATCCGCGACCAGGGAGAAGAGTCAGCAGAAGAAGATTGGAAGAAATTTAAGGACTATTTACAGAAATACTACAAAATTAATGAACTCTGAAAAGATGTTGGATTGAATTTTTGTGGTCTCTAGCTGTTATGATAAAGATAATAGGGATTAAAATTGTTTAAGTCACTAAATTTTAAAAAGTTGAGTGGAAAATAAGGTGTTATTTTAAAAGGAATGTTAAGAGATTAGGATTTGCTGGATTAACAAGTTGAACTAGAAAACAAGAAGGGGAGGTACGAGGAAGTCAAAGAAACATGTTATTGAAAAATTGTTATGGAAATTGACTTGTTTTTAATATTTTTCTTTTTCTTTTTCTTTTTGTGTTTATATAAAATTGGAAAATCTAATAAATATTTATTGAAAAAAAAAGAAAATAAGATAATGTTGAATCACAAAATTACAGAACAGGAGGTTGAAGGTGCCATTCAGAATATGCAGTTGGGCAAATCTCCAGGGCCGGATGGTCTTACCTCCAAATACTATAGATCTCTGAAAGATTGGTTAATTCAGCCACTAAAGGAGGTTTGTAATGAAATTCTGGAGGGGAAAAAGGCGCCAGAGTCGTGGAAGGAAGCTGACATTACACTCATACCGAAAACTGAGTCTGAAAAGACACAACTTAAGAACTACTGTCCCATATCCCTGCTTAATGTGCATTACAAAATTTTTGCTGATATTTTGGCTAACAGATTAAAAAAGGTATTAACTGAAGAGATACATAAAGATCAAGCCGGCTTTCTTCCAGGTAGACATTTGTCTGACAATACGAGGAACATAATTAATATTTTGGAGAAGCTGCAAGTGAATATCAATACCAAAGCAGTTTTAATTTTTATAGATGCGGAAAAAGCTTTTGACAATATTTCTTGGAATTTTATGAAGAAAAATCTTCAGGGAATGGGGGTGGGCCAAGGGTTTGAAAATGGTATAAGTGCAATTTATTCAGAGCAAAAAGCTAAGCTAATAGTCAATAATGTGATGACAGAGGAATTTAAGATAGAGAAAGGGACACGACAAGGCTGCCCAATTTCCCCATTGCTTTTTATTTCGGTCCTGGAGGTTTTGTTAAATATGATTAGAAGGGACCGTCTGATTAAAGGTATTCAGGTTGGAGCCAAACAATACAAACTGAAGGCTTTTGCAGATGACTTAGTTTTGACGTTACAGGAGCCCGAATCTAGTACGAAAAGAGTATTAGAACTGATTCAAGAATTTGGTCATGTGGCAGGATTTAAACTGAACAAGTCAAAAACTAAAGTTCTTGAGAAAAACTTAACACCGATTGAGAAAGAGAGGTTTCAGAAGGAGACTGGTTTGACATTAGCTAAGAAAGTAAAATACTTGGGGGTTAATATGACTGCTAAGAACTTAAACTTATTTAAAGATAACTATGAGAAATGCTGGACAGAAGTGAAAAAAGATTTAGAAATATGGTCAAATTTGAAGCTTTCCTTGTTGGGTCGAATTGCAGCTATAAAGATGAATGTATTGCCAAAAATGTTATTTCTGTTTCAGTCATTGCAAATTTTGGACAAGATGGACTGTTTCAAGAAGTGGCAGAAAGATATTTCTAGATTTGTCTGGCAGGGCAAGAAGCCCAGAATAAAATTTAAAATACTAACTGACGCAAAGGAAAGAGGTGGATTTGCCCTGCCGGACTTTAAATTGTACTATGAATCAGCAGCATTCTGCTGGTTAAAAGATTGGCTGCTTCTTGAGAACACAGACATTTTGGACTTAGAAGGTTTTAATAATGTTTTTGGGTGGCATGCATATTTGTGGTATGACAAGGTTAAAGCACATAAAGCATTTAAAAACCATATTGTCAGGAAAGCATTGTTCAATGTCTGGATAAGATATAAAGACTTATTGGAAAATAAAACCCCAAGGTGGTTGTCACCAATGGAAGCGAAGGCTCAGAAAAAGCTCAATATGGAGGCCAAATGGCCGAAATAATGGGAAATTTTGGAACAAGAAGGAGATAAATTGAAATTGCAGAGTTTTGAGAAATTAAAAGATAAAGTGCGAGACTGGCTTCATTATTATCAAATAAGAGAGGCCTATAATTTGGACAAAAAAATTGGCTTCCAGGTGGAAAAATCAAAATTGGAAACAGAATTGTTAGACCCCAAAACTAAGATACTTTCAAGAATGTATAACTTGCTGTTGAAATGGAATACGCAGGATGAAATGGTTAAATCTGCTATGATTGAATAGGCACAAGATATTGGTCACAACATTATGTTTGATAGCTTGTAGGGCAGCAGCTGAAGAAGGAACAAAAAGGGTTCTCTTGTGTGATTTTCTTGTGGCTGATTAGCTGCTTTCTCTGTGCAAAGGTCAGAGGGGGCAGGGCTTCTGTTGAGGTAGGTGATAAGCTGTGGGAGGAGCTTGTCAGAGCTTGTAGGGCAGCAGCTGAAGAAGGAACAAAAAGGGTTTTCTTGTGTGAGTTTCTTGTGGCTGATTAGCTGCTTTCTCTGTGCAAAGGTCAGAGGGGGCAGGGCTTCTGTTGAGGTAGGTGATTAGCTGTGGGAGGAGCTTGTCAGAGCTTGTAGGGCAGCAGCTGAAGAAGGAACAAAAAGGGTTTTCTTGTGTGAGTTTCTTGTGGCTGATTAGCTGCTTTCTCTGTGCAAAGGTCAGAGGGGGCAGGGCTTCTGTTGAGGTAGGTGATAAGCTGTTGGAGGAGCTTGTCAGAGCTTGTAGGGCAGCAGCTGAAGAAGGAACAAAAAGGGTTTTCTTGTGTGAGTTTCTTGTGGCTGATTAGCTGCTTTCTCTGTGCAAAGGTCAGAGGGGGCAGGGCTTCTGTTGAGGTAGGTGATAAGCTGTTGGAGGAGCTTGTCAGAGCTTGTAGGGCAGCGGTGCGCGCCTAGTGGCGCGCGCAGTTTGATCCATCTTTTAGATTTAGGGGAGCTAGTCTCAAACGTTTGTTGGGGGAGATATAGGTTTATTTGGGGGGATTTATTTGTCCTGTCTTCACGCTTTTTATGGTGGAGGACCGCTGTAGTCACCCCCAACGACACCTTCTCAAGATGGAGGGTGAGGGAACAGCTGCAGTCGCCTGTGGTTCCTGCGCAATGTTTGCCATCTTGCCAAAGGTTGCAGGCAGCTTTACCTGCAGCAATTGCATGTTGATTGCCCTCTTAAAAGACAAAGTCCAGCAACTGGAGGAACGTGTAGCTACGCTCCAAAGAATTAGAGAGCTGGAGCTCTTCTTGGAAGCAACAGAGCACACCGTCTCCACCAAGGAGGAGACAGGGGACTCCCCTGAGAAGGAGGCTAGTTCACCAACACAGGAGCCAGATATATGGAGAAACGTGACTCAAAGAAGTAGGAGGCCCAGGGTTCGCTCTGATTGTTTAGAAATACGCAATCGCTTTGAGGTCCTTTCCCCTAGCATGGAAGACGAAGAGCAGACTCCATTTGAGGATCTCTCCCTCATTACAGTTGATCAGGTATATGAAGACGAGCAGCAAAGGCAGTCCTCAGGGAATGTGCAGGCGACCTTGGAACGGACAGCTCACGGAAGAACCCCGACCAGACCTAAGAGGAGGCGTGTAGTGGTGATAGGGGATTCCCTACTGAGGGGAACAGAAGCAGTGATCTGTGGGCCTGACAAGATGTCTCGGGAAGTGTGCTGTCTCCCCGGGGCTAAGATCCAAGATGTAACTGAACGACTGCAAGGAATCATAAAACCCACTGACAAATACCCCTTCCTCTTGGTTCATGTGGGAACCAATGACACTGCAAGCAATAGCCTCCAGAAGATCAAAAGAGATTACGAGGCTCTGGGCAGGAAATTGAAGCAATTAAATGCACAAATTGTCATCTCATCTGTCCTCCCAGTTGAACGACGTGGCCCAGGGAGAGAGGGAAAAATAGTGGAAGTGAACAACTGGCTTCGCAAATGGTGTAAACAGGAACGGTTTGGATTCTTAGATCACGGAATGCAGTTTCTTGAAGATGGACTTCTGGCAAGCGATGGGCTGCACCTCACAACGGTTGGGAAGAATGTTTTTGCAAAAAATCTCAGAAACCTCATCAGGAGGGCTTTAAACTGACTAATGTGGGGGAGGGAGACAGTGCTCCTGAAGGTAGGAGTCTATCAATTGATGAAGATGATCATCCAAATGTCATAGACCGAATGGAGCAAACAGCACGCAGACCTAGTGGTGGGAGGAAAAAATCCTTAAATAAGAGACACGGGGGAATGATTAATGGACTTCAATGTCTGTACACTAATGCGCAAAGCATGGGAAATAAACAAGATGAGCTTGAGCTCTTGGTACAGCAAACTAAATATGACATAATAGGAATCACTGAAACCTGGTGGGATAAGTCCCACGATTGGAATGTAATAATGGAGGGATACAATCTATTTCAGAGAAACAGACCAGACAAGAAAGGAGGAGGAGTGGCGTTATATGTCAGGGATAAGAGAGTCTGTGTACTGGTCCAGTAAACGCTTCCGCTGCGCCACCAGCAACAGTTCTCTTTGCAGAGCATTAACTAAGTCCAGTGCAGAGATTCTTGTTGCAGTACAAGCTTCAAAGTCTCAGCAGCAAAGAAATAACGACACAGGGAAGCCTGTCTTTCCAAAGACAGGTTTATTGCAGAAAGATAACAGAAACACCTCTGGAGCTTTCAGACATTTTTGCTTCACGCCCCACAGGCAGAGAAAACAAACACTCTTTATATACTGAGCAACTTAACAACTTAACGAGCTTGACTACTTAAAGTCACATGACATTGCTAACTTGCCAGCGTCTTAGGTTTCACACCTTAACACCCCCTCTCGCTGGCAATGCAAAAACAAAATTACTTCAGACCCATTTCTTCACAAAAGTTTTCATGCCGCTGAAACCCAAGCGGTTTCGTAAAACCATCAGCTTGATTTTCATGACTGGGACAGTAATTTAATTTAACAATTCCTGCTTTTACCGTTTGACAAACATTTTGAAAGCGGATATCCAAATGTTTTGTACGACCTTTAAACTGCCCATTTTGTGCTAACTTAAGACACGGTTGATTATCACCCCATACAGTGATTGGAGTGATGGCCTTTTCATACATCTCTTGTGCCAAGCATTTGTAAAATTCTAGATCTCTACATAACTCAGATAAGGCACAGAACTCAGCTTCTGTTGACGACAAAGCAATCAGGTTCTGTTTCTTGGATCTCCACCCAATCAGAG
Organism: Podarcis filfolensis; assembly: GCF_964270895.1. Taxonomy (NCBI): domain Eukaryota; kingdom Metazoa; phylum Chordata; class Lepidosauria; order Squamata; family Lacertidae; genus Podarcis; species Podarcis filfolensis. Next base: position 42,686,351 of record NC_139619.1, read on the forward strand.
AGTTACCAAATTTTATTACACAGCCAGACACTGATTTTCTATCTTTTAAATTTGCCCAATCACTATCTGCCCAACAAGTAATCTGTGCTTGTCCTTCAGAAGATAATTCAAGGCAAAAATCTTTGGTGTATTGTAAATATCTTAACACTCTTTGAATTCCTTTCCATGCATTTACACTAGGTTTTGAAGCTTCTCTGCTGAGTAAGTTAACAGCGTAAGCAATATCTGGTCTACTCCATTGCGAAAGATGAAGTAAGCTTCCCAGTGCTGACTGAAAGATTTCAGCACGCTTGAATTCAGCACTATCCTTGAACTCATTGTCTTTTACAAAACCCATTTCCATTGGTGTTCTAACACCTGCACACTCCGTCATGCCAAATTTTTTCAACATTTGCAATATCTTGCCTTTTTGATTCAGTAGAAAACTGCCATTTTTGGTCCTATCTATCTGAACACCAAGATAGACCTTCACATCACCAAGATTCTTAACTTTGAAGTGTTTATTTAACTCTTTGGCTAGTTTTTTTACTTGTTCTTGTGTCTTTGAAGTATAAATCAGGTCATCTACATAAACAAGCAAAGATTCTTGAGCATCTCCTGAACCTCTGAAATATAAGCAATTGTCAGCCTTGCTCCTGCTAAAACCAATGCCTACCAAAACGTCATTCAAACACTCATTCCAATTATGAGCAGATTGCTTGAGTCCATAAATAGATTTATGTAGTTTCCATACCTGATTTGATTTACCAACTTTCAATCCTGGCGGTAGCTCCATATAGAGTTCTTCAGCCAAGTCTGAATGAAGATAAGCTGTAGAGACATCAAATTGATTCACTTTGAACCCTTTCTGAGCAGCAACTGCTAATAGTGCCCGTAGGGTTTCACTCCTTGAAGTGGGTGCATAGACTTCGGAATAATGTAACCCCTTTCTTTGCGTAAAACCTCGAGCTACAAGCCTTGCTTTGTACTCTGGTTTCCCCATCGCTGTTGTCTTTATCCTGTACACCCACCTACAACTTACTGCCTTGGTACCTTCTGGCAGTTTGGTGATGGAAAACACACCTAGTTCTTTCATAGAATTCAACTCTTTTTGCATGGCCTCACGCCACCTACTGGCCTCCTCCTGGGGTAATTGCTCAACCTCCTCAAAACTTTCAGGTTCGCAATTTGCCAAACCAGCCCAAACACTAATAGCTTGGTACCTTTCAGGAGGTTTACCTTTGTTGGTACGCTTGGAACGCCTTAACAGTTCCTGCGATGTTCCTTCAGTTTCTCCCTCTGACCCAGAATCACTAGTCGTCACCTGTTTGTCACTAGTAGTTGAAGAACTTTCTGATTCTGACTTTACACGTCTCTCTTGCTGTGCAGGTGAACTTTTAGAGCTAGAAGATTCTGACTTTACAGACTTGGGTGAACTAGACGATTTCTCACCCTCGTCCTTAGACTCAAATTCCTCAGCCTGTTCTGGAACTAATACCTGCCCAGGGGCCTGAGTTTCATTGTTACTGTTCACCACATCAAATAGTATGTCAGGATTTCCATGAATTTTATTCCAACCATCCTGTTCACAAAATTCTGCACTTCTGCTGATTGTGATTTTCGTTTGATTGCCTTCTACATTGACAAATCTCCAACCTTTTGTGTTTGCTTGATAACCACAGAAAAACATTTCTTTAGATCTAGGATCGCCTTTCCTACGTTGTGCCCTAGGCACCAGCACATAAGCACGACATCCAAAAACTCTTAGATGATCAATTTTTGGTTTTTTCCCAAATAGCATGAAGTAAGGAGTGTTGCCTACTGTGCTATTGTATACTCTGTTAAAAGTATAATTCGCATACAGTGCAGCCTCAGCCCAAATACGCTGTGGAAGTCCAGAATCAAACAGCAAAGCAGCAATGGCTTCCTGTAATGTACGAAATTTTCTTTCGGCAACTGCATTCTCCTGTGGTGAATAGGGATTGGTAAGTCTATGAACTATACCTTTCCTTTTTAACCACGTCTCCAGCGTGTGGTTCACATATTCCCCACCATGATCTGATTGTATTTTACGTACCCTGGTGTCAAATTTACATTCGACTTCTTCAATCCAATCCATCAGGATGGAAGCTGCTTGTGATTTTTCTTTCAGAAAGAAAACCCAACTAGCCCTTGAAAAATCATCCACCAAAATTTGCATAAATCTCGCACCTCCAAGCGATTTGACTGGCATAGGGCCACACACGTCTGTGTGCACAAGTTCAAAGGGTTTTTTGCTTACTCTATCAGATCTAGGATAGTTACATGTCTTAACCTTAGCATGTTTACAAGCACAACAATCCAGAAAATTTGGACAGGGTTTAATGTTACACTCCTCAGCTAAATCTGGCATCTTGCTTACATACTTAAAGCATATATGAGCTAACCTTCTGTGTAGTAGATGTGCACAACCTGTATGAGGAGCCTTATTTACACACTTAGCTTGCGCTTCACCTGTTGAACATCTACCTGCTGCTAACTGCTCTTCATCCAAAACAAAAAGCCCATCCTCACAGGGAATTTTAACTAGCTCCTTCCCCTGTTTCGAAATGGTGCACACATCATTTTCAAACTCGACCTTAAAACCACTTTTTACCAGGCATGACACACTCAAAAGTCCATTCTTCATTCCTGGAAGAACAAAAACAGGAAGGTTAGTTTGCAAACAATTAACATAAATTGTGCCTTTAAGGTTCATTTCTCGTTTACTATTGTCTGCTATAGTCACAGTTTTTGCAACTGGCAATGTCTTGCAGTTCATCAAGCTGCCACTAGATGTCGCTGGAACTAAACTGTGACTTGCTCCACTGTCAATTATCCACTTCAAGGTTTGTTGGCTCCTTTTAGGACTCTGTTGTGCTGCCATTGCAGATAGTCCCTTATCAGCACCTGCTCCCCCTCTGGATCGTTGATTCTTGTAGTTCTCACGTCGTCTTCCCCTGTAGCTCCGGAAACTGGCCTTGGACTGTTGAAATTCCTGTTGCTTTTCTGGACACTTTGCTATCAAATGAAACCTGCTGCCACATCGAAAACATGACTTGCTGGCCATAGCAGACACTTGTGAGGCTTCCTTACAGCTCTGCCTGCTAGTTCCCCCACACTGGGAATTATCTGAACATCCAACCCTTGGGGTATTTGAATTATCAATACGTTTTCGATGATGTTGATATTCTTGCTCACACAATCTACCAGTCACATAATTCATATTCAGCTGGTCCTCTGGCAAAACTTGTAAAGTTAGTACTAAGTTTTCAAACCCTGCATGCAGGCTGCTAAGCAGAGTATAAACTTTAATATTTTCAGGAAAATTCACACCTAGAGATGACAGTCGGTTGAAATACTCAGTCATCTGTGACGTGTGTTCAACCACACTATCCCCTGGCTTCAGTTTCAACTCATACAAAGCATGTATAATGTTCACCTTCTCTCCGGGCGTGGCTCTATGGTGAATTCGCCTAAGAGCTTCCCAAATTTCAAATGCAGACCTTAAATTTTCCACATGAGGTAATTGGGAATCGTCTATCGATACCATCAACATGCACCTAGCTTTAGTGTCCATTTTATCATGTTCCCTGTTCTGAGCATGTGCAGCAGCCTGTTGCTCTGCTGTGGCATCTGCTGCAACAGCCATAAACGGCTTTCGCCTCTGGACATAGTCAGCCCACACTTCTTTGGCTTCCAACCAGACTTGAGCCCTCTTAGACCACTGCACGTAATTAGCAGAGTTCAACTTTGTAAAGGGAACCTGGAAATTTTCCACTGCCATTCTTGGGGTTTGCTGCTACTCCCTCTGTGTGCCCTTGCTTCTCTTTCCCCTTGGGATTTGTTTTACTCACTTTTCAGACACCTCCAGCCTCCTCTGACGCCTTTTAAACTTTTTTCCCTCCGTCTCTTCACTAGCAACCTACCACCGTTCTCTGTTTTTATTAACAAAACAAAAACACAACGGGAGGTCAAGCTAGCCTTTTGCAGCTAATGAAGCTGTAAATCTTCACTTACGCAGCTCTCTCAACTTTCTGCAGCCTCTCAGTTCCTTTAAGAGCTGGATTTACGACCAAGCTGGTCTTCTCTCATCCGAAAGCTGCTTTCACTTTCTCTGCACACAATACAGCTGTAGAAACGTAGAAGGAGCCATAACCTAAGAGAGTCTGTGTACTGGTCCAGTAAACGCTTCCGCTGCGCCACCAGCAACAGTTCTCTTTGCAGAGCATTAACTAAGTCCAGTGCAGAGATTCTTGTTGCAGTACAAGCTTCAAAGTCTCAGCAGCAAAGAAATAACGACACAGGGAAGCCTGTCTTTCCAAAGACAGGTTTATTGCAGAAAGATAACAGAAACACCTCCGGAGCTTTCAGACATTTTTGCTTCACGCCCCACAGGCAGAGAAAACAAACACTCTTTATATACTGAGCAACTTAACAACTTAACGAGCTTGACTACTTAAAGTCACATGACATTGCTAACTTGCCAGCGTCTTAGGTTTCACACCTTAGGTGTATACCTGTGAAGAGATCCAAGGTTTAGAACCTCAAAGCCAAAGTGAGAGCATTTGGGTCAAAATTAAGGGAGAGAAGAATAACAGTGACCTCATTGTGGGAGTTTACTATAGATCCCCAAGCCAAACGGAGGACATAGATGATGCCTTCCTGGAACAGATGGCCAAGCATGCAAAAGGAAGGGAGATAGTAGTAATGGGGGACTTCAATTACCCGGATATTTGTTGGATGTCAAACTCAGCCAAGAGCATAAGGTCAAACAGATTCCTCGCTGGCCTTGCAGACAACTTCATTGTCCAGAAAGTGGGAGAAGCAACAAGAGGAACAGCCATTTTAGATCTGGTCCTAACCAATGTTGATGACCTGGTTAGTGGGGTAGAAGTGGAAGGATCATTAGGCGCGAGTGATCATGCTCTTCTGAAGTTTACTATACAGCGGAAAGGAGCAGCCAAGCATACTAGGACTCAATTTCTCGACTTTAAGAAAGCCGACTTCATAAAACTTAGGGAAGTGCTTGGTGAGATCCCATGGACAGTAATACTAAAAGGAAAGGGAGTTCATGATGGCTGGGAGTTTGTTAAGAGGGAGATAGTAAAAGCACAACTTCAGGCAATACCAATGAGACGGAAACATGGAAGGTGCCTAAAGAAGCCAGGGTGGCTATCTAAAGAACTTTTAACTGAGTTAAGATTAAAAAAGGATGTGTACAAAAAATGGAAAAGGGGGGAAACCACCAAAGAGGAATTCAAACAAATAGCCAGCACGTGTAGACACAAAGTCAGAAAAGCTAAAGCACAGAATGAACTCAGGCTTGCTAGAGAGGTTAAAAGCAACAAAAAAGGCTTTTATGGGTATGTTCGTAGCAAAAGGAAGAACAAAGAAACAGTGGGGTCACTCAGAGGAGAAGATGGTGAAATGCAAACAGGGGACACAGAAAGGGCTGAACTCCTCAATGCCTTCTTTGCCTCAGTCTTCTCCGATAAAGAAAACAATGCCCGACCTGAAGAATTTGGAGCAAATGATTCAGCAGAGGAAACGCAGCCCAGAATAACTAAGGAGATAGTACAAGAATACTTGGCTAGTCTAGATGTATTCAAGTCTCCAGGGCCAGATGAACTGCATCCAAGAGTATTAAAAGAACTGGCAGATGTGATCTCAGAACCACTGGCAGTCATCTTTGAGAATTCCTGGAGAACAGGCGAAGTCCCGGCAGACTGGAGGAGGGCAAATGTTGTCCCTATTTTCAAAAAGGGGAAAAGAGAGGACCCAAATAATTACCGCCCAGTCAGTCTGACATCAATACCAGGGAAGATTCTGGAGCAGATCATTAAGCAAACAGTCTGTGAGCACCTAGAAAGGAATGCTGTGATCACCAATAGTCAGCATGGATTTCTGAAAAATAAGTCATGTCAGACTAACCTGATCTCGTTTTTTGACAGAATTACAAGCCTGGTAGATGAAGGGAACACAGTGGATGTAGCCTACCTTGATTTCAGCAAGGCATTTGACAAGGTGCCCCATGATATTCTTGTAAAGAAGCTGGTAAAATGCGGTCTTGACTATGCTACCACTCAGTGGATTTGTAACTGGCTGACTGACCGAACCCAAAGGGTGCTCATCAATGGTTCCTCTTCATCCTGGAGAAGAGTGACTAGTGGAGTGCCACAGGGTTCTGTCTTGGGCCCGGTCTTATTCAACATCTTTATCAACGACTTGGATGATGGACTCAAGGGCATCCTGATCAAATTTGCAGATGACACCAAACTGGGAGGGGTGGCTAACACCCCAGAGGACAGGATCATACTTCAAAACGACCTTGACAGATTAGAGAACTGGGCCAAAACAAACAAGATGAATTTTAACAGGGAGAAATGTAAAGTATTGCACTTGGGCAAAAAAAATGAGAGGCACAAATACAAGATGGGTGACACCTGGCTTGAGAGCACTACATGTGAAAAGGATCTAGGAGTCTTGGTTGACCACAAACTTGACATGAGCCAACAGTGTGACGCGGCAGCTAAAAAAGCCAATGCAATTCTGGGCTGCATCAATAGGAGTATAGCATCTAGATCAAGGGAAGTAATAGTGCCACTGTATTCTGCTCTGGTCAGACCTCACCTGGAGTACTGTGTCCAGTTCTGGGCACCACAGTTCAAGAAGGACATTGACAAACTGGAACGTGTCCAGAGGAGGGCAACCAAAATGGTCAAAGGCCTGGAAACGATGCCTTATGAGGAACGGCTAAGGGAGCTGGGCATGTTTAGCCTGGAGAAGAGGAGATTAAGGGGTGATATGATAGCCATGTTCAAATATATAAAAGGATGTCACATAGAGGAGGGAGAAAGGTTGTTTTCTGCTGCTCCAGAGAAGCGGACACGGAGCAATGGATCCAAACTACAAGAAAGAAGATTCCACCTAAACATTAGGAAGAACTTCCTGACAGTAAGAGCTGTTCGACAGTGGAATTTGCTGCCAAGGAGTGTGGTGGAGTCTCCTTCTTTGGAGGTCTTTAAGCAGAGGCTTGACAACCATATGTCAGGAGTGCTCTGATGGTGTTTCCTGCTTGGCAGGGGGTTGGACTCGATGGCCCTTGTGGTCTCTTCCAACTCTATGATTCTATGATTCTATGATTCTATGACTGGGAACAGTTGTGGACCACCGGTATGAAATTTACGGCATGTAATGCCTTAAGAGAGAATATTATGAAAATGATTTACAGGTGGTACATGACCCCAGTCAAGCTTGCGAAAATTTATCATTTGCCCGATAATAAATGTTGGAAATGTAAAGAAAATGAAGGTACATTCTTTCACCTTTGGTGGACGTGCCCAAAGATTAAGGCTTTCTGGGAGATGATATATAATGAAATGAAAAAGGTATTTAAATATACCTTCCTGAAGAAACCAGAGGCCTTTCTCCTGGGCATAGTCGGCCAATTGGTGCCAAAGAAGGATAGAACTTTCTTTTTTTTTATATATAAAATATTTATTAAGGTTTTAAAAGTTTATATAAAATAGAAAAAACAAAACAAAAAACAAAAACAGTAAAAATACATACAAAACATACAAAACACATACAACAACAAGTATAATTCCAATCCCTTATATTCATAAAACTTACTTTCCCGACCTCCTCATACCTCCCCTTTCTGTATTCCAATCTCTAATTAATTCAATTCAGCAAATCCTTCCCCTAATTTCTATATAATTTTTAACCTTTCTTTTCTTAATCACATAATCATTACAGCTTATAACCACTTAATTTCTGAATCAACATCGTTCTAACCTTCAATAATTTTACAATGTTTCCTAAGATAGTCCTTAAATTTCTTCCAATCTTCTTCCGCCGTCTCTTTTCCCTGGTCTCGGATTCTGCCGGTCATTTCTGCCAGTCCCATATAGTCTATAAGCTTCATCTGCCATTCTTCCACGGTGGGTAGATCTTCTAAGGATAGAACTTTCTTTATGTATGCAACAACAGCAGCAAGAATACTTATTGCAAAGTATTGGAAGACACAAGAGCTACCCACCCTGGAAGAGTGGCAGATGAAGGTGATGGATTATATGGAATTGGCGGAAATGACTGGCAGAATCCGTGACCTGGGAGAAGAGTTGGTGGAAGAAGACTGGAAGAAATTTAAAGACTATCTTCAGAAACATTGTAAAATTAATGAATCTTAAAATGATGTTGGACTGAAAATAAGTGGCATTAGCAACAAAGTTAATAAGAATATGCAAAAATGAATTGATAAATGGATGAAAATATAGAGTTATAATATGTTAAGATATAGAGTTAGGATAAACGAAAGAGGGTAAGGATTTGCTGACTTGATTATTTAAATGGGAATACAAAAAGGGGAGGTGTGAGGAGGCCAAGGAAATAAGATAACGAGTTAGGGTTACAAAAATGGATTTGTTTTTATTTTCCTTTTCTTACTTTATGTATTTTTCTATGTTTCTTTTATTGTATTTTTTTCTTTTTATATGATCTTTTAAATTTATATCTTTGTAAAACTCCAATAAATATCTTTAAAAAAAATAAATGGAAACACAGAAGGCTAGCCATTTAGGAGGTTTGCAAAGAGGACAAGGGTGTTACGGGGTAATCTTCTAGCAAACAAGCTTGGCACAGCAGATCTGAGAGGTGGGTTTCTGCTCCCGGAAAGCCAGCCTGGAAACCAGGTTGCCAGGTGAAGGAAGAATGGAAAGATCAACCAACTCACTTGCCTTCAAAGAATTTCTGGTTGCCTGTGGCTACTGGGATAGTGCTTAGATATCAGGCTGGCTGACACATCTTAAAAAATACAAGGAAAAGGCTTTTTTTCTTTCATTAGCAAAGCTCCTTTGGGGCCCCGAATAGCTAAGCTGAGGAGGAAGTGGCTGGTATTACTTGTTTGTTCTTGGTCCTGATCTTGCCTGCCCTTGCACACTCCTGTTGTCTTTGCATATTTAACCAGCACGTCTGTTCCGATGGGAGTCCTATTCCTGCAGTTCCACATCCTTCTCTTTGGCACTTGGGCATTCGGTTCCAGGAGCTGGACCTGAGCACAGAGGCTTTCTTCTACTTGGACTCGACAAAGGAGCAAGAGTGGCTGACAGCTGTGGGAAAGGCTTTGCGTTCCAAATCCAAGTACAAGAAAGTAAGTCCAACCCCACCCATTTCTTCAGCAGCCAGACAGCTGTCAGGAGCTGGAGTGAGGAGGAGGAGGAGGAGGTCAGCAAGAAAAAACTCCTGGTGTCAGTGGTGTTTTATTCAAAAGAAGCCAACATTCTTTATTCAAAGAAACCCAAACCGTGCAGGCCTAGTGATCACAGAAACCTTTCCCAACAGGTCTTGCCCCAGTGAGGTAGTTGTGAAGGCTGAAGGTTGCTACCCTCCCACCACTCTCTGAAGTCTCCTCCTCCCCCTGGTCCTTCCCAAGCAACCTGAGACTCTGACACCTTGCCTGTCTTTGCTCCATCCTCTTAATTTCTCTGTGTTCTGGGAGACCAGCAGGGAGGGGAGCTGATCGCAGCAGGATGGGGAGACCCCCTGGCTTCTTCAGCAGCCTGCCTGATCTCTGCCTCTTGACCCCCGCCTCAAGCCTCCACTTCTGCCTCGGATTCTGGACTGCTGTTTGCCGTAGAATCTTCCTGCCCTCCTGCCTCTTCAGTTTCCAACACCTCCTCTTGCTCACAGTCTGCTCCCTCTTCTCCCTCTGACGACCCCCCACCAGTTCCCTGGCTCTGAGCCTTCTTCCCTTGGGGGATCCCCAGTTGGTGCCACCTGCCACTCCTATCTGCATCCAGCCGGCCCAGGACAGCAAGCAATGAACAGAGCTGATAGACATCCCAGTACCTTGCATCTTCTAGGTGCAGCTGGTGCTCATCTTTGTCAGGAAGGACCAGCTCAGCCGCATCAAGGAAGTGATGAGGGAGACAGTGGGCACAGGCATCATGGGGAAGATGGGGAGTAGACCCTGACAGCGGAATTCCCCACGTCTATCTTTCTGTCTGTCTATCTGTTTTTCTAATCTCTGCCAACCAGTTCCCCCCTCTTTCCTGCTTGCTCACTAACAGCCATCTTTGCTCCGCCCCTGCAGGGTAACAAGGGGTGTGTGGACGCGAGGTTTGTCTGCAACAATACCAGCTTCTGCATGGTCAATTCCCACCTTGCTGCCCACGTGGAAGACTTTGAGCGCCGAAACCAGGATTACAAGGATATCTGTGCCCAGATGAGCTTCCTGCCCCCTGACCAGGGTCTGCCGCAGCTGACAATCATGAAAACGAGTGCGTTTTGAGGGCTTGGAGGGAGAGAGCCTTGGCTGATGTAACTTGTTGGTCTCCGCTATCTGGAGAAGCAAACTGAGTCATGTTTCTGTAACTTTCCTGCCTGTGTGTAGCTCAGGGTAGGCAGCATTTGTTGTTGTTTAGTTGTTTAGTCGTGTCCGCCTCTTCGTGACCCCCTGGACCAGAGAACGCCAGGCCCTCCTATCTTCCACTGCCTCCCGCAGTTTGGTCAAACTCATGCTAGTAGCTTCGAGAACACGGTCCAACCATCTTGTCCTCTGTCGTCCCCTTCTCCTTGTGCCCTCCATCTTTCCCAACATCAAGGTCTTTTCCAGGGAGTCTTCTCTTCTCATGAGGTGGCCAAAGTCTTGGAGCCTCAGCTTCACGATCTGTCCTTCCAGTGAGCACTCAGGGCTGATTTCCTTCAGAATGGAGAGGTTTGATCTTCTTGCAGTCCATGGGACTCTCAAGAGTCTCCTCCGGCACCAGAATTCAAAAGCATCCATTCTTCGGTGATCAGCCTTCTTTATGGCAGGCAGCATAGTGCTCTCCAAATGTTGATAGACCAAAATTCCCATAATTGCTAAGAATTGGCCTTGCTGACTGGGGCTCATGAGAGTTCCACTTCAGCAACACCAGGAGGGTGCAGTGTCGGCGATCCCTGCTGCTGCAGCTGCACCACTAAGGTTTCTACTAGAGCAGCCAGTAGAGAGCAACATAAAGCGAGTGGCAGAGATGTATTAGATTAGATTATAGCAAATGTGGGCAACTTCTCCAGTGATCGGGGTGGGAGTTGCAGTTTGTTAAGGGCAGTAAGGCGAAAGCAGAGCGGCCATTTTGCATGGAGAAGGTTCCAGGCTCAGTCACCAGTGTGTGCAGATCGGGCTGGGCATGATCTCTGCCTGAAAGCTGCTGCCAGTCCATGTAGTCAGTCCTGAGCTTGATGGGTCAATGGTCTGCCTCAATATAAGGTAGCTTCCTATGTTCCTGTGTACTACAGCAGGGTTTGGAGGGCCACAAGCGCCCTGCCCATGAATTAACGTACCAGGGGAAATTCGAAAAGTCTTTGCTGAAAGGACATCAAAGCAGGGGCCAGGTGAACCTCTTTGGGAGATTATTCTGAAAGGTCGGGTGCCATGACTGAAAAGGCCCTGCCATGCTTGAAAGAGCAGGAGTTCCCTGGGAAAGGGATTCTAGTCAGTGGAGAGGCAGTGCAAACATAAGTGGGCCTTCTTCTGGTACCCTTTTCCCAAACCTTGAAACACTTGAAAGGCCAAATGGGATGCTCTGAATTGGGCCTGGAAGCAGTTCAAGAGCCAGTCTAGTTCACAGAGCACTAGCCTAATATGATCATACTGCCCAATCCTAGTTATCAGTCTTACTACATATTGCAGGAAGTGGCAGCAGGCTGCCCCCCCGCCCCCCGACCCCGTGAGCTAGCCTGTAGCTGTGGTTGCTTTGCTTTTTTCCAGCATTGTCATCTGATCACTAAAAATGAGCTTCAGAGACTTCTGACCTACGACCAGGTGAGAGACATCTTTGTGTTATATGTGGTGGTTTAGGATATTGCCCTGTTTATTTCCTTTGTCTGGGATACCCCAGCCTAGGCTAGAGAAGCCACTTTCAGGCAGTTAGGAGCAAAGAACATAGGATGACTGCGACTTCTACAAATGCTTTTTAAGGTTGCAGGTTTGTGCAACCTGAATTAGAAGCAAGTCCCAATTAAGTTGGAGGGTTGCCTTGGAATAAGTAGGACTGCTCTGCAGTTTCCCAGTTAGAGGGCTTTCCTAGCTCAGCACACGCTCCAGATGTTGTTGGACTCCCATCAGCCCCAGCATAGCTGCTGTCCAGCAATATCGAAAGGTCTAAGGTTTCCTGCTCTAGGTTTTGCATCTGTCTGGAAAATCTGCGTTGCTCACATGTTCTTATCAGCAGATACTTCCATTAAGTCCAATTAAATTGCTGGTGCTTTTTGTTTTACATTTTTCTCTCCAAGGTTTGTGTGTTCATCATGTTGACGACCTTTCTCCCACTTGGCATAAGGATCATTGGTATTTTGTGTTGAAACAGAGGCCTGATTGCTGCACCTTATGGTGGATTTAAACTCTGTGAGCGTAGTCATGCCTTAGCCCTTTGAGAAGGATGCTGCAAGGAAGGCAAGGGGGGGCAGCCTCAGACTTCCAACATACGCAAAACCATCATAAAACATTAAAAACTTCCCTAAAGGCTGTATAGTTACTTATCTCCTTGACATCTGACGGGAGGGTGTCCCACAGGGCAGGTGCCACTACTCAGAAGGCCCTCTGCCTGCTTCCCTGTAACTTTGCTTCTCACAGTGAGGAAACCGCCAGAAGGCCCTCGGTGCTGGACCCTGATGCCTGGGCTGAACAATGGGGATGGAGACACTCTTTCAGGGCTGAGGCCATTTAGGGCTTTAAAGGTTGGCACCAACACTCAGAATTGTGCTCAGAAACGTCCTGGGAGCCAACGTAGGATGCGAAAGGATGGTTTTGCAGTTGCTCATAGTGTCGGGGTGTATTCTGGTGGTTGTTAACAGTTTGTATGGATTATTGGTACATATAACATTGCATATTGTAGGTATGGCTAACCTGTGGTCTGCCAGATGTTACTGAGCTGCAGTTCCTGTTGGCTCCAGCCATCATGGCCAGTAATCAGGGATGATGGGAATTGTAGTTCTGCAGCATTGTGAGGGCCACGTGTCTGCTGCTCCTGAGTTAGAGGATTTTCCTGTTGTGTGATGCAGCAAAGTAATTTAAGATGACATGGGGCAAAAATGCACAAGCATCCTGTACCTTTAATAATTGTGTATAAGATAGGATTTCAGCAGGTATACCCCTTTTTTTGCACTTGGCTAACCTACTAGTAGGGACGCGGGTGGCGCTGTGGGTTAAACCACAGAGCCTAGGGCTTGACGATCAGAAGGTCGGCAGTTCGAATCCCCGCGACGGGGTGAGCTTCCCTTGCTCGGTCCCTGTTCCTGCCAACCTAGCAGTTCGAAAGCACGTCTAAGTGCAAGTAGATAAATAGGTACCGCTCTGGCGGGAAGGTAAACACCGTTTCTGTGTGCTGCTCTGGTTCACCAGAAGCGGCTTAGTCATGCTGGCCACATGACCCGGAAGCTGTATGCCGGCTCCCTTGGCCAATAAAGCGAGATGAGCGCCGCAACCCTAGAGTCGGTCACAACTGAACCTAATGGTCAGGGGTCCCTTTGTTGTTGTTGTTGTTGTTTAGTCGTTTAGTCGTGTCCGCCTCTTCGTGACCCCATGGACCAGAGCACGCCAGGCACTCCTGTCTTCCACTGCCTCCCGCAGTTTGGTCAGACTCATGTTTGTAGCTTCGAGAACACTGTCCAACCTGGGGTCCCTTTACCTTTAACCTACTAGTACTTCACCTTGGTCTTCCAGCACAACAGTGGCTGTTAATAGATTCCATTGTCAGGCAACAGGGGGTCTTTTGCTTCTCTGTTGATAAGCAATTTCTTTTTGGCTTTAGCTAAACATTCAGCGTACCCAAAAGACAGCTTTTGCTGATTTCACAGAGGGAGAGATCAAGTTCATCCCGACGTACAAATTTGACTCTAAAACAGATCCTGCTTGATAGTTGAGCCTTTGTAAGTAAGTCCTCTCAAACATTCTTCTGCAAGGCTTGTTTGTTTTTCCTAGTCTGCTGAGATGCTAGTAGTGTCCTGCCTTTCCATCCTCCTGAGCAGGCTAGTAAAACATATATTTTAAACATGGCTTTCTGCTAAGCAAGCTGTTGGAGGAGGGCTAGAGTTGAGGGCTGGACGGACTTCCTTTCCTCTGCAGCCAGAATGGACACCAAGCCACAGAGGAAGAGAGAGATCCAGCTCTCCTTCACCTGCTCACTTTGCTTGCATGGAATTCCGGGTTGCCAAAGGCTGCTAGGCGAGTTGTGAAATGCAAGGCTGTGATATGTTGTCTTCCTCAAGCCATCCCTGCTCTGGAAATGTTTTGGCTCCTTTCCCCCACATTTGTCCTGATAACCAGCATCCTCTGTTTCGTGGTGTGTATAAGCGGTGTTGCAGTTCCTTGAAAGGTGCAGCAGGCTGAATGAGAATCCTCTTTGTGTCAAGGAAGTCTGGGAATTAGACTTGGTGCTCTCTCATAAGAGCATGAGAGCAGCCCTGCTGGATCAGGCCATTGGTCCATCTGGCCCAGCGTCCTGTTCTCACATTGGCCAATGAGATGCCTCTTGGGGAGCCCACAAACAGGACCTGGGTGCAACAGCACGCTCCCCTCCTCCAAGCCATACTGCTTCTCTTGGTGGAGTATGTTCTGTGGCCATTATGGCTAGTAGCCATTGAGCCTCACCATCCATGATTTGGCATATTCTTGTGGTTCTTGACAACTGTCAGAAGCCACCTAGGCCTGCTAGTTTCATTGCTCTTGCTGTGGTAATGGGGAAATCAAAAGGACAGGCGGAACATGTAGTGACGAAGCCGGAAAAGGGCAGGCTCCTTTGGGCAGCATTTCAGGTGCCAGAAAGGGTCTTTTGGATCACTGAAAAAATAGTGTCTGAACAAGAATAACGGGGCCCCTTGCTTTGGGGAAGGATCATCATTTGGTGGTGTGCCATATGCTTTGTATGCAGAGTCTCAAGTTGAAAGGCACCTCCACCTGAAAAAGGATTGGGCCACAGAGAGCTGCTGCCAGCCAGAGGAGACTTAATTAATGAATTGTGGGGTTGGAAGGGATCACGAGGGTCATCTAGTCCAACCCCCTGCAATGTAGGAATCCAAACTGGGGGAGGTCAGAAATTCATTCTGACCTGGTAGATGGCAGCTTTTGATTTCCTGACAACTCTCTCCATGAGGCAAAATGCCTGCACACCTGCAAGGTCCGCCCCTTCAGAAGTTGGACTCCCAAGCCCCATCATCTCCAGCTCTTAACCGTGGTCAAGATCACAGGCCGTGTGTGGAGCCAAAGTTGGACTGTGTGAGCCTTGTGTGTTGCCTCAGCCAGTCCAACTGTCTCCTTGCAGTGGGAAGTGCCGTGTGCCAGCATGGTGTGAGCCAATCCTCTGGAGAGGAGGCAGCGTGAATCAGCTCAGCTACCGAAGCCACATGGAATTAAAAAGGAGCGACCACAAGCCCGTCAGCTCCCTCTTCCTCACAGGGGTAAGACCTGCCCTGGCCAGGGCTATCGTCTATTCAGGGTTTTTAGTTGCCTGCTATGTGGCACCTCCTCGAATCTGGGCAGGTCCTGACCAACAACCAGGCCCCTTTCCACAGAGCTCCTCCTTGGCCAATGACTTCCGGTGCAAGGAGTGGGCAGGTTTTGGCTCTGTTAAATCCCTAGGCTTCCATTCTCCACTCTTCTGAGTACACGCTGCTCCTGCAGGCATGGCAGACCACATGGGATGAACTGTATACCTTAACCGTTGGCTCCATTCATGCAATGGAGCTTCTGTGGTACTTGGCTTGGAGCATTTGGCTTCAGCCCATTGGCTCTGGAAGTCACAGCCGCTGCCATCCTGGGGAAGCTCTCAGAGTTACAGTACTTGCCTCTTTCAGGGCTGGGAACAGGGGGGTGCATCAGGCCTTTCTGCTCTTAACTCATGCCCCCCCCTTTCAGTCCATAGCTCCAACAAATGTGCTCTGCCCCCCCCCCCATAGGTGAAGGTTGTGGCTGACCGACGGTACCGGAAAGTGTTTGAGGATATTGTTCAGTTGATGGACAGGATGGAGAACGAATTCCTTCCCTCCCTGGAGGGAGGTAAAGACTAATAGGATCCTCTCCAACCCCTTAAAGAGGGTTTGCTGCAAAAAGACCAGGGGGGAAAGAAGCCCTTGGCCCATCTAGCTCAGTCTTGAGCGGTTCCCCAGGATTTCCGGGTGATCTCTCCCAGCCCTACCTGGAGATGCTGGGGATAGAACCTGGGACCTTTGCATGCAAGGCCGATGCCCTTCCACTGAGCGGCAGCCTCTTCCTCTTCCTCGCAGGCAAAGACTCCAGGGGTAGCCAGCGTGGTGCCCTCCAGATGCTGGACTACAACTCCCATCATCCCCAGCCAACATGGCCAGTGGCAAGTGCAGCAATATCTGGAGAGCCCCACGTGGACCTGTTGCATGTGCAGTCCCCTAAATGAGAGCCCGGGGCCAAGGACAAACTTCCCCCTGGAGCACGTTTCCTTGCCTCTGCTGAAGGCAAGCACTCTCTTTCCTCCCCCCCCCCCCTTTTGCTCTGCAGTTTCCGTTTGAGAATGTGAAGTTCCGGCAGCTGCAGAAGGAGAGGTTCCAGATCACAAACAACGGGCAGGTCACCCTCCACTTCTCCTTTATCCCCAAGCTCAGTGACAGCCAGTATTGGAAGCCATGGCTTTGCGCTGAGCCCTGCGAGGGATACTTGGAGCCCAGCGCGTCTCTCTCTGGAATCAGAGAACTGTAGAGTTGGAAAGGGACCCCAAGGGTCATCTAGGGAAGGCCTTCCTTTTCTCCTCCTCTTCCCAACCCTCCTCCCTCAAACCTTGGGAGTTTGGTAGAGCAGGGGAGGCTTAACATTTGTGGGCTGCATTGCCCCATGCTCAAGCCTCCAAGGGCCACACGTCAAAGCAGTGGAGCCCAAAGTGTAAAAGTGTGTGTGGCCAGCTTTAAACAAACACACACACACAAATGAATTGAAGCCAAACAATGCTGGAGGGTCCCCAAACACCTTTTGGCATCGCAGGGAACCAGTGAGAGCAGTCCGTCCAAAAATTACTTTTTTAAAACAATGCATATTTTTATGTTGTGGAGGCACAAAAATATCTTGGGGAACATATACAACTAGCCAAACTTTTAAAAACTCAATGAAATGTAAACTAAAAAAGAAAGTTACATTGGGGGCGCAAAAATCCTTTCCCTTTTTATATTCTTTTGTTAGGATCACTTTCTCTTACCCTCCAGTATCCTGTCACCATCTTCTGTGCAGCTGCTGCTTTGGAGGACTAGAGAGGAAAGTGGGGGGGGGGGGACTGAGTCGCTTCTTCTCCTAATTCTTGAAGTTAAGGTTTCCCCCATACACCTGTGAGAACAGGATGCTGTACTAGATGGGCCATTGGCCTGATCCAGCAGGCTCGCATTGTGTCCTTCTGTTCAATTCTTCACTGTCTTCACTTTTAATTTACAGACAAGCAAACCTGGCTGTGCCAAAGAGTGTATCTACCTGACCTCCTCCCATTTTAGGTGAGACGGTGGACATTTCCCTGGATGTGTACGTCAGCAAGGAAGAGAAGATTGAGGCTATCTTTGTCCTTCACCTTGACCGTGGCAAGGACTATTTCCTCACCATCAGTGGGAGCTACCTACCAAGCTGCTTCGGGACCTCCTTGGAAGCCTTGTGCTGGATGTCTACCCTTCCCACTCTGCTTGCCTGCTTGAAAAACAGCTGCTCTTCCACTCAGAAATGTGGGGGCTGGGGGTCCTCCGCTGCATTCAGCTTCAGCTTCTGTAGCTGTGCGTCCGCTTCCTGTGTGCTGTTCATGCCCTTTGTTTGCCTTGACTGAGTCATCCCAGGTTCTGGTCCTCCCACCTGCCCTTTCGCAGGGCCACTGAACCGTGTGCATTTCCCTGCCATCTGCCCAGATACTGTTCAGCCAACGGGCTGTTTCTTTCTCTTCTCAGGGCCTGTGCCATTAACACCCTTGGTTGTCTTTTGCTCTTGCCTTCCTCCTCTGATCTCAGGGAGAAGACAGCTTCCTAGAAAAGGTAACAGTTGGTTTGCTATCCTCTAGATGTTCTTGTAGCGGGCTCAAATCAGGTACAGGCAACGCCCCGTTTACACGGGGGTTGCGTTCCGAGGTACCGTGCGTTTAAATGAAATTGCGTATATTGGGGACAGCATTGGAAAAGCCTGCAAACACCCTCTAAACTTCCGGAAGCCCTTTGGAAAGGCCTTTTGAAAACCAGCAGCCTCCCTGCAAAACTCCTTGCTCCAACTCTCCACAGGCCTGAGAGGTCGGTGCCAAAGCTCCTGGGAGGGAGTCGAGATGCTGTTTCCATGCCACTTTGCCGCTTTTGTGCTCTTGGGGGGGGGGGACATTTTTGCCCCTTCAAGTGCCCCTTCCAGCTTTGCGGCAGTGTGCATGTGCCTCGAAGGCACGTAAATGGAGTTGCCCTTGTCAACGATCAGCAGCTGCTCCATGCAGTGGCAGCTGGTCCCTTAGGGCAAACCAGGCACTACCCCACCAACCTCACCTGCCTGCCTTCTGACTCAAATCCAGTCCAGGTGGTGACTCTAGCTCTCTGCGTTTTTCTCTTCCCTAGTCTCAACGTGGCCCTTGTAGAACTCGGCAGAGGAGAACGGAGACGAAACCAGAATTTGCCAGCACTGCTTGTAACTGATTTTGCGCTGCTTGACTCTGGGTCCGCTTGCGATTGGCAGCACGGGAGGCAGAAAGCCCAGTCTCATGATGCAGGCGCCAGCCCCCTCTGGCCCCAAGAGCCAGTTTTCTCCTTGTTTCTGTGCTCAGCCACTGCTGCACAGGCTATGCCACTCTGGCTTACTCTTACCACCTGAGCACTGGCATTTGGGAAGCGGTAGTGGCTGCTTTGGGGTGGCTCAGGGAAATGTCACTCCTCTCGAAATCAGATATACTTGGGTGTATTATCCTAGCCACAAGGAGACAGTGGTGACTGTCAATTTGGACAGCTGTAGACATTGAGAATCATGGAGGATATGTTTATCAGTGGCTACCGGTCAGGGCTATTTCTTGCCACTATTATCACAAACCACATGCTTTTGATTACCAGTTTCTGGGGAACATGATGGACAGAGTGCTCTTGTCCCCGTGTCCCTATGGACTCCCAAGGGCATGTGGTTGGCCATTCTGGGAACAAAATGCTGATCTAACCCAGCAAGGCTCCTGTGTTCTTTAGCATGCACCAGCTACTCTTGCACTAAGACTCTGATACAGTATGTGTCATTCCCCACATCAATACACTCTCTCTCTCTCTCTCTCAAGACAGGGGCGGGGAGTATTGGTGGCGGGATGAACTGGGTCCTAATCAACAGCTGCCCTGGGGATGAGGGGATCAAATTCTCCATCCTTGTCAACTCCTTTTAGTGATGGGCTGCTTGCCACTGCTGTGCTCCTAAAGCTCTCTTGCTCCCCCCTCCTCTCTTTCTCTTTCTCTTGAATGTGGTAGCTTGAGATAGAACTAACCACCCTGAACATTTCTGGAGAGGAAGATGGGAAGGAGGCAGGAGGCATGGTTCACCAGCTGCTGTGTGCTGCATTGCCCAGACAAAGTCGTGGGCTGGGGCTCCAGCTGTTGCTCAGTTTCTACCACTGCCTCTGCAACGTGCTCTAGACAAGGGGTGGTGAACATGTGACCCCATCATCTCATCATGCTGGCTGGGGCTGCAGCCCATCAACCTATGAAGGCCCATCCATGTTCTGTTGCTGTTTTTGTTACTTATTTCCTGCCCTTCACCCTAAGGTCCCAGGGCAGATTCCAGCAATTTGAATAAAATGTTAGCCAAACCTCATGTCCACAGCTGCATATTCAGTAAGCTTTTGGGTGAACTGCACATCCGGAGTGGGAGGATTACGAGCTGCATATTAATAGGGGGAGGGGGAGCTTGGATTTGGGGTGCGAGCAATTTGTTTTTTGTTTTCCCCCTTGAGATGCTTGCTGTGGCTAGGGCCGGGCAATACGTCAATATAGATATATTTTCAAATCAGCTTGAAGTCTAGATAGTGAGACTGGTTTCATAATTTCTGACCTGGCAATATATTGCAAATCATGATGTGTGTGTGTACTATGCAAAAAACACCATGTGGGGGGAAACTGTGAAGCCAGACGATGCTTCTCTAGATTCCTGCAGCCCCTGTGGACTCTGCCGGTTCAGCTTTCCCCTGCCCTCCTGCAGGGGGCAGCAGAAATCACAATGCGGGGGAAACCGTGAAGCCAGCGAATGCCTCTACATAGCTCCATCTTATTTCAGACATCGTGATATATTGGTGTATTGCAATGTTTAGCTAGTGATATATCACTGTGTTGAAAGCCAGCTATCACCCAGCCCTAGTTGTGGCCTCAGAGGGCAAGACTTGTCCACCCAGCTGGAGCAAGGAAAGAATGCATACAGGCACACATTCTGTCAGGCTCTCATGCCAGTCCCCCTTGTCATTGGACCTCCAGGAGAAGCAGTTTCTGGATATCGTACCCCAGGATGGTGATGACTCCACTGAGCGGCCAAGGAGATCTGCCTTTTGGTGGACCACCTCTTCAAGAATGCCTGCCACCAGGTGAGCTGAGGGGGACGGTACCATTGAAAGGATGGGTGTGGGCTGGAATCCAGTACCAGTTTTGGGGTGTGCAGGTTCCAAACGTCCCAATTGATTTATATCTTAGCTACCGACTCGCTCTTACAAACTCCTGCTGTGAGTATAGTGGCACCTTGGTGGAGCGGCAGCGGGTGGGACATCCAGCATACGGTCTTCCTTAGAGCGGCTCAGAAGAACCCAAGTGTTCCCAACCATTGTCTGTCTCTCCCTAGCAAAGCGGCTCTCTGAGACTGGCCACTAGAAGAAGCGGGGAATGATTTCACTCTCCCATTGCCCCAAATCAGGAGAAGGGTAGTAGGAATGCTACTGTGGAAAGCAGGCGGGATACAATTCTCAGCCCTTGCGCCAGCTCTCTTGGTGATGGGCTTCTCTCCACTGTGGCATTCCTCGACCTCACATTATGCACCCCAGGGCTGGATTGTTCTTCATGCTATCCAGGATGTACCTCATCCCTTCCGAACGCATGGGTGATACTCTGCTTCAGGAGGACCTCTTCCAGACCCCGGGGACGCAGGACGAGCTGCAGGAGATAACTGAGTGCCTGGACACCAGCATTTCCGAGACGATCCGTATCCTCTCTGGGGGACATTGTTGGGGAGCAGGGCTGCTTGGTGGTTTTCTTTCGCTCTTGGCTGGAGTGGACCTCACTTTTATATACCTGGTGGCTTAGGTTCCTAGGCCAGCCCATCCTTAAGGCTCTGGGACACAGCACAATGAAATGCCCACAGTCAAGTCCAGTCATGCATCCAAACAGCTTCACAGCTTTAACCCCCATTTGAAAACATCAGCCTGGCTAGATAGAGCAGAGGTGGGGAATCTTGACAGGCCCGCAGGCCCCACATCTAGCATCATACGTGGTGTCAAGGTAAAGACATGGCTGCAAAGGAGCTTCAAGGGTGCGTTCAATTGTTCTTTGGCAAGCAGGGTTTGTTGACCGCACTTTTGGAGTTGACCACTAGTATTTGCTGTTTGGATTGAAACCATGCCTGCAGAAGGACATTTCCTCGGCAGATCAGCTTTGCAGGCAGCTTCGTCAAGAGGGGAGGTGTGGGATAATTACAGTGGGGTGGCTCAGTTGGTAGAGCGTGACACTCTTAATCTCAGGGCTGCGGGTTCAAGGTCCACCTTGCGCCAAAAGGGGAAACTTGCAAGGTGGGCCCAGATGTATAAGGACCAAGCTTCTTGCTTTGGACCAGCCTGGGAAGGAGGCAGGCTGCAGGTAACAGGACAGAACATTTCCCTTGCCAGGCTGTCAATAGCTGGCAGTGACCACTCGGTGGCCGAAGCTCTGCTCATCTTCCTGGAGGCAGTGCCAGAACCAGTCCTTTGCTATGAACTGTATCAGCGCTGCCTTGAGTGCTCACATGACAGCCACCTCTGTTGCCAGGTCGGCCCCAGAGCCCCATCTCTTCCTGGCTGGTCTGTGGTGTGTACAGAAGCATAGAATCAGAAGGGATTTCCAAAGTCATCTAGTCCAAATGTTGCCGCGAGTAACAGGAAATCCACTAAAACATCCCTGAAAGCCAGTAAACCGGCACACTGGCAGGAGGGCTAGTCTGGTCTGGGAAGCCTTGTTAACTGCAGAGGTTGCTGATGTCTCCTTTGATAACCATCCCTCTCCGTTGTGGAGGGGGGTGGGGTGCGCACATGTTGCCTTTTTGCTTTCTGACCAGGACTTGTAACAATAGCCCACCTGTTTCAGTGAACCTCGCTTGAATTTCCAACCCAGGAAGCGGCCATATACTGGGCCATCTAGCTCAGTATTGTTGAAATTGACAAGCAGTGGCTCTCCAGGATTTCAGACAAGGGATGTTCCCTACCCTCCTGGGAGATGCTGGGGGTGGAGCCTGAGACTTTCTGCATGAAAAGCAGGTGGTTTACTGCAGAGCTATGGCCCTTCCCCCAAGATATCTCAGTTGGTAGAGCATAAGACTCTTCATCTCAGTGTCCTGAGTTCAAGTCCCACCTTAGGCATTGCAGGGGGTTCGATTAGTTAACCCTTGTGGTCCCTTCCGACTCTGCAGTTGCATTATTCCCCAAAGTTCCCAGCAGAGTTGTAGTCCGGTTACCATTTTAAACATTCTTTTTTTTTTTTTATGCCAGGTCTAAACCTGCAAACATAACAAGTACACCGTGCTAGTGATCCATGCCCCTCCTCTAGCAAAGCTCTGCACTGAAACTCCAAACCGCCCCTCCCTGTCTTGCAGGTGATCTGCCAGTTGCCGCGGTCGCACCAGAACGTGTTCCGCTTCGTGGTGGCTTTCCTGCGGGAGCTGCTGAAATACTCTGAGAGCAACAATGTCAGTGGCAACATGCTAGGTAAGGCCTGCCTGTCCTGGCTGGGAGCTGGCCTTCCTCCTGCTCCCGCCTCCTCTCATGCAAATGTTTTCGCTTCCCTGCAGCCACCCTCTTCGCCAGCCTCCTGCTACGGCCTCTGCCCAACGTTCTGCCGAGTGCCATCGGCTTCCTCCTGGGCTTCCTGCTGGGGGTGGATGACTGCGAAAGGTGCCAAGCGTGACTGGAGACGAAGTGGGGAGGGAAGAGGCAAGGCCCAGCCTCTGTTCTCTGGTGCCTGCCCTTCCCCTTGTGCCATCTTGCCATGTGCCAGCTCCCTTCCCTGTGCTTTGCCCTTTCCACCTTTTCCTCTTGACTCCTGACACGGTTGCACACTTGGCTTTCCACATGGTTCCAGGGCATTGGCAGCAGGTTCAGGGTGCTTGGGGAGGGACCCTGTTGGAGGACAGTCATTCCCCTGCCCATCCTACTACCACCACTGCTGCTCTCAGTCCCTGCGCAGTAGTCCACGCTCTCCCCTTCTGCTGCAGCTGAGCATGTGCTACTCTTGGTGGGTACCAGGCATAAGGATTCCTGGCCTGTCCTGGGATTGCAGGACCTCTTTCTCTGTCCCCCCAGCCTTGATGCTCATCAAGAAGGGGCAGGGCAGCCACTGTGGCCCACGTACGCCTTAGCCTGCTCTCTATAGTTCAGCTATCTGTCCCCATTCTGCCAAGTAGAGTTCTAGGGTGTTCATTCTTCATGAGACACTAAGCACTGCCTAAAGGGACCAGGGAGGAGGAGGGGGCGCAGGCTGGGAAGCAGGAGGGGAGCTGAGGCAGTGGGTACAGCTGGGTTGGGTTGGGCTCCCCACCCGACCCCAAGTTCTGCAACTTTGTCTTTCTGCTTTTCTGTCCTGGGTTCCTGTACTTGGTGCACACACACTCTTAATTTATTGGGAAGCGGTTGTTTCAAAATGAAAGATCCGTTGTGCAGAGATTGTTCTGGTGTTTGGAGGGGAGCTACACTTGCCTTGGCTGGTTTCTCCACTGCTCTGAAGCTCAGCCAGACTTTCCAAATGTAGCCGCCTTGGGCCCTCGCAGCACACATGAGGGAGAGGCTGTGGAGAGGGGGTGCTGCATGGGGCATCAGGTCGTGCAGATACCATGGAATCTGACTTCGCTCTTCACAACAAGGCTTGCAGGTGCAGAAAGAGGGCTACATTGCTTCCCCAAGGTGTTTCTCAATTGCTTTCCTTCCTCATACTGCTTGCAGCTTGCAAGTTTCAGCCCAGCAGCAGCTGGCTGCGAATTATTGAATAGACTCTTGAGGGGAGGTCTGCCCTCCCCTCTCCCCATTAAGCTTTGTCTCCAGGGCTCAGTGGTAGGAGGGAGAGCAGAGGAAGAAAAAGAACTGGGCTTGGCTTGAGGGGGTTATGAGAGCATATGTGCACCTGGTGCCAAGGGATAAGGCTGCAGAACTGAGCAGAGCACACTTAAGAGCAGGAGGAGCTGAGCCCTGCTCCCGCCACCACCACCAACAGCAACTCCTAGATGTCCACTTGTTCTTCTCAAGGGAGTCCCAAAAATGACCAAAGGAGACTGGAGCTCTGAGAGCAGCTATGGAGACTGCAGAGTCTGGATGGGAGCTCTTTTATTACTTATTTTCATTTGAAGTGGGATGGAGTGGAGGCTAGATGGATCACTTTGAGGGGGGGGAAGCAGGTGCTGAGCAGTGGAACGGGATTGGGAACTTCCCCCTTCCCCACTGAAATAATCCAACTGGGCACCCTAGGAATTGGCAGGGCCAACCTGCGCATGAGGCGTTGCGAGGCCATTGGCTCAAGGGGGGGCAGATCAAGGTCCATAGAGCACCATGCTTGCAGCCATGCCACTATTGTGACCACGGTCAGGCCCTTGTGAGGGTTTCGCCAACACAACCTGCTCCTCTCCAGCCTCCTTTCCTAAAGGAGAAGCAGAGGCAAGGCTCAGGGTGTTTCTGCCTCAAGCAAGAACATCCTCAGCTGGTCCTGGCAGTGGACATTAGAAATTGCTTTCGATATGAAAAAGAGTGGAATGCAGGAAAGTGGGGGGAGGGGAGTGTGTTAAAGGAAAAGGGAGGAGTTTTCCAAACTAAAATGGGGGTTGAAGACAGAGCTCGATTGAGTCACAAAAGGGGCTTCTGCCAGCCCAGTGGAATTTCCGGCTCCCCACATCCCAGCGTCTTAAAACACAAGAAGAGCTTGGGGAGTCAATTTTGTGCATAAGGTAGATGTTTGGCATGGTCTGTCCTTGATGTGAAAAGAGGATCCTTTCAATATTTACTTTGGTGAACTACAGCTCCCACAACAACAACTCTGAAGGTGACGCAGATGTTCAGAGCGGGGTGCTGATAATGCCAAGGTCCTAAGTTTGATCCCTGTATAGGCCAACTGCATTATTCCTGCATTGTAGGGGATTGAACTAGATCAGTGGTTCCTAATTGGCTAATTACTGAGGACCCCTTATTTTTCAAAAGCCAAGCCGCAGACCCCCTACTTTTGAAAAAATTGATAACTCTATGGTAGTTACCTCTGCAAAGCAATTTTTTGAACAAAATGTGGGGTAATAAGCAAAGGATTTTAGGTATACTAAAAACAACAAGACCACCCATAAAATGTATGCTATTGCCATGCCAATATGAGAGAAAATTAGTTGGAGGGAGGCAAGGGATGGGGCCACGGACCCCTGATTGGGAATAACGGAACTAGATGGTCCTCGGTGTCCCTTCCAACTCCACAATTCTATGATCCTGTGTCTTGAGGAATAGTGTGTGTGTGTGTGTTTCTGTCTGAACTTTCCCAGCCTTTGCTTTATTCTGATTTGCGCTTGCGTCCCTACTCCCCACGTGTAGAATTGCTATACCTTGGGATTTTCCTGGACATTCAAGCGTTTCCCGCATGGACACTTGTTTCCAACGGCCAAATCCCGGCGGATGGCAACCCTACCCACTTGTGCCAGATTGCCTGGCATACGTTACAAGCATCTAGTCACATAGATTCTCCAGAATCCCGGGCCTAGCCCACCTGACGGGAAGAGTCCGCGACCAGAAGGAGGAGGAGTACCAGGAAGAATGGACAAAAGTCAAAGATTATTTAGCTAAATATGTCAAGATAACCTAACTGGAAAAGCTTGCAAATATGAGATAGGCTTAGGGTTTAAATATGTAAGGATAGGAATTAAGATGTTTCAAGCTAGATTAGAAAGAATGAAAGATGTGAAGTGATCAAGTTATATTTTTTTTTTAAAGAAGATTGATTTTGGAAAACTGTTAAAATGAAATACAATGAAATTCAACCAGGGGGATTTGAGGAAGTCACTTAACAATGTTATCAAGATTGGTTTAATTACAATTAGGATGTATGTTTGTTTGTGTTATGTACTGAGTTCAATAGGATCCAAACTGCAGCAGTCTGATTGGTCCTAGAACAATAGGATCCAAAAGGCAGCAGTCTGATTGGTCCTAGAACAATAGGATTCAGAATGCAGCAGTCTGATTGGTCCTAGAACAATGCAGCAGTATGATTGGTTGGCAGGAACCACCCAATCATGCTCCAGATAGAAGTGAATCCACAACCTGATTGGCTTACAGTAGAATTCCGGAATTAGCCAATCATGTGCAGCCCATTGTGTAAATAATGTATATAAAGCAGATACTTTGAGGAGACATTCATTCATTCCTCCTCACCACTATGAGCTGAATAAAGAGCATGAAATCACTTTGCGACTCTGAGTATATTTCAGTTTGTTTGTTTGTTTGTTTGTCTTAAAATTTTTTTGGAAAATTAATTAAAAAAACTGAAAAGAAAAACACCATAGATTATCCAGAATCCCAAGCAGCGACACTGTGAAACTTTCATAGGAATAAAAGGTAGGGGGAAAGGAGGCACAATGTCAAGCAGGCAGCAGAATAAACCCGAGCACTGTGGGTCTAAAACCGGCCCCTGAATCTCTTGCTCCCCACTCTGCCCTTCTAACAATACCATTTTTTTGCTTGCTGGATGGCTGTGTGCAATGAGACCTCAGTCACTGAGGAAGGGTGCTGGCCCAGTGGTAGAAGTATGTGCTTGGCATGCAGGCGATCCAAAAATCAATTCAAGAGCAAAATTCCAGTTCTCATGTTTTCTGTCGAAATGGCTAATTTAAAGGGGAATAGCATGGTGCCTTCCACAGAGTCAGACCATTGAGCCGCCGAACTCCTTAAGGGAGGACCAGAGCTCACTGGTGATGCAGGTCCCAGAACAGTCTCCAGCATCTCCAGGTGAAACTGAAAACATCACCTGCCTGGAACCTTGTAGAGCCACTGCCAATCAGTACAGACAGTGCTGAGTTAGGTAGCTATGATCCATCCACCATCACCCTTTGCCCGAAGCAAAGGCACATCGCTGGTCCAAATCTTTGAAAGACTTTCCCTGCTCACCAAGCCACCTGCCCTCCTTTATGCATTGCCGATGGCTTATCAAAGGGATCCTCACTGCAAGTCTCATCAAGGCAGACAGCTTGATGAAATCTTGGTGCCCTTTCTTACAAAATGCTAACAGGGACAATGGCACCAGTTGCCCTCTGGACTCACAGAGTGCAGCTTACTTTGGAGCCATCAATTGTACACATTTGGAATGGCCCTTGAGAAAGGATAGTCTGCCTATAGTCAGCAGCTTACCCCCTTGTTGTTTGTTAAAAACTTGAATAAAAAGCATGCTTAAAATAAAACAGGAAAAGTGAAATTTTGCTGGTTTCTTGAGAAAAGAATAATGCCTCATTATTTGTATCTGCTTTTAAATGTTGTTTCTCTTCTCTTTGTAATGAGTTTTACTGGGTCTGTGGTCATTTTAAGTTGCTTACCTTCACTAAAATATATAAATCTACTCGACTGGAAACTTTTATTATCCAAATTCAAACCCACTTTGGATAGCAAAATTCCTGGAGTGGGGAGGAGGGTTCAATGTTCTAATAGATTAGATATGGACAGTCCTTCAGTACAGCAAAACTTGACACTTTGAAACCTTTGAGTCCTTTCCAAAAGGACTTCACCCACTATTTAGGGGGGAAGTATGTCAGAACTGACCTTCTGCAGTACTGATTCCACATTCTTGGACTCCTAATCTTACACGTAAATTAGAGCTGGAACCATCTCAGGCCCTATGGCTCTTGAAATGACCATGACCTATTGAGCAAAACCACAGACTCCACCTCTCTGGTGACTAAACCCCACTTGCGTTTGCAAAATAAATTAACAACAGAAGAAAATCATGGAAGAAATAAAATGGCTTTTGAAATTAACAAAGGCGATTCCTTTTATCCACATGTATTACGGGACATGTTCAAAGCGCCCCTCAGGAGAAATTCTGTAAGCAAAGGTAGCAGATACACAAGGACACATTGCTAAAAGAAACAAAGGGATTTGGAGGGACCATGAGTGAACAGGTAGTACCAGAATGTACAGAATTGTACCTAGAAAAAGGTTACAACTGGATTACCTTTTTGTAAACAAAAACAACAACAACCCCCAAAATAAAACTCGGAAGCAGCAGGACTCCTTAGGAACTCTTCAAAAAACAAAACACAAAACTGCATATCCCTACCTAGTCACCAAATGTGAGGGGAAACGTAAACCAGCGTCTTACACTGCTTTAAATGATAGCCAGATTCTGCAATTTTTTACCACACCAGAAGTAAAAGCACGGGGCATTAATAAGTTTTTGAAAAATCATGCACTTCATTTGTAGGCAAGGGAAAGCTTTCTGAAATGTACAAAATCTTACTAAGACACACAATCTGTTGAAATGACCAAGCAGCGGACAAGATTCGGGGACAGTGGTGTGCCGCCTGGGGAAATGTTCCTTTCCATTCACCTTAAGCAAAGATGTGGTGACCTTGTGCATCCATAAATAACTTTCAGAAATGTATTTCATTACTTCCCAAAGCTTCTCAATGGGCTACCAAATGGCATTTCTTTCTATTTTGGATGAAACTGGGGAAGCAGCTTTAGAAGAAGGGGTTGCTGACATTCACTGGCCTGGAAAACACCTGATGCCAATATGATGGCAAATTGTGGGTGGTGCATTGATGGAGAAACTAAGGCAACAAATGGGGACATGACGCCACCGGTGTTCTAAAGATACATTTCATGTAAAGATTATGATGGGCTTCTTCAAATGCCCATAGCCTCTTACAAGCAGAGGTTTTAGATCAATTTTCTGTAAACCTCTGTCATAAATAGTTGTCACTGAAAATACGACCCAACAATGCAATGCTGGACTCATCCCTCCCGTCAGCGTGCCTGGAAAGCACGGGTCCCGGTAGTTTCCGCCTCACTCTGCTCCTTTCTCTGTGAAAGCCTGCTCTTTAGCTTTCACATCGGAGCAAACCTCAACCCACCCCCTCCCAAAGAAACCTTTTTTATGAGCCCCCCTACTCTGCGTGTGCTTTCTTTGGCTCCTGTCTCAATGTGCAGAAATTGAGCACATGAATTTTCCAGCATCGGGAGTTTCCCCCAAGACAGTGTTGAGATCAGGCGTGTTTGTGTGGCTTCACGCTTGCAGTTATTGGGGCTTTGGCTAAGAGGAGTGCATGCACTTTCAGCAAGACATAGCTAGCTAGCTAGCTAGACAGTTTACCTCCCTTTGCTACAGTTTAAATTTCTGCATGCCATCTGCTGTTGTGGAACAAGTCATCCCCATGATCCCTCTAGCCCAGTGCTCTCTCGGGCGGCCCACAGAAGCTCTCAAGGGTTTCAGACAAAACATTTGTTCACTTCAGCATATAGCAGTCCAAAGAAATGTATGCTCTAGAAGGTCACAGGCTCCCCCGTCTTTGGGGTAGAGGTTTGACGTCTGAGACTAGATCTGCAGGACTCATAAACATTTCACTCTGTAGAGATGAGTAGTCGGCACCGTCCGAGTATAGGAGGAGGGGGGTGGGGGTGGAATACGGGGGTGAGAAATAGAAGAATGCGTTCCATCTCCTACACGAAGTCAGAGCCAATTATGAAGATTGACCAGTTGCTTATAGATCAAATGCCTGGATCATGCAGCTGCAAAGAGGTCTACCCAGCCGCTCCCACAGGCAACATGGAATTCTTCTGTGCAATTTACTGTGTTGTTGTTGTTGTTAAAGATGTAAGACAAGCCTATATTGCACTTCATTAAAAATGCCAGGTCACTTCACAACAATATACTGATGGACTCAGTAGAATCAGCAATCAGTACTGGGGCAGGGGCCTTGGCTGGCACCCTGAAATGCACGGCCCCTGCGCCAGTCCTGAGGAGGCTCAAGGCCAGGGGTCAGCAACCTTTTTCAGCCGTGGGCTGGTCCACCGTCCCTCACAGCATGTGGGGGGCCGGACTATAATTTGGAGAGAGAAAATGAACGAATTCCTATGCCCCACCAAGAACCCAGAGGTGCATTTTAAATGAAAGGACCCATTCTACTCATGGAAAAACACATTGATTCCCGGACTGTCCGTGGGCCGGATTGAGAAGACGATTGGGCCGCATCCGGCCCCCGGGCCTTCGGTTGCCTACCCCTGCTCAAGGCAATCACTTCCTGCACTTCACGTTAACGCAGAAGACGGCCCAGTTGTGCTCAGATGCTCAAAATTCCCTTTTCACCTTTGAATCTTTGGAGGGTCTGTTTCAGTTGGCATCGGGACAGCTCACCTAGCAGTGCAGCTGCCTTTATTGCAGAGGCAGGAAGTTTCCTTCCTTTCATATTCAGGATTTCTGTACTCACATAGAAATAATAAAATGGTTTCTGCTGTTTGTTAAAAGCCATGAATGAACTCTCACAACTCGTTGATAAGGTAGCTTGCTTGTGTTTCGAGAAATCGTATAAGAGGAGCATTCATAGGAAGTTGCACTTGACAGAGTCAATCTAGCCTAGCACTGCCTACACTGACTGGCAGCAGCGCTGCAGGGTTTTCAAACAGGGGGCAGTCCCAGCCCTGTCTGGTGGAGATCCTGGACTGAACCTGGGATCTCCTGCATGCAAAGCAAGGCCTCCCTCAACTCGGGAGGCGTGAGTTCTCTACTGTATTTCAACAAATGCTTTCACTTTATCATTTCATTTTCATCTGTATATTTTGTGCACATATTTTCCTGTATGTTTTAGACAGAGAGGAGTAGCAATAGGGTTAGAGGCAAGGGTCAGAGTTAGTGTTGTGTGAGCATTTTAAAGCAGTTGAGTTTAAACAGGAGGGGATTTCACCTGAAGAGATGGCCAGCATCGTGAATCTGTAAGTAGGATTTCGACTGCTTCTTTTTTGTAATCTTCTGGGGCGAGGGTTTGGGGTCCCCCACACGGCCAGCATCCCCATGGAATTCAACCCCTTCCTGAACAGCTTAACTTCTCTTCCCACCCGCCTTCCCATTCTCCCTCAAATCTCATTGCAGCTCAGCTGGTTAGAGGGAGCTGCAGATAGCACCAAGGTTGCAGGTTCGATTCCCATAAGGTACAGCTGCATATTCCTGCATTGCAGGGGGTTGGACTAGATGATCCCCAGGGTACCTTCCATGATCATTATTTTGGGATGCTTTTTATTACATTCGTAGCCCACTTTTCATCCAAGCAGTTCAAGGTGGCATTTATGGCTTGCCTTTCCCCCTGTTTGCCCCCTCACAACAAACCTGTTAGGCAGGCTAGGATGAGAGTGACTGGACCCAACATCAAACAGTGCACTTCATGACTGAGTGGGGATTTGCACTCGGATCTCCCAGGTCCTCCTAGTCCAGAATTCTAGCCACTATACACCCCCCTCTCTCTACCCCTTCTCCGTTTCTCAACTCTTCAGCCATCAACTGCAACAGACAGGGGTTCTGTCAGTCTTCCTGTCAGTCACTCTGACTCTAAGAGAGTTTTCATTGCATTCTTTGGCTCATCTATGCCTTGATGCTTTGACGACCTTCCTAGCAGCCCCCTTCGCTCTCCAGGCAGGGCTGCTGTCCTAAAAGCATTATGCTGAGGGCTCTTTTAAATGCTGGAAATGCTTCTCTTATCTTTCCTTTGCTGGGGGTGGGGGGAGTGTTGGAATCCCCCCCCCCCCATACATGAGATGCACCACTGTGTTCCTGTGGAGAGCCGTTTGGGGTCTGTGGGTGCATAAAAAAACAAAAAGAGCCCTATTGCGTGGCGAGTTCCAAAGTGGAAATAAAGACACATGACACAATTATTTCAGGTTAATGGGCTAAATATGGCCACAACTTTATTGGTTACAGGTGATGAGTGGTATTGGCTTAGGCATTGGTCCTAACTGACTATCCGGCTTCAGCCTGTCCGCTTGAAGCCCGGGAAGGGTTAACCACCAGTAGAGGGAGTCCTGCTGATGCACATCAACTCGCAACCCCCCCCCCCCCAGGTAGGCGAAAAACCAAGTCCGGCAAAAGAGGGAGATCCCCGGCCGTGCCAGCGATAAATAGGGCTGGTCACGCCCCCTGAGCCAGCCAATTCCCTCAGTCGTACTTTCCAGACTAAGGAGAGCCCACTCAGTAGCTGCAGCATCCTTGCTTGATGCAGACCTCCTGGGTCATGTGGCTGTGAAATCCTGCCACAGCACAAAGATGGCCAAACTGCAGGCTTGGAAGGAGTCGTTGCCACCAAAGACAGGATCCATAAAGCCTCCTTGTAAATAGGGTGGAATGGGGGCCAGGTCAATTTGGTGAATCAGTAAATGTGGCAGAAATTCATCTCTCTTCTCCTTCATTCTCTTCCAGATGACATAAGACTTGATGTCAGTTTCGATTATGGGGAGAAGACACAAGTTTCAAGACTCAGCGATGATGGAGTGGCAATTTTTGCTTGCTGTTTCATTGTGTGTTGTTGCTAATTGTGATCATTGCTGTTGTTTTAGAATTCTTTCCTATGCAATATTACTTTTTTATTGCTTTTAAATTGTTGCTTTTTAAATTGTCCTTGTAAAGGAAAGTGTTCTGCTAATGTTGATTGTATTCTGAATTGCTTCAAGAAGCCTCATAGCAATGAACACTATTAAGAGTAATAATTATTTTACCTGCCTTACTTATAATAAAGCATTGACATGCATATTTAAAATTAGCGGTTAAGGTCTTAAACTACACATTTTAATAGTTTCACATCTGTATTCTTTACTGTGTTCTAGCTTATAGATTTTAATTTTAACCTACATATATATGAGAGCCAGTGTGGTGTAGTGGTTAAGAGCGGTAGTCTCGTAATCTGGGGAACCGGGTTCGCGTCTCCGCTCCTCCACATGCAGCTGCTGGGTGACCTTGGGGCAGTCACATTTCTCTGAAGTCTCTCAGCCCCACTCACCTCACAGAGTGTTTGTTGGGGGGGGGGGGTAGGGAAAGGAGAATGTTAGCCGCTTTGAGACTCCTTAGGGTAGTGATAAAGCGGGATATCAAATCCAAACTCTTCTTCTTCTTCTACATGTTCTCTATCTCTGTATAAGTCCATATTCTGGTTTGTGGCTGTAATAAATTGATTTGTTCATTCAATAAAGCTTCGGTGGTTTTGAAATTCAGTAAATTGTCTCTGCCTCCATTTTTTGGTATTGAGGGAAACGCTCTATAAAATAATCAGAAAACATCAGGGTTGTAGTCAACATCAGTCCTTTCCACAGCAGACCTATTTAAATTGATGGGCACAAATTACATGGCTGTGTTGATTTTGACGCATCTCTTCTGAGTAAAACTCAGTTGACTACTGTAGGGATAATCGCGGAGTGGGCAGTGGGGTCCAGAGGGAGCACACTCCCCACCAGCAGGCAGCCACAGTCTGCCTGCACGCGTCACCCTGGGGTGCGTAGCATACTCCCCCTCACAGACAAAGTCATGGCTGTCTGGAACATCGTTCCCTCTGTCTGACCTTTTGCGGTCCCAGCAGTCTGCGGTGTCCTGTCTGTAACCTTTGTCCCTGAGACCTTTTGTCTCCTTCGTCATACACTGTGCAAGGGGAAAATGACGCGGTGGAAACAGGTGCCAAAATAACTTTGTACCACCCCACGATCTTGGGACCAAAGGTGTGTAAAGGTCACAGCCCAAAATGTATCTGCCTAGCTTGCATATTTGTCTCAATAAAAGGAGGCTCCACAGGACTGGTCAGCAGCTCGCTTCAGCCCACCTGTGCGCAGCTCACATGATGATCAACTCCTGTCTTGTGCCTTCACTTCAGACTACTCCTCACAGGATATCATGGAATTGTAGAGTTGGAAGGGACCACAAGAGTCATCTAGTCCACCCCCTGCAATGCAGGAATATTTTGCCCAACGTGGGGCTCCAACCCACGACCCTGAGATGAAGAGTCTCACACTCTACTGACTGAGCTATGGGCAGATAGCTTGTTTGATAAATGTGTCCCTTGGAAACATTTTGGTTTTATCCTCTCTGCAGGAGTTGCTATGCCTGATCATTCCATCTAGTTCTGTCGAAAGAGAGGTGGGGGTTGTTTTCTGATTTCTTAATTGTGAATATTTGGGGGGGAGGGGAGGCATAGGTGGAAAGGAGATACTCAGATGGACCAGAGTGAAATGGGGCCGAGTGAAATTGGGGCTTCGGGATGGCCTGGGGAAGTCTAAAAGTGTCACATCCAAACCAAAACTCTTGCTTGTTGGATGCCCCTGCCTTCTGTCATCATTTGAGCTTTCCTCTGCTTCCCTTTCAAGCTGCTGTCTGGAAGGAGGCCAAAGCCCACTTAAACATAAGAATAATTATAAGAAAGCATTCAGTCAACAGCCAGAGTTGAATGAAGACGATGTGCTAGGAGGAGAATGAGCTAATTAAACCATTCTGCAACACACACACACACACACACACACACACTGCACTCCGAACCCCAGTGCTGTTATGAGGACAATGGTCACAACCACACATTTCAAGAAGCATTGCACTAAGAGTCACAGATTCACCCAACACATCCTGGGAACCTCTGTTTGCTACAGATCTAACATCTCTCAGCACCCTTGGCAAACTGCAGTTCCCAGGATTCTTGAGGGAAAGCCTGGACTCTTTCAAGTGGTGTAAGAGCTTTAAATGTGTGGTGTGGAATTCCTCCAAAATAATTGGGGAACTGTGCAACCCTCTCTCTCTCAGGCTACGGTCCTGCCCCAGGCTCAGGAGGAGGAGGAGGAGGAGGGCTCTTTATTA
Organism: Podarcis filfolensis; assembly: GCF_964270895.1. Lineage (NCBI taxonomy): Eukaryota > Metazoa > Chordata > Lepidosauria > Squamata > Lacertidae > Podarcis > Podarcis filfolensis. The sequence continues at coordinate 42,721,367 of NC_139619.1, forward strand.
GATTAGGTTTGTATCCTGCCTTTCTATTTTCATGCTCAAGGCAGCTAAACCGTCAGAACTACATAAATCAATTATAATAATCAATACAATAAGAATAGCATTAAGAATTATTTACCAAATCTAAATAATCTGATAGAAAATTGAGGGAGGGGTGATCTCTCCATCGGCTGCAGTCTTTGGACACAACATTTCAATGAACGTTATTATTATTATTATTATTATTATTATTATTATTATTATTATTTATTTCATTTCTATAGCGCTTTATATTTTCAAGAAAAAATTCAAAGCAGTTTACAGCATATTAAAACATAAATAAAACAATCTGAAGAATGTCAAATATAGAGTATACAGTTAAAGCAACATAGTTAACCAAAAACTGAAATATTAAAGATTTCAAAATAAAACATTACAAAGGAAGTCAACTACAGAATACATATTTAACACAAAGTTAACAAAAACAAAACAAAAAACTTAAGCACCCCCCCCAAAAAAACAACAACATTGCTAAGTAAAGTCAAATATAAAATGCACATTTAAAACAGCAGAATTCCCAAGAGAATAAAATATGATCATAAGCATGACACGGCTGTTTAGCAGGCACAAAAAGATGGGGCAAAAGAATCCAATAGTTTGGGCTTCTTGTCAGGCCGAGCGATGTCCCTCTGGTCTCACCAGGAGCCTCTTTAGTAGAGCTGGTGTCTGGGCCCTGCCCCCCAGGCCAGGTGGAAAGGGCCTTGCAGGAAGCGGCCTTCACAACTCACAACCGGCCAAGGCCATCATGATGACACACAGTTCAATAGGGCAAGGTTTCTGGCAGGTGGGCATCTAAAGCCTACCAGACTGTCCACGCAGACCTTGTTGGTCCACTTGCAACCTCTCTAGGTGGAGCAAAGTACTTCATGGTATTGATTGATGCTTTTTCCAGGTACATTCATGTGTTCATGCTCAAGCAGAAATCAGAAGCGTTTCCGAGGTTCAAGGAATTCTGTGCTTGGTTGCAAAATGTCCATGGAAAGCAACTGCAAAACCACTGGTTGGCTTTGTGGGAATGTTCAGGGATGCAGGAGAGGATATATTGTGAGATTATATCCTAGTCCAACTTGTGCTAACAAGTTCCCAAAATATCAGCAGAGTTTATAACATTCCCCCTTTTAAGTTCGCAACGGTAACGTCTGCACAGGTTCGCTAGAACCTCTATAATAATTACTCTGGTAATTTCCCCCTTTTGATCCCTCTTAAAATACAAGACACGACACAGTCTTTATAAAAGTATAAAAGAGTTTACTCACGTTCTGTTCACAATATGATCCCAGAAGGCAGACAGGCTTAAAAAGGTAAAATACATTTAGAATCTATCTTACAGGAAGATAATCCTATCCTCCTCTCTTGGCTGAGAGCCAAGAGGGCATCCTGCTTCTTTGAAAGATGAAGATGAGAGAGGCAAGAGGCAAGAGAGAGAGATGGCTGCCTGCCCTGTGCTTTTATCATTTACCTGCACAGGTGAGGCCACACCCACCTCTGGTCACATGCGGAGGAAGTCCGTCCCCAGGAAGTTTACCTGCTTGCTGGAAAAACATCCCTCCCCATGTTCTAACATGTACACTCTAGGAATGTTGTCACTGACTGCTCCTGTGTTTACATCCCACAGGCTTTCATTGAGTTCTGTGGACACAGTAAAAAAAAGCTGCCACCTGGTTTCTCTCGGGATGTTCGGATTGTGGAACACAGATTTGCTCTCCACCGTAACCATGTCTCTCAGCATACCACTTTATTTCCCCCCAGATAGGTGGCTACTATTCACTTGTAGGAAGATGTGCTTATTTAGATTACAACATTGCAGCGGGAGCAAAAGCCACCTTTCTTCTCTCAAGAGGGTTAGTCGAGTTTCTGTTGTTACGGAAAAATCGAGATGGGAGGCTGCTCAGAGCCCGTGGGTCCCTGCGGAACAAAGAAGGAGTCCAGCCACCAACCGGAGCAAATAGCGGAGACCAAAGTTTATCGCGCAACAGGTTCAGAGAGGAATTGAACCCCGAGAACGGGGTGACAAGGACTTTTAAAAGTTCCTATCTTATCCCAGCAGACAGTTCACTAAACATCAGCACTCCACCAGAAAAGGGGAGGGTTATACATGGTTAACATAGGGGGAATGTGTTGGGGTAACATGCAAATACAGGATATGTCTTGGGAAATCCGCTCCACTTCCCGGTGGGGAGGAGTTGTGGTGGACCACGTGGCCACCCACTCCCCACCAGGGGCGGGGGACTCTGTCCCCCGTTGCCTATGGGATCCCGGCCACGTCAGAGCCGGGCCAGCCAGCCCCCAGAGGACTTCCTCTTTGGCTCGCTTCCTCAATCACCCGCCCTCCCTCCCTATTTTGCAGGTTAGGCAATGGCCTTGCTGTGGACTTTGGTTGTTCGCCTTGGTTGTCCGAGGGGCCTGGTAGGAATTTTACCACTTGGCAAATTGGCACTGGACACTTGGTTTTCGCCTACCTCGTAGCAATCGTCACAACTTTGTTAGGGTTGCGGTTAGGCATTGTTTGACCTTGTGTGGGGGAGGGGAGGTGTGGCCATCACCTGCCCCTCCATGCTTAAGGGTATTCCGTTAAAGGAATCCGGGGGTGTTGATCTAGTCTGAAGCCCGGCTGGGGGACTAAGGCCTTGACACGACCCCGACGGGAGCACCAGGGGGAGCTTGAGTTGGTTCGCATCGACAGGGCTCTCCCTACCGGTGGCTTACCCTTACTGGGACTTCCTGCACAATGGGCAGGAGTCAGATATAGTCAGGTCCAATCAATGCCTAAGCCAATACCGCTCACATTCGCCGAAGAATTGATGCTTTTGAATTCTGCTGCTGGAGGAGACTCTTGAGAGTCCCATGGACTGCAAGAAGATCACACCTATCCATTCTGAAGGAAATCAGCCCTGAGTGCTCACTGGAAGGACAGATACTGAAGCTGAGGCTCCAAGACTTTGGCCACCTCAGGAGAAGAGAAGACTCCCTGGAAAAGGCCCTGATGTTGGGAAAGATGGGGGGCACTAGGAGAAGGGGACGGCAGAGGACGAGATGGTGGGACAGTGTTCTCGAAGCTACCAGCATGAGTTTGAGCAAAGTGCGGGAGGCAGTGGAAGACAGGAGGGCCTGGCGTGGTGTAGTGGTTAAGAGCGGTAGTCACGTAATCTGGGGACCCGGGTTCGAGTCTCCGCTCCTCCACATGCAGCTGCTGGGTGACCTTGGGCCAGTCACACTTCTTTGTAGTCTCTCAGCCCCACTCACCTCACAGAGTGTTTGTTGTGGGGGAGGAAGGGAAAGGAGATTGTTAGCCGCTTTGAGACTCCTGAAGGGGAGTGAAAGGCGGGATATGAAATCCAAACTCCTCCTCCTCCTCCTCCTCCTCCTCCTCCTCTTCTTCTTCTTCTTCTTCTTCTTCTTCTTCTTCTTCTTCTTCTTCTTCTTCTCTGGTCCAGGGGGTCACGCAGAGTCGGACACGACTAAACGACTGAACAACATCTAGTTTTGATTGGATTAACAGGGTAAGGAGGTTTCGATTGACTCAGTCCGTTGTTCTCGCAGCGGGAGCTGTCATCACCTTGTCAGCGCTCAGTGGAGCGTGCAAAACAGCTGGAGCTGAGCTGCCTCTGCAGAGCCATGGCATTGCTGCGATTGGCTGAAGGGCTACATTCAATGCCATCTGATTGGCTAGAGCGCATCCTCATGCAAATACATTGTTCATTCATCAAATACATCGATCGTGTATAGCATCGGGATACGGGGTCAGAAATGGCGCTTTCTTCTCGGGGTTTTGGACTTTTGTGCGGTGCTTGGTGCAACGTTGTGACGGGGCGAGGGGAGTCCTAGTGTGGCAGGGTTCCCTTGAGGTCATCGCCTCGGGCTCTACGTCTCTTACTCGGGAGTAAGACTTCGTTCATATGCCCCCCCTCCATTCCGTAACACTCTTCAAATGGACTTCATGGAGTGTGCACTCTTGCAGGGTCTGCTTCCAGAAACTACTATTGCAGATGGATATATTTTGGCAGAAATGGTTTACAAATATGCACGATGGCAAGCAGGCAGACAGCAACAGTTACAAAGCAACCTTGGTCCTGCCTAGCCTGGAAGCTGTTTCCAACTAGTGAACTAGAAACCTTTCAGCAACCTTTACAACCATCTACAAACCCCGAAGTTTGCAGGATTCTCTTATTTCAGCTGTGTCTTGGCTCTGTGCTCGCAAGTGTTCTAGTGACTTTCAGGTAACTTGGAAAGCATGGTAATGATGTCTTGGTTCTGAAGAATGATATTTTCCCCAGTCTGACTTAGTTATCCTGGTGATGATTCAGCTAGATGTTGTACACGCTGAGCATATTCCAGAAGGGGTTTGTTGTCTTGGCCTTGCTTTGGCTTACTGAGATCTGTCTTCTCCCTATAGGTGCTCATTCTAAAATGGATAATTGTAACGTTTGACTTCATTGATCAGAAGGAAAATATGAATGCTCTCTATGGTTTCTTCTTCCGCTTCTTACAATATGAGAAATTGGTAAGATAAAAAGGAATGTGTTATTTTGAAGGAACTCGCTTTTATTCTGACATTAACCCAAATCAAACAATAAAGAGTACTTTCCGAACACACAACAGGACACCATGTGAAAAGTGGGGCCTTAAATACATTTGAATCAAATACATTTGGAACAAGTGATTGTTACATTTAAGGAACATTCTCTAGGCGATGAGATTGGGGGGAAATACAAAAACCCATGCGGATACATTTGGATACATTTAGAAAAGAACAGCATTTTTTTAAAAAGAAATATTTATTAAGATTTTACAAAAAACAGATATGCAGAAACACATAATAAAAAAACAAGAAAAAAATAAGAATAAACACACACAAAAAAGATACAAAAAATTAAAAACAATTCTTTTTCATAATTTAAAACTCATTTGCTTGTTTCTTTGACTTCCTCACACCTCCCCTTCTTGTATTCCCATTTAAATAATCAAATCAGCAAATCCTTACCCTCTTTCATTTATCTTATCTCTATATCTTGACATTTTATAACTCAGTATTTTCATCCATTATCAATTCATTTTTGCATATTCTTATTAACTTTGTTACTAATACCACTTATTTCCAATCCAACACCATACCCTTCTTCCATATTCTTAAAGCATTACAGCTGGAAACCACTTAATTTCTATCCAACAACCTTCTAACATTCATTAATTTTGCAATATTTCTGTAGATAGTCTTTAAATTTCTTCCAATCTTCTTCCACCGCCTCTTCTCCCTGGTCCCGGATTCTGCCAGTCATTTCTGCCAATCCCATATAGTCCATCATCTTCATCTTCCATTCTTCCAAAGTGGGTAAATCTTGTGTCTTCCAATACTTTGCAATAAGTATTCTTGCTGCTCTTGTAGCGTACGTAAAAAAAGTTCTGTCCTTCTTTGGCACCAATTGGCCGACAATGCCCAGAAGAAAGGCCTCTGGTTTCTTCAGGAAGGTATATTTAAATACCTTTTTCATTTCATTATATATCATCTCCCAGAAAGCCTTGATTCTTGGGCACGTCCACCAAAGGTGAAAGAATGTACCTTCATTTTCTTTACATTTCCAACATTTATTATCGGGCAAGTGATATATTTTTGCAAGCTTGACTGGGGTCATGTACCACCTGTATATCATTTTCATGATATACAGTTTTCAGTTTTCTTGTCCAAATGATATGCCTCCATTATCTGATAGTAATGAAGCCAATCTCGCACTTTGTTTTTTAGTTTCTCAAAACTCTGCAGTTTTAGTCTATCTCCCTCTTGTTCCAAAATTTCCCAATATTTCGGCCATTTGGCCTCCATACTGAGCTTTTTCTGGGCTTTTGCTTCCATTGGTGACAGCCACCTTGGTGTTTTGTTTTCCAATAGATCCTTATATCTTATCCAAACATTGAACAAAGCTTTCCTGACAATATGGTTCTTAAATGCTTTATGTGCTTTAACCTTGTCATACCACAAATATGCATGCCACCCGAAAACATTGTTAAAACCTTCTAAATCCAAAATGTCTGTGTTCTCAAGAAGCAGCCAGTCTTTCAACCAGCAGAATGCTGCTGATTCATAGTAAAGTTTAAAGTCTGGCAGGGCAAATCCACCCCTTTCCTTTGCATCAGTTAATATCTTAAATTTTATTCTGGGCTTCTTGCCCTGCCAGACAAATCTAGAGATATCTTTCTGCCACTTCTTGAAACAATCCATCTTGTCCACAATTTGCAGTGTTTGAAACAAAAACAGCATTCTAGGCAATACATTCATCTTTATAGCTGCAATTCGACCCAACAAGGAAAGCTTCAAATTTGACCAAGAAAAAGTACAGCATTTTGAGGAAAAATACATTCAGATCCATTCTTAAAGTCAATGAGAAAGATACAGCAAAAAGGATACGATTCGATACAGCGAAAAACGATACATAAATCACAGAAGGGGCGGCCTACAGCAGACTCCTGTCTGGCAGGAAACCTGTTGATGGGTTTACCTGTCTGTTCATGGGTTTACCTGCATATTCTTTTGTGATGAGAACTACTTACGGTATTTATGTATGTGTTTATATCTTAGACCTTCTAATTCTCCTAACACCAGGAATTGACCAGATGGTGCAGGATGCCCCCCCCCCCAGTATCTGTTGGAAGCAGATTTAGGAGTGGGGGGTGGAAGCACCTACTGGTGGGGAGCACACTTCTTCTGGGGATGCTTCCTTCTCCTCCTCCTCCTCCTCTTCCCACTTCTCGCTGGGGCCTCAAGATGAGAAGTCAGGCTGGAAGTCTCCTCGGAGAAGACAAAGGAGCAAGCATGGCTGCCTTTCCTCTTCTCCAGACCAGTTAGTTGGACTAGAAACCTTTCCCATCCCAGTTCTGCAGTGGTTTTCAAGCAGTGTGCTGTGGCAGCTGGGGTGCCTTGAATGATGGTCGGGGTGCCGCGGGAGACACTGGCCTCTGTCCCTCTTTCCTTCCCTCCCTCCTCGGATGCCATCTCTGCCTCCCCAAGGCTTGCCCAGCTGTTCTCCCCCAGAGAATGGTGCCTCTGGGGCTGGCCAGGGGGTGTGGGCTGCCAGGAGCTGAGGCGGCCTCAGAGGAAGCAAGCCAACTGGCGAGGGGCCCTTGCTGTTGGGAATGGACAGGCAAGTCCCAGGCCCCTTTAATATATCAATAACAAATCAACACAATGACACTATAATGATACAATCTGAATCATTAGGGGTGCATTGCAGCAGTCAATGCAAATCTCCATGAGTCGCCTGCAGCCAGAAGCTCTGCAGCACAGGTGGTTCTGATGATTCCCCTGTAAGGAAGGCTTACAATGTAGGAGGCTTTGGGGCTTTGCGAGGGGGGGGGGGAAAGTGGGGACATCATAGAAGTATGCATGATGTGGGAAAGGTGCAGAGCGATGTTTCCTCCTCATAATATCAGAACCTGGATCTCTTTAAGAAAGCGGAATGATGGCAGATTCAGGCCAGACACAGAGTGCCTAGTGACACTGAAATTTCCTCCTTCCAGAGGCACTGACGGGGATGGCTTTAAGAAAGGATTCGTCAAATTCATGGAGGGTTAGACCATGTTGCACCTCCAGCCGCAGAGGCACTCTACCTCTGCTTACCAGTTGCGGGTGTCCCCAGTGGGGAGAGTGGGGCTGCATTTGGAGTCTGCTTGGGGCTTCCCTTGGACATCTGCTGGGCTGCTGAGAGCTGGACTAGATGGGCCTTGGTCTGATCCTGCAGGGCTGTGACAATAAGAGCCTGGAGCCTGGAGTATGGCTTCGCAAGCAATTCAGGGAACAGTAGTGCAGAGTTGCATCTCCCTGGGAAGGGGCACGTGCTCAGCAAAGCTGTCTCTTGCTTCTGGTCCTAAGAGTTGGGGTGGGGACATGGAGGAAAGGGGTGCAGCCTTCTGTAGAGGCCGGAGTCTCTCCCCTGCCTCTCTCTGCCACCTCTGAGGTGCCCAAAAAGGCAGATAGCAGAGGAAGCGAACCAATAGTCACGTTCATCTGTACTGGCTCAGTATGACCTATTCTGACAGATGCTGCCTTTCATATTCACGCCCAAGAGCCTTTCTGCTCCAGAGATCTGGGGCTGAACCCGGGATCTGCACGCCAAGGCTGGAGTGCCAGCTGGCCACATTGGGTGCCTGCCTGGAGAGTGGAAGCCGGGGGTTCGAAGGACATTGTGCTGCTCCTGGCAACCCCCACCCAACCCGACGTCCTCCTCCGCCTGAATCCCGCTTCCCCTGGGACGCACTTCCCATCCTGGAGCGGCTGGGGTGGGAGCGCTCCCCACCCCCCTTTCCAGACTCTCCTCGTTCTTCTTCTTCATGCCTCGGGTGTTTTCCTGAGTGTATCTTCAGAACAACCTTCTGTGAGGGAGGCTAAGCTGGCCCAGCCAAGTTGCCAAGGCCAGCATTTAAGACCACGCACCCTTTCCCCTCAGATGATAAAGCCGGGATGAGTCATGCTAGCAGCCTGTGGCCTTGACGGGCTTTGAGGCAGCCCAGCCCCCTTTTCTGCAAGCAGGCTGCCTCCGGGGAGGACCAGCACTTTTCTGACGGGACAGAAGCACACAACTTCCCCCTCCCACTTGCCGCCCGCCCCAGTCGTTCTCCGGCGGCTGAGTTTAGCGGCTCATCCCAGGCGGGAATTCGGGTGGCGCTGCTTGCAGAAGGAGAAGTGGCTGGCGCTAGCGGACACTCCTATTGTTCTTCTCAGGTAGGACTTCCGGGATCCAGACGAACATTTTACCAAAAAGTATGGCTCGACTACTGATTTCCCATTTAAAGGATGGCAAAAAGACCGAAGTTTGGAGGACAGGTGAAAAAACCACGAATTACATTTAAAGTTCTGCGAGATGCAAAGGAAAGCTTGCGTTTTAAACTTGCATTTTACAGCTTGTTGCTTGGTGCGGTTAACGGAATGGGGGATATTGAGAAAGAAGAGACTTGGAATTAGAAGGTTAGGATTTCAGGGTTAGATGGCTTGGATATTTGTGGTAGATCAAATCAGAGTAAATGCGCACCTTGAGAACCACTGTATTAGACGTGTGTGGCGTATTAAGAATCTGAAAATAGATATAAAGTTAGTTTATACACAAAGGCTCTGTTTCACCAGAAGACCCTTTTTATAGACAAAAGGGTGACGGATAAAGAGAAATGGTTAATCTACTGAGAGTTCTTAAAGTGGAAACGGGGAGATTGTAAAATTTAAACAAGGGGTTTCTCTTTTACACTTAATAAAAGAGGGTTGGGGTGTTGTTTATGGGTTCTTTTTCCGGGGGGGGGGGTTTGCTGTTGCTGATGATAATTTTTTATCTCTTTAGTTTGGATTATATGATTTCCATGGAATCTTATTATTTATGTGGATTTTTTTTCAATTTCGTTGTGTACTTTTTGATATTTTGTTCATTGTTTACGACTAGTTTTGTTATGTTTGCAGTTATGTAATATTTTAATTTTTTTGTAAGCTGCCTTGCACATGGTTTGAAATTTGGAAAGGCAACATACAAATAAATGATTGATTGATTGATTGAGAGATTCTAGTTGGAAATGAAGACTTGGGGTACGGAAGAGTGGAAGACGGGTTTTGAGATACAATTGTGCACATCATGTGATATCAAAAATGTACAAACTTTTGTTGAAATCCTAAATGGAAGAGGAACAGATTAAAAAGTGCATGATTAAAGGGGCAAGATTTTCTCTTTTTTTGGTTATATTGTACCGTTGGAATAGTGGTAACATATGTGGACTAAAGAGTTAAAATAATAATTGAGTTATGACTTAAAATAGACTTTTAAATATATATATATTTCAGTATTGTTGGCATCTAACTCCCGAGAAGTTATTTAGAATACATGTAAACATACCAAATATTTGTTGGAAATGTCAAGAAGATGAAGGGACAGTTTCTCGTGCTTGGTGGACATGTGAAATAGCTTAAAACATATGAGATACAAATACATACATTGTTTTTGAAGGTTCCTATTCAACTGTTGGGACTTACCGATATACAGAAAGCCTTTCCTGACTATAGCGCTGCAGCAGCTCCCAGCCAAGTGCTAGGAAATGTTCCCCAGCAGATGGCATGCTAGGAGGTCCTGCACCACTGGGTTTTTCAGGCATTCAGAGAAATTGTGGATTTTAGGACTTAGAAATGGGTCAGCAGCTTCATTTGGCAATGCCAGAAAAGACTGCCCCTTCAAATTCTGTTTCTAACGCGTATAATAATTTAATAATTATATTTTTTAATTATTTCTACCCGGCCCATCTGGCTGGGTTTCCCTAGCCACTCTGGGCGGCTTCCAGCAAAAGATTAAAAATACATTAAAACATCAGTCATTAAAAGCTTCCCGAAACAGGGCAGCCTTCAGGTGTCTTCTAAATGTCGTATACTTGTTTATTTCTTTGGCATCTGGTGGGAGGGCATTCCACAGGGCGGGCGCCACTACCGAGAAGCCCTCTGCCTGGTTCCCTGTAACTTCGCTTCTCGCAATGAGGGAACCACCAGAAGGCCCTCAGCGCTGGACCTCAGTGTCCGGCCTGACCGATGGGGCTGTAATGAAGCACAATAGGGGGTGGTGTAGGGACTTTGCGCAGGTGATTGATGGTCAAGAAAAGGCAACCTTTGTGCTGTTTTATGTCAGGAGCTGGGAATTCTAGAAGTAGTACTCCTTTTTGCACGTTCTTACTTCCTGTACTGCTTGAATGGAAGAGGAAAACTTCACTTACTAATTAATTATGTTAAGCGAGGCAAATGTTAGGTCAGGAAGCTCAGCGCAGTATACCTGAAGGAGCATCTCCACCCCCATCCTTCAGCCCGGAGGTCCTCCTCCGAGGGTCTTCTGGTGGTTCCCTCCCCGCGAGAAGCGAGGTTGCAGGGAACCAGGCAGAGGGAGGGCCTTCTCGGTGGTGGCAGCCTCTCTGTGGAACGCCCTCCCTACAGGTGACAAGGAGATGAGCAACTATCAAACCTCTGGAAGGCAGCCCTTTATAGGGGGGCTTTGAATGTTTGTTGTTTTAATATGTGTTGGAAGCCGCCCAGAGAGGCTGGGGAAACCCAGTGAGGTGGGTGGGGTACAAATAACACAATTACATTTATAGCCCCCATTTCCTGCAAGGAGGTCCAGTTGGTGTGCAGAGTTCTCCCCCCCCCCCATTTTATCCTCACAACAACCCTTTGAGGTAGGTTAGGCTGAGCGTGAGTGCCTGGCCCAGGGTCACCCAGTGAGCTTCAGGGCTGAGTTTGAATGCCTGCCCCCAGCATTCCTCCTCTGCAAGGCCTGCCTCCTCCCATGACAAAGTCTGCTCACACACTCTCAAGCCCCCATGGATGGCTGAGGCAGGTAAGGTTGTGTGTGTTGGAGGAGGGCAGGAGCAGGCAAGGTGAGCCATGCCCCCAAAGGAGGCAGCTGCAGCAGCCCCCTCCTCCTGCTGCCCTCCAGGAACAGGGCGGGGAGGGACCAGCCCCCAGGAAGGACATGTTTGCCTCCCTCTGCAGTGCTCAGAACAAGAGGGGAATGAGGCCACCCAGGCCCTCTGGAGCACAGAAGGGCTCACCATCCTTGACTTTCCCCCTTCAACTGCCTTTTTACCCAATCCCTCATTTTGAGGAAGTCTCCTCTTTTGAAGTCAAATGTGTCTGTTCTGGATTTCCTTAGCAATTGTCCACTTCCATACTGTGTAGGTTGAATTTGATAGCACTGTGGTCACTGTTCCCATTTGATTCAACCACACCTACATCTTGTCAGTTGAGAGCATCAGGCAGAGCACCCAGCACCTACCGAATCCTTTTTTTATGCCAGCAGGTCTTTGTAACGGAAGTCTGATGTCTTCAATGTTAACTTTTTCGGCAATGTATTTCTCGTGTGTCACTTCAGAGATGATTATAGTCAAGTGGTGTATAAGCTGTTTAAATAGTAAATGGTTGAATGCAATTTTAAAAATAATAATTGTATAACAAGGGGGAAAGCATACTTGTATCTGACCATATCTTAATGGACACAGACTTTGATAAATAGCATCCTAGCCATAGGCTAATTTTGTGGAGTTTAAAGCTAAGCATACAAGTTCCCAAAGCATGCTTTGAAATCCGTATGAACTCTAGTATGCTGTCGGGGGAAGAGGAAGGATGTGGTTGGCTGAAATGAAGTCCGATATTGTACAGATAAATCACTAGTGGAAGCGCCAACAGAAACGTGTACAGATTCCACACGATCATGAGGAAGCCTGAATGTGGGCAGGACCTTGTCTCTTTGCCTGTCATTTGTGGCTGCTCCACCCAGGTCTGAGACGCCTTCCGGAGTGAAACAGTGATCGGGGGGCGGGGGAGGCAAGAGGATGGAAACCCCTCCGCGGGTACTTTGAAAACAGACTCCTTTTGTCTGGATCTTCCCCGCGCAAAGATGGGTCTGTATGCATTTTGAGCAGAGGAGGAGGGTCTGTGGAACTGCCCACCACTGCGGTGTACTGTTCCCAGGATATTAAATATATATATATATTCAAAGTTATAACAAGACATATTATCCAAAAACATATCCTTAGTCCCCCCCCATTTTTCCTCCCTCCCCCTTCCCCCTCCCCCCCAGAACCCACCCCCCCACTCCACCTCCCAACTTCCCTCAGTTCCAGTCTTTGATTTCTCTAATATTGCTGTTTTCTGCATGTTACAAAGTTGTATAGATCCTCAAACTGTAGAGCTGATTATTATCAGTAAAAAAAAATTGTGGATGTTTATTCAAAACCTGCCAAGGAGTCCAATTCACTTTGTTGCGTCTTCAGAGACTTTGTAAAAGGTTCCCATTCATCCTTAAAGTCACAGTTATCCTTGTCCTGTAGCTTATATGTCAATTTTGCCACTTCTGCATAGTCCATCAACTTTTCTCGTCATGATTCTTTAGTTGGGGTTTCTTCAGTCTTCCATCCTTGTGCAACCAGAACTCTCGCGGCCGTTGTCGCATACATGAAGATGTTTTTCAACTTTTTTGGCAGATCTTTCCCTACAATCCCCAACAAAAATGCCTCGGGTTTTTAAACAAATGTTAAATGGGGTATTTTCTTCAATTCATTGTATATCATTTCCCAAAATGTTTTAATTACCTTACACTCCCACCACATATGATAAAATATTCCCTCCTTTTCCTTACACTTCCAACATATATTTGAACTAGTTTTGAACATTTTCCCTAACTGCACTGGTGTTGTATACCATCTGTACATCATCTTCATGTAGTTCTTCATGTACTGTTCCCAGGATAGGTAAAGATTATTCAACAGTTTTCAAATCGAAAAACGGTCTTTCATTTTGAGATCCTTTGTAACACCATCCACTTCATTTAAGCACAACCTACGACCCTTGAGGTTTTTACTGAAGCAAAAGGATTGATTCCATCCCTGCATCAAACAGCTGTGATTTGAGGATCGTCTGTTTCATAGCAGCTCCTGTGCCCCTTCCCTCTGCTGCATTTGGCATGAAATTGCCGGTGATTTCCCCAGGAGTAAAAAGGCCTACCTACTCTGGGCTTATTCTTGGGCATTACTTTGCAACAAAGAAGAAAGCTTTTCGTCTTCTGTTTCTTTTCATTTTTATGTTTTCAAAATGCTTGCTATCTGACACTGTGTTTTCTTTGTTTTTCAAGCTTTCATAAAAAATAGCCTTTGAAACCAGCTGGTACAGTGGTCAGAAGACTTGCCTTCGTGTCCACAGAATGGAGAAGAAAAGTTCGCCCAACGAATCCCTGGGTGCGACCCCAGAGACCTCCGGCTCCCACCTGGCTGAGCCTTCTCATTGCCAGCTCACTTTGATGCCCTCTGTTCCCAGAGATACCACTGGAAGAGCTGCTTCCCTTAGCCAGGAAGAGTCGGGGTCCCAGCAGCCTTCCCAGCAGGCCTCCCACATTTCCTCCTCCTTGGGCAGTGCTCCATTGCAGGTCCCCGAGCAGCTTTCCGAAGAAAGGCCCCATGGCACTGGCCAAAGTGCTTCCCTCCCATCACTGGATGAGGTTTCTTCTTCCCAGTGCACCACCCAGGGAACGGGTCACCAGCGTGCAGCGACATTCTCTAGCCTGCAGTCTGGGAGTAGGAAAAGTGTGATCACCTTTGCGGGGACCCAGGCTGTTTCCTCTACCTCTAAGTCTCCAGAGGGGTCTGTCCCAGCTCCGAGCACAGCTGATCTGGCTAAAGGCGGCCAGGGGCAAGGCCAGGTAAGTCCAGATTGAGAGGTAGGGAAAGGGCTTTGAGGCTGTAATGCCTCCTTGAGTCTCTCCAGCTGGTTTGGACAACTGCCCCCATCCCTGACCCCTGGCCATACTGCTTGGGCCTGGTGAGAGATGGAGCCAGGTAGAGAAGGGGAGCTGTTTGTCTCTTCAGATGCCTGGGAGAAGAGAGCAGTGGGTGGGGGCAGCCTCTGCTCCCCCTTCTAGAAAGGAGGCCTTTGCCAACATGGGTGCAATTCTGCTCCATGTGGGGAAAGTGTTTATCCATCATGGATTTGGGGGGATGCTGCTGCCAGCCAATATGGGCTTTGAAAGATATTTTTTTACTGTAGGCCTGTTTATTCTGCTGCATTTCAATGTTTGCCTATTTTCAGACCTAGTTGTAAAGTACCTTGAGATTCCCACATAATAGGTTGCAGGTAAATACTCTAAAAATAAGAACTCCCCCCCCCCCATCATGTCACAAAGTCAATTGACAGAGAGCCTAAAATAATGCCAACGAGCTCTTCTACCTGGAAGTGCAACATCAGCCCTTCAACACATCAGCATGATGTGCAGTTGTCACATGGCGACGACTCATAAGCCATGAATGCAGGTCTGAATAGTGCCCCTTTGGAAACCCCCACCCTCCATGCAGAAAAAGAGCATCTGCCCCTGAAATCCTTTCAGTATAAAGTGTATGAATGACAGGCAGCTAAAAAACTGTCTCCTCGGCTATTTGGCTCATGTGTCTCATAGAACAAACTCCGTGGACGAAAACAGCCTTGCCAGGAATGTGAGCCGACTTTAATCCAGCCTGCCCTGAAATATCTCAGAAGTGAAGCAGGAGAAAGAGGCCCAGTTTATGGCGGTGAGCTGACTTGGTTTTGAGTAGGAGGGTGTGCGCTGCAGGGGACTGGTCTGCTTATGTGAATAGGCTGGACTACAAAATCTCTGGCTGCTCTTATATTCTTTTCCTGCAAGGCTGCAGTTAGGTTAGTGAGTGGCAGGCTATTGCCTATCTTGTGTATCAGCAGCACTGTAGAGTCAGGCCAGATGGCAAATCCTGATAGTTGGGGTCGGGATGCATATGGAATGGGTTCAGGAAAGAGGGGTGGCCACTTCCAATCTACCAGGAAGCATTTTTCTGCTGGAGAAACAGCTTGCACCAGCAGAGGGAGGCAGCACTCCACAGAAAACCTCTCTGTCATACAAGCAGTCCTCTACAAGGAGATCCTTGGGCTGGGAGGGGGCTGGAAGTGACCATATTCCAGATGAGGGGGAGCATGAAGCCAGGCTCTGGGCTTTCGTTTCGTGTTGGAATGGAGATGTAAAATCACTTCTTTTGTATTCAGGTCAGGACAACAGATCCACACCTGGGAGCTTGTCAAAAGTTAAAAGTTAAAAATGTAAAAGTCAAAAGTTTAAAATATAAAGGCGAATGGAATTCTATTTAAAAATCAAAAGTCGCTATGGTGGTTCAAGTTATAGTGTCAGACAAAAGACAAGATGGAAAAGGAAAGATAAGGAAGAGAGAAAAGAGATAGAGAGAAAAAGAAGAAAGAAAGAAAAAGAAAACACAAAAAATCCTACTGAAAATGGTTTGTTTGTTTGTTCAGAAAAGAGAAGGAAAAGAAAAAAACCATTGTAATAAGTAAATAGAAAAAGGGGGGGAGTGGGGATGGAATAGTAGTTATATATATATAGAATTCTTTAATGAGAAATTTTTTTAAAAAACTTTTAAAACTTTTTTTGAGTGATAGCAGCTCTTTTGGCTGAGGTGTGGCATGCAGCTGAAACAGTATTTAAGGAAACTCAAGCATTGCCTATGAAGGTCCAGGAGCTTGAAGAGAAACTCCAGGCGTTGCCAGCAACACTCCAGGAGCCGCAAGCCAGAGGTATTTTTGAGAATCCTGTCTTCACAAATTCCGGGAACATGGCCCTCCCAGTGTTAAGGTGGGGAGGTGGGGCTGCGGGTTTGCAGATAAGAGTCAAAAGTTAAAAATGTAAAGGCTAATGGAATTCTGTTTAAAAATCAAAAGTCGCTGTGGTGGTTCAAGTTATAGTGTCAGACAAAAGACAAGATGGAAAAGAAAAGATAAGGAACAGAGAAAAGAGATAGAGAGAAAAAGAAGAAAGAAAGAAAAAGAAAACACAAAAAATCCTACTGAAAACGGTTTGTTTGTTTGTTCAGAAAAGAGAAGGAAAAGAAAAAAACCATTGTAATAAGTAAATAGAAAAAGGGGGGGAGTGGGGATGGAATAGTAGTTATATATATATAGAATTCTTTAATGAGAATTTAAAAAAAAAAACTTTTAAAACTTTTTTTGAGTGATAGCAGCTCTTTTGGCTGAGGTGTGGCATGCAGCTGAAACAATATTTAAGGAAACTCAAGCATTGCCTATGAAGGTCCAGGAGCTTGAAGAGAAACTCCAGGCGTTGCCAGCAACACTCCAGGAGCCGCAAGCCAGAGGTATTTTTGAGAATCCTGTCTTCACAAATTCCGGGGACATGGCCCTCCCAGTGTTAAGGTGGGGAGGTGGGGCTGCGGGTTTGCAGATAAGAGTCAAAAGTTAAAAATGTAAAGGCTAATGGAATTCTATTTAAAAATCAGGTCAGGACAACAGATCCACACCTGGGAGCTTGATGGCAGCTGAAGGGATCCACGGTGATCCAGGACAAGCTGCACTTGCTGCTCAGGTAAGGCCAGAAGGAGGCTTAGCAGGCGTCCCCGGTTGCCAGGGAGAGTCCCCGGATTCAGCAATTTTTCCCGGCAGAAATTTGTCCCCGGAATGTCTCCGAATTTACGCCTGTGGACTTCCTGCTCTGCAACATGGCTGACGCCATGGCAGCAAGCAGCATCGGAGGTCCCGACTACATCCAGGGACATTAATTAAATCCGGGGACATTCCAGCCAGTTCCAGCCAGCCAATCCGCTGGCTGGGGGGGGGGGTGCCCCGACCTTGCTGCAGCCGCCGCCGCTGAGTAGAGGGAGAGCCCAACTCGAGAGAGCACACCCAGAGGAAGGTATGTCTACTTTAACGCCTCATTGCTGAGCAAAAAACAGCGTTCTTGGCCGTTCCTGTGGTGTACACCCCTCCCCCCTTTTCTCCAGCTGGACGGCTTGTCTTTGGGGCGTTGAGGCAAAGCACAGCAGTGGGGATCCCCTGTCCCCCCCCACTTTGTGGGAGAGCTCGCTTGCAGAAAGGGATAGTGCACGGTTGGAGATCCTTTTATTTGTAATTGCTCTGGTTGCTTAGAAGGGTAGTTGGCGGATGAAGTGAATCAAGTCAACTTTAATCGTTTAACCTGCCAGAAAAAGGGTTAGTTTAAAACAGCGGCTGTCTAGTTCACAGAGTTCCTGAACAAGCATGCATGGAAACACCGGTTTCTATAATGACTGAAATGTGCTTCATTTGCAACTAAGTAGAGCCTCTCTGCTAATGCAGAGCACAATCCACAGCTTCAGGCAAGGCCATTTATATACCCAGAATCCAGAGCAGCCTTTTCTCATACTCCTCTGAAGTACCACCACTGCAACACCAGCGCTTGGCCTTCTGGCACCTGCAGGCTAGGGAAAGAGCTCTTTAGCACCCTGGGGTGGAGCTCCTTCTCAGCAATAGCACTGTCTGCTCATTCCCAACTTCTTCAACCAGTGCCTCTGTGCCTTCTGTAAATGTCTGGAGTAAATGTCTAGCAGGAAGTGTCTGTCCTCTCCAGGATGTTGAAATACTGAAGAAGGCGCCCAATAGCCCTAAGACGGGGGCGGAAACAGTACTTAAGGATGATGAAGCATTGCGTATGAAGGTCCAGGAGCTTGAAGAAAAACTCCAGCTGTTGCCAGAAATACTCCAGGATCCACAAGGAAGAGGTATTTTTGAGAATCATGTCTTCACAAATTCCGGGGACATGGCCCTCCCAGTGTTAAGGTGGAGAGGTGGGGTTGGGAGTTTGCAGATAAGAGTCAAAAGTTAAAAATGTAAAGGCTAATGGAATTCTATTTAAAAATCAAAAGTCGCTGTGGTGGTTCAACTTATAGTGTGAGACAAAAGACAAGATGGAAAAGAAAAGATAAGGAAGAGAGAAAAGAGATAGAGAGAAAAAGAAAACACAAAAAATCCTACTGAAAATGGTTTGTTTGTTTGTTCAGAAAAGAGAAGGAAAAGAAAAAAAACATTGTAATAAATAAATAGAAAAACTGGGGGAGTGGGGAAGGAAAAGTACTTATATATATATATAGAATTCTCTAATGAGAAATTTAAAAAAAAACTTTTTAAACTTTTTTTGAGTGATAGCAGCTCTTTTGGCTGAGGTGTGGCATGCAGCTGAAACAGTATTTAAGGAAACTCAAACATTCCGCGTGAATCTCCAGGAGCTTGAAGAGAAACTCCAGGCGTTGCCAGCAACACTCCAGGAGCCTCAAGCCAGAGGTATTTTTGAGAATCCTGTCTTCACAAATTCCGGGGACATGGCCCTCCCAGTGTTAAGGTGGGGAGGTGGGGCTGCGGGTTTGCAGATAAGAGTCAAAAGTTAAAAATGTAAAGGCTAATGGAATTCTATTTAAAAATCAGGTCAGGACAACAGATCCACACCTGGGAGCTTGATGGCAGCTGAAGGGATCCACGGTGATCCAGGACAAGCTGCACTTGCTGCTCAGGTAAGGCCAGAAGGAGGCTTACCAGGCGTCCCTGGTTGCCAGGGAGAGTCCCCGGATTCAGCAATCTGTCCCCGGCAGAAATTTGTCCCCGGAATGTCCCCGGATTTACGCCTGGGGACTTCCTGCGCTGCAACATGGCTGACGCCATGGCAGCAAGCAGCAACGGAGGTCCCGACTACATCCGGGGACATTAATTAAATCCGGGGACATTCCAGCCAGTTCCAGCCAGCCAATCCGCTGGCTGGGGGGGGTGCCCCGACCTTGCTGCAGCCGCTGCCGCTAAGTAGAGGGAGAGCCCGACTCGAGAGAGCACACCCAGAGGAAGGTATGTCTGCTTTAACGCCTCATTGCTGAGCAAAAGACAGTGTTCTTTGCCGTTCCTGTGGTGTACACCCCTCCCCCCTTTTCTCCAGCTGGACGGCTTGTCTTTGGGGCGTTGAGGCAAAGCACAGCAGAGGGGATCCCTTGTCCCCCCCCCACTTTGTGGGAGAGCTTGCTTGCAGATAGGGATAGCGTGCGGTTGGAGAGCCTTTTATTTGTAATTGCTCTGGTTGCTTAGAAGGGTAGTTGGCGGATGAAGTGAATCAAGTCAACTTTAATCGTTTAACCTGCCAGAAAAAGGGTTAGTTTAAAACAGCGGCTGTCTAGTTCACAGAGTTCCTGAACAAGCATGCATGGAAACACCGGTTTCTATAATGACTGAAATGTGCTTCATTTGCAACTAAGTAGAGCCTCTCTGCTAATGCAGAGCACAATCCACAGCTTCAGGCAAGGCCATTTATATACCCAGAATCCAGAGCAGCCTTTTCTCATACTCCTCTGAAGTACCACCACTGGAACACCAGTGCTTGGCCTTCTGGCACCTGCAGGCTAGGGAAAGAGCTCTTTAGCACCCTGGGGTGGAGCTCCTTCTCAGCAATAGCACTGTCTGCTCATTCCCAACTTCTTCAAGCAGTGCCTCTGTGCCTTCTGTAAATGTCTGGAGTAAATGTCTAGCAGGAAGTGTCTGTCCTCTCCAGGATGTTGAAATACTGAAGAAGGCGCCCAATAGCCCTAAGACGGGGGCGGAAACAGTACTTAAGGATGATGAAGCATTGTGTATGAAGGTCCAGGAGCTTGTAGAAAACCTCCAGCCATTGCCTGCAATACTCCAGGAGCCGCAAGCAAGAGGTATTTTTGAGGAAAGGGGGTGGGGAGTGGGGATGGAAAAGTAGATATATATATAGAATTCTTTAATGAGAAATTAAAAAAACCTTTTTTTAAAAAAGAGAAAAATGAGTAATAATAATGAAAATGAGTAAATGAGTAAGAAGTGAATAGAAATGGATGAATAATGAGTAATAATGTATTAATAAAAAAGGGAGGGTTGTGTGTATAACTAAAGAAGAAGGAGGAGAGAGAGAGAGAGAGAGAGAGAGAGAGAGAGAGAGAGAGAGAAGGGAACAAGAAAAAGGGGCAGTTTGCTTTCTCCCGTGGGACCCCCAGGGCTTGGTGTCGGGTCCCTAGTTCAGGGCTGAGGCGGCGGTTCCAGGAAATGAGCTCCAATGGTTCAGGCCGCCTACCTGGGTTCATAGGGTTTTAAAATACGGATAAGAAATGGACTGAAAATAAACTAAATAAGATAAAGCATGGTTTTTGCTGTGCCCCCCTTGCACTGGCAGGGGAGGGTCCACGCCGCGTTCTTCTAGCCCCCAGCCGGTCCCCGGTGCATGGTTCCTCTGCTCTTTTGCTCCAGCCGCTGGTGATATTGGCCTGGGGTGGGAGCTGGGCTAGGTGGGGCGTTCCCTCCGGGCTTCCCTGTCTCTCCCGATCCCCCCATCATTCTCCTCCCCCCCATGTTACCTGTGGGGACCCCTTACCAATACAGTCGTACCTTGGATCCCAAACGCCTTGCGACTCGAATGTTTTGGCTCCCGAACGCCACAAACCCGGAAGTGAGTGTTCCGGTTTGTGAATGTTCTTTGGAGCCCAAATGTCCGACGGGGCTTCCGCGGCTTTGGATCGAGTGCAGGAAGCTCCTGCAGCCAATCGGAAGCCGCGCCTTGGTTTCCGAATGTTTTGGAAGTCAAACGGACTTCTGGCATGGATTCCGTTTGACTTCCGAGGTACCACTGTATATCTTCTCGGAGCAGGGGCAATCCCATTGCCGCCTTCAGTTCTGGTAAAGCTAAGAATTGCTTGTGCAGATCTTGATGCCTTCAAGGCCGAGGCTGTCATCTGATGAGACCCGGTACTCCTATCAGAGAAGCAAATCCTCAAATACAGTCATTCCTCCTCTTCCGCTCGGTTCAGGTTACGTCTTTTCAGGTTGCGTCCCGCGGCGACCCGGAAGTAATGGAACGGGTTACTTCCAGGTTTCGCTGCTCGCGCATGTGCAGACGCACAGAATGATGTCACGCGCATGCGCAGAAGCTGCAAATCGCGACCCACACACGCGCAGACGCGGGTTGCGTTCTGCTCATGATGCGAATGGGGCTCCGGAATGGATCCCGTTCGCAACCAGAGGTACCACTGTAGTTGAAATGCCTGACTTGTTCAATGGCTTGTCCATTTAGGAGCCATTTCTGCTTCCTGGGCTGTGCCCCCAATACTACGGCTTTTGTCTTGGAATAATTTGTATTCAAATCTTTGTTACGACACAGTCCCCCAAAGTTCTTTAGTAATCGCCTCATACCCACTTGCGTTTGTGCTAACAACACCGTATCGTTGGCATGTAGCAAAATGGACACATTACGGGATAAAACTGAAAGAGGGAAATATCTGGCCATTTGGGTTCCTTTATTACATCATTTACATAAATGTTAAAAAGCAGAATTTTAGGAAGTATTTCAAAGTGTTTAAAATGATTTAGGAATTACAAGGTTAACTTTTTAAAAAAGATATTAAATAAGTTTTAAAAGCCTGTATGTGTAACTGCTGGTGATGTTGGGGGGTGGGGGGTGGCGGCAGCTGTGCTTCTAAGACTCCCTTAAAACTGATTTACAGTGCTGGCTCTTGGGGATTGAAAGGGCACATAAAGAGGCCTTGCTCCAAATTAAAGAAAAACCAACAAACAACCCCAGTCAAACAATTAGAAAAACCAGCTTGGGGAGCTCAGATGAACAAGTCCCACTTTGGTGCAACTTGACCGGAATGACATGCACAGATGCTCCCTTCTTTTTCTCAGTGATAGCAGCTCTTTTGGCTGGGGTGTGGCAAGGAGCTGAAACAGTATTTAAGGAAACTCAAAGATTCCTTGTGAAGCTCTGGGAGCTTGAAGAGAAACTCCAGGCGTTGCCAGCAACACTCCAGGAGCCGCAAGCCAGAGGTATTTTTGAGAATCCTGTCTTCACAAATTCCGGGGACATGGCCCTCCCAGTGTTAAGGTGGGGAGGTGGGGTTGCGGGTTTGCAGATAAAGAGTTAAAAGTTAAAAATGTAAAGGCTAATGGAATTCTATTTAAAAATCAGGTCAGGACAACAGATCCACACCTGGGAGCTTGATGGCAGCTGAAGGGATCCACGGTGATCCAGGACAAGCTGCACTTGCTGCTCAGGTAAGGCCAGAAGGAGGCTTACCAGGCATCCCCAGTTGCCAGGGAGAGTCCCCGGATTCAGCAATCTGTCCCCGGCAGAAATTTGTCCCCGGAATGTCCCCGGATTTACGCCTGGGGACTTCCTGCGCTGCAAAATGGCTGACGCCATGGCAGCAAGCAGCATCGGAGGTCCCGACTACATCCGGGGACATTAATTAAATCCGGGGACATTCCAGCCAGTTCCAGCCAGCCAATCCGCTGGCTGGGGGGGTGCCCCGACCTTGCTGCAGCCGCCGCCGCTGAGTAGAGGGAGAGCCCGACTCGAGAGAGAAGAGACCCAGACGAAGGTATGTCTGCTTTAACGTCTCATTGCTGAGCAAAAAACAACTTTCTTGGCCGTTCCTGTGGCGTACACCCCTCCCCCCTTTTCTCCAGCTGGACGGCTTGTCTTTGGGGCGTTGAGGCAAAGCACAGCAGCGGGGATCCCCTGTCCCCCCCCCCCATTTTGTGGGAGAGCTTGCTTGCAGATAGGGATAGCGAGCAGTTGGAGAGCCTTTTATTTGCAATTGCTCTGGTTGCTTAGAAGGGTAGTTGGCGGATGAAGTGAATCAAGTCAACTTTAATCATTTAACCTGCCAGAAAAAGGGTTAGTTTAAAACAGCGGCTGTCTAGTTCACATAGTTCCTGAACAAGCATGCATGGAAACACCGGTTTCTATAATGACTGAAATGTGCTTCATTTGCAACTAAGTAGAGCCTCTCTGCTAATGCAGAGCACAATCCACAGCTTCAGGCAAGGCCATTTATATACCCAGAATCCAGAGCAGCCTTTTCTCATTCTCCTCTGAAGTACCACCACTGCAACACGAGTGCTTGGCCTTCTGGCACCTGCAGGCTAGGGAAAGAGCTCTTTAGCACCCTGGGGTGGAGCTCCTTCTCAGCAATAGCACTGTCTGCTCATTCCCAACTTCTTCAACCAGTGCCTCTGTGCCTTCTGTAAATGTCTGGAGTAAATGTCTAGCAGGAAGTGTCTGTCCTCTCCAGGATGTTGAAATACTGAAGAAGGCGCCCAATAGCCCTAAGATGGGGGCGGAAGCAGTACTTAAGGATGATGAAGCATTGCGTATGAAGGTCCAGGAGCTTGAAGAAAAACTCCAGCTGTTGCCAGCAACACTCCAGGAGCCGCAAGCCAGAGGTATTTTTGAGAATCCTGTCTTCACAAATTCCGGGGACATGGCCCTCCCAGTGTTAAGGTGGGGAGGTGGGGCTGCGGGTTTGCAGATAAGAGTCAAAAGTTAAAAATGTAAAGGCTAATGGAATTCTATTTAAAAATCAAAAGTCGCTGTGGTGGTTCAAGTTATAGTGTGAGACAAAAGACAAGATGGAAAAGAAAAGATAAGAAAGAGAGAAAAGAGATAGAGAGAAAAAGAAGAAAGAAAGAAAAAGAAAACATAAAAAATCCTACTGAAAATTGTTTGTTCAGAAAAGAGAAGGAAAAGAAAAAAACCATTTTAATAAGTAAATAGAAAAAGGGGGGAGTGGGGATGGAAAAGTAGATATATAGAGAGAATTCTTTAATGAGAAATTTTTAAAAAAAACTTTTTTTAAAAAAAAAGAGAAAGTAATAATAATGAAAATGAGTAAATGAGTAAGAAGTGAATAGAAATGGATGAATAATGAGTAATAATGTATTAATAAAAAAGGGAGGGTTGTTTGTATAACTAAAGAAGAAGGAGGAGAGAGAGAGAGAGAGAGAGAGAGAGAGAGAGAGAGAGAGAGAGAAGGGAACAAGAAAAAGGGGCAGTTTGAATTCTCCCGTGGGACCCCCAGGGCTTGGTGTTGGGTCCCTAGTTCAGGGCTGAGGTGGCAGTTCCAGGAAATGAGCTCCAGTGGTTCAGGCCGCCTACCTGGGTTCCTAGGGTTTTAAAATACGGATAAGAAATGGACTGAAAATAAACTAAATAAGATAAAGCATGGTTTTTGCTGTGCCCCCCTGCACTGGCAGGGGAGGGTCCACGCCGCGTTCTTCTAGCCCCCAGCCGGTCCCCGGTGCATGGTTCCTCTGCTCTTTTGCTCCAGCCACTGGTGATATTGGCTTGGGGTGGGAGCTGGGCTAGGGGGGGCGTTCCCTCCGGGCTTCCCTGTCTCTCCCGATCCCCCCATCATTCTCCCCCCCCCCATGTTACCTGTGGGGACCCCTTACCAATACAGTCGTACCTTGGATCCCAAACGCCTTGCGACTCGAATGTTTTGGCTCCCGAACGCCACAAACCCGGAAGTGAGTGTTCCGGTTTGTGAATGTTCTTTGGAGCCCAAATGTCCGACGGGGCTTCCGCGGCTTTGGATCGAGTGCAGGAAGCTCCTGCAGCCAATCGGAAGCCGCGCCTTGGTTTCCGAATGTTTTGGAAGTCAAACGGACTTCTGGCATGGATTCCGTTTGACTTCCGAGGTACCACTGTATATCTTCTCAGAGCAGGGGCAATCCCATTGCCGCCTTCAGTTCTGGTAAAGCTAAGAATTGCTTGTGCAGATCTTGATGCCTTCAAGGCCGAGGCTGTCATCTGATGAGACCCGGTACTCCTATCAGAGAAGCAAATCCTCAAATACAGTCATACCTCTTCTTCCGCTTGGTTCAGGTTACGTCTTTTCAGGTTGCGTCCCGCGGCGACCCAGAAGTAACGGAACGGGTTACTTCCAGGTTTCACTGCTCGCGCATGTGCAGACGCTCAGAATGTTTGTGCTAACAACACCGTATTGTTGGCATGTAGCAAAATGGATACATTATGGGATAAAACTGAAACAGGGAAATATCTGGCCATTTGGGTTCCTTTATTACATCATTTACCTAAATGTTAAAAAGCAGAATTTTAGGAAGTATTTCAAAGTGTTTAAAATGATTTAGGAATTACAAGGTTAACTTTTTAAAAAAGATATTAAATAAGTTTTAAAAGCCTGTATGTGTAACTGCTGGTGATGTTGAGGTGTGGGGGGTGGGGGGTGGCGGCAGCTGTGCTTCTAAGACTCCCTTAAAACTGATTTACAGTGCTGGCTCTTGGGGATTGAAAGGGCACATAAAGAGGCCTTGCTCCAAATTAAAGAAAAACCAACAAACAACCCCAGTCAAACAATTAGAAAAACCAGCTTGGGGAGCTCAGATGAACAAGTCCCACTTTGGTGCAACTTGACCGGAATGACATGCACAGATGCTCCCTTCTTTTTCTGAGTTAAAGCAGCTCTTTTGGCTGAGGTGTGGCATGCAGCTGAAACAGTATTTAAGGAAGCTGAAGTATTCCGTTTGAAGCTCTGGGAGCTTGAAGAGAAACTCCAGGCGTTGCCAGCAACACTCCAGCAGCCGCAAGCCAGAGGTATTTTTGAGAATCCTGTCTTCACATGGCCCTCCCTCCCAATGGGTTTCAAGTCCCATCATCCCTGATGAGCGCTGGCCATGTTGGCTGGGGCTTAGGGGAGTCCCACCACAGTCTGGAGCCCAGTTCAGTGCGCCTTTGTGGGCAGCTGGTACCCATGCCAAGGTCGCCTTCGCTGCGTGGAAGGGGTGGCCTCCCCCCCACCCCCACCCCATGCGCAGGAGACCAGAGGCCAGTAGCAGACTGCGCATGTGCCTCGGAAGGGCACAAAGGTTTGCTGCCTCCTTGTGTGCCCATTTTCTTGCCAAAAAGAATAAAAATACAGCATATGGTTGCACATACCAGGCACCAATTTTAATGGTGGTTCTTTGCCTTTTCCTTCAGATGAGGAACACGAGGAGGAGGAGCAGCAGCAGGAGGAGGAGAAGGAAAAATAAAGAAAATGGGGGGGTATATATTTTCCTATATATTTCTATTCTGAGTTCTATGTATTGCTTCTTTATTTAATAAAATTTATTTTAAAAAGCCTGCAAAGTAGTTTACCAAAACAAAAAACCAAAAAACCACCACAGCAGTAAAATCAAGAAAAATCAACAATCCTACTTTAAAACATACAAAAGCTAAAATATTAAAAGAGATGAAAATTTCTTCAACTTCCTAAGCTCCTAGGTATGCTTGCCTAAACAAGAATGCTTTTAGCAGGTGCCTGAAAAGTGTCTAGCAAAGGCACGTGCTTTGTTGCAAGAGGCGGGGAGTTCCAAAGGGCAGGTGCTGCCACACTAAACCATGCAGTACAGATATTCTGCGGAACCTGTGGTAGCGCTTGAAACTGTTAGAATTCCAGCTCCATGATTGCAGTCATGGGATTGTTGTCTATGTTTTGACTCTACAGAGTGGGAAGTGACGGCGACAGGATGTTTGTGTTCCTGTGTTCCGTGAAGTGGGACTATTGTCCTTTGTTCTTTTTCTCTTTGCTGTCTGATGCTCGAGAGAGAGGGAGCCATGTTGCAGTGCTCCGTGTGTGTGTTGATATGTAAATAAAGTCGATTAGCCAAAATGCTGAGTTGCTGAGGTCTGTCACGCATGATGCACAAACTCTGCGGATCCCTAAGTGTGCCGGTGTCGCTTGGCATCGGTCGCTGTGATGTTCGGGCTGAAGAAAGCTTATGAAGCTCCCAAACGATCGACCAGGAGGGAGGGAACATGCCAGTCGGGCACGTGTCTCTGCCAGGGTGCTACTCGAGTGTAGGCTGAACTCCTTGTGGGAATGTTCAGGGGTGCAGGAGAGGATATATTGTGAGATTATATCCTAATCCAACTTGTGCTAACAAGTTCCCAAAATATCAGCAGAGTTTATAGACATTCCACTTTCAGTTCGCAACGGTAACGCTTGCACAGGTTCGCTAGAACCTCTATAATAATTACTCTGGTATTCTCTCTTAAGGCATTACATGCCATAAATTTCATACCTGTGGTCCATAACTGTTCCCAGTCAGCCAACATAATGTTATGATATGCAGGTGGTACATGACACCAGTCAAGTTTGCAAAAATCTATCATTTGCCCGATAATAAATGTTGGAAATGTAAAGAAAATGAAGGTACATTCTTTCACCTTTGGTGGACGTGCCTAAGGATTAAGGCTTTCTGGGAGATGATCTATAATGAAATGAAAAAGGTATTTAAATATACCTTCCTGAAGAAACCAGAGGCCTTTCTCCTGGGCATGGTCGGCCAACTGGTGCCAAAGAAGGATAGAACTTTCTTTATGTATGCAACATCAGCAGCAAGAATACTCATCGCAAAGTATTGGAAGACACAAGATTTACCCACCCGGGAAGAATGGCAGATGAAGTTGATGGACTACATGGAACTGGCGGAAATGACTGGCAGAATCCGAGACCAGGGAGAAGAGTCGGTAGAAGAAGATTGGAAGAAATTTAAAGATTATCTAAAGAAACACTGTAAAATTAAGGAATGTTAGAAGGATGCTGGAATGAAGTTATGTGGTTTTAGCAATAATGTTATAAAGTGGTATGTAAAAATGGATTGTTAACAGGTAAAAATGTAAAGTTACAATATATCAAGATAAAATATCAAGATAAAAGCAAAAATGGTAAGGACTTGCTGAAACAACTATTGAACTAGAATACAAAAAAGGGAGGCGTCAGGAGGTCAGGGAAACAAGCAAATGAAAGATAAGGCATGGGAAGAGTGATTTGTTTTTAATTGTTTTTATTTTTCTGTATTTTGTATTTTTTGTTTTCTTTTTTTTTCTTCTTTTCATTTTTGTAACTTCTTTGAAACTTTAATAAATATTATTTTAAAAATATATATATATAATAATTACTCTGGTAATTTCCCCTTTGTTCTCTCTTAAAATACAAGACACGACACAGTCTTTATAAAAGTATAAAAGAGTTTACTCACGTTCTGTTCACAATATGATCCCAGAAGGCAGACAGACTTAAAAAAGTTACATACACTTAGAATCTATCTTATACGAAGATAGTTCTTACCTCCTCTCTTGGCTGGGAGCCAAGAGAGCATCCTTAGATGTTTCCTCATCGAAGGAAGATGGCAGAGAGAGAGATATGGCTGCCTGCCCTGTGCTTTTATCATTTACCTGCACAGGTGAGGCCACACCCACCTCTGGTCACATGCGGAGGAAGTCCGTCCCCAGGAAGTTTACCTGCTTGCTGGACAGACATCCCTCCCCATGTTCTAACATGTACATTCTAGGAATGTTGTCATTGACTGCTCCTGTGTTTACATCCCACATACCCCTTCTCAGGCAATACAACACATACAAAACATAAACAACTTTATTCAACCACCCAGCGTCCCAGCTTGACACGTAGACTCTGCAAACTCTCTCTTGGTAGGGGTTTCGTCAGGATGTCAGCAGTCATCTCTTGGGTGCTGCAGTAGGATAGTTCCACAAGTCCATCCTGGATCATCTGGCGTATGTAGTGGTATTTAACCCCAATGTGTTTTGTTCTGGCTAGGAACTTCTCACTCTGCGTCAGCTTCAGGCAACTTTGATTGTCCTCTAGCAAGCTGACAGGCCCTTTTCTCACCAACCCAAAGTCCTTTATGAGTTGATCAAGCCAGGCGATCTCTCTGCAGGCTTCTGTTGCTGCAACGTATTCTGATTCTGTGGAAGATAATGCTACACAGCTCTGTTTATAACTGCCCCATGCAACAGGTCCATCCCCAAACATGAAAACATGACCACTTGTTGATTTATAGTCAGCATTATCCCCAGCCCAATCCGCATCAGTATACCCAACCAACTTAGGGTCTCTGACGGATGGTAACCTTAATTTACAATTCATGGTACCCTTCAAATATCGCACCACCCTCTTTACACCTGCCCAATCATGCTCAGTGGGAGAATTCACCTTTCTGCTAAGAATCCCCACAGCATTAGCTAAGTCAGGTCTACATGTGGTAACTAAATACAAAAGTTTACCAATCGCCGACCTGTAGTCATTGTTGTCTGGCAACTGCTTCGAATCCTGCTGATTCTTCAGGAAGTCAGTAGCCATCGGTGTAGCAACTGGATGTGCGTCTTGCATCTGCATGTGCTCAACTAGCTCGTGGATCTTCTGTCTTTGGCTGAGAAGAAATGAGCCATCCTCTTCTCTTTCCACCTGGATCCCGAGGTAGTACTGGACATCTCCTAGCTCCTTGACCTCCACCTCTTTGCTAAGGTGTTTTACTATCTGTGTATAGTCTTTTTCACTTGCTGTGGCAATAATCAGGTCATCGACAAAAGCTAAGATATATGAGAATTGTCCATTATTTGACTTACTGTACAAGCACTTGTCAGCGTCGCCTTGCTTGTACCCAAGTTGCGTCAGCATTTTATGCAACTTCTGGTTCCAGGCTCTAGCAGCCTGTTTGAGTCCGTAAAGTCCTTTCTGGAGTTTGCACACTAAATGTGCCTCATGTGGTTTTACAAAACCTTTGGGCTGTTTCATATAAATTTCCTCAGAAATCTGCCCATGTAGAAAAGCGGTAGCAATGTCAATGTGTTTCACCCTCATTTTCTTGGAGGCTGCAATGCTCAAAAGCATTCTTGCGCTGCTGTACCTCACGGTTGGTGCAAAAACTTCATCATAGTCTTCACCAAAACGCTGTGAAAATCCCTGTGCTACAAGTCTAGCTTTGTAGCGCTGCACTTCTCCTTCTGACCCCTTCTTAACCTTGAAAACCCATTTACTGCCAATGGCCTTCTTACCGGGAGGCAGCTCAGTGAGTGTCCAGGTCTTGTTCTGATGCAGTGCATCCATCTCCTCCTGCGCGGCCTTCCTCCAGAGACTGGCTTCTGCAGCTGGCATCTCCTGTATCTCTTCCCAAGTGTATCTCCTGTATCTCTTCTTTGCCGACCCTGCAAAGTAGGACAGCCGTAATGGTAGGACACCTCTGTTGGTTCTGGACGAGCGCCTGACCTCTGGTTCTGCGACCGCATCAGCTTCCTCATCCTCCTCCAACGCAGGCATGTCCCCATCTGAGTCCTCCTCTTCGTCTCTGGTGCCGCCAGGGTTCTGGTCCTCTGCGTCTTCTGGTGCGTTGCCTGTAGGGGGCGCTGTAACACTCGAAGGCAGATTATTACTTTGTGGGGTCTCAAAAGGGAAATATACAAATTCTTGAGTCCTTTCTGACTCCTCGGAAGAATCCACAACAGTGTTCTTAATGTCTACTTTTCCATATTCATCAAAATAAACCGCATGGTATGCATTTGTCTTACCAGTTTGTAAGTCCATAATTCTGTATCCTTTGCCTCCAGAGGCGTATCCCACAAGGATACCTGCTTTTGCCCTGGAGTCAAGCTTGTGTCTGTGTTCCTTGGGCACGTGGAAGTAACACGGACTTCCAAACACACGTATGTGCGACAGATTGGGAGCTTTCCCATGCCAAAGTTCAAATGGTGTGCGCTCTGCACCTTTAGTTGGCAGTCTATTCTGCAAATAGACCGACGTGTATACTCCTTCGGCCCACAGCTTCTGTGGCAAACATGCATCCTTTAGCATGCACCTTGTCATATCCATAATGGACCTAAATTTTCTCTCAGCTATGGCATTCTGCTGTGGTGTGTAAGACACCAAACTGGGAGGGGTGGCTAACACCCCAGAGGACAGGATCACACTTCAAAACGACCTTGACAGATTAGAGAACTGGGCCAAAACAAACAAGATGAATTTTAACAGGGAGAAATGTAAAGTATTGCACTTGGGCAAAAAAAAATGAGAGGCACAAATACAAGATGGGTGACACCTGGCTTGAGAGCAGTACATGTGAAAAGGATCTAGGAGTCTTGGTTGACCACAAACTTGACATGAGCCAACAGTGTGACGCGGCAGCTAAAAAAGCCAATGCAATTCTGGGCTGCATCAATAGGAGTATAGCATCTAGATCAAGGGAAGTAATAGTGCCACTGTATTCTGCTCTGGTCAGACCTCACCTGGAGTACTGTGTCCAGTTCTGGGCACCACAGTTCAAGAAGGACACTGACAAACTGGAACGTGTCCAGAGGAGGGCAACCAAAATGGTCAAAGGCCTGGAAACAATGCCTTATGAGGAACGGCTAAGGGAGCTGGGCATGTTTAGCCTGGAGAAGAGGAGGTTAAGGGGTGATATGATAGCCATGTTCAAAGATATAAAAGGATGTCACATAGAGGAGGGAGAAAGGTTGTTTTCTGCTGCTCCAGAGAAGCGGACACGGAGCAATGGTTCCAAACTACAAGAAAGAAGATTCCACCTAAACATAAGGAAGAACTTCTTGACAGTAAGAGCTGTTTGACAGTGGAATTTGCTGCCAAGGAGTGTGGTGGAGTCTCCTTCTTTGGAGGTCTTTAAGCAGAGGCTTGACAACCATATGTCAGGAGTGCTCTGATGGTGTTTCCTGCTTGGCAGGGGGTTGGACTCGATGGCCCTTGTGGTCTCTTCCAACTCTATGATTCTATGAATTGTGGTTACGTGTGCAATTCCTTCCTTGGCCAGGAGAGCCTGCATTTCATTTGAGCAGTACTCACCTCCATTGCCGCTCATTAACACAGCTGGAGCTCTCTGGAATTTATTCTTGACCATGGCAATGTATTCCTGGAGCTTGTCCACTGTCTCACTCTTCTCTTTGAGGAAATATACAACACAAAATCTCGAAAAGTCATCCAGAAATATTAAAATATATCCATTCTTTCCCAGTAAGGGAACATTCATGGGTCCACATATGTCAGTGTGCACTATGTCAAGCACTTTGTTGCTTCTTTGTTCTGCACAACGTGGAAATGAAGGTTTTACAGCCTTCTCAGTAATACAGCTTATGCACTTTGCTGGAGCTTTGTTGCTCTGCTTTACCTGCAAACCTCTTACAAGTTCTCTTTTCTGTAGATCCAGAATGACGTTGGTATCCCTATGTCCAAGCCTTCTGTGCCATAGGTCCAGATCTGCTTCATCCTTCTGGCTGGAATGTGCCACTTTTGCAGACTGGTTCTCTGAAAGATCAAGCTCATATACACCATTGATTAGCTTTGCTTGAGCAACCACTTTGCCATTTTTAGTCACCTTGCATTCTCCATTTCCAAATGTGATCTGGAAACCTTTCTTGTCCAAAGTGGACACGCTGATTAAATTGCAGCTCAGCTCTGGAACATACAAAACTCTAGAGATTGTGTTCTCAATGCATTCATTGTTTATATTGCATTTCAGACTCATGGAACCTGCACCTTTTGCTTTAACAATGTTGCCATCTGCAATTTCAATTTCAGATCCTTCTTCATCATTTATCTCATTAAAATAGTCCTTTTTATATGAAAAATGCGAGCTCGCTCCTGAATCAATTATCCATTTATTACGTCTATTCTCACGATTTTGGACAGTTAAATTCCTTTCTTGCAGTAGCCATGTGCATTCACATTTCCCCTTCTTTTCCCCTTTTGGCTGAAAGGGGTGGGGTTACTTTGCTTTAGGAGCCCTGCAATTCTTTGCAATATGTCCTTCTTTGTTACAATTGAAACAAATCACTTTCTTAGGCATCTCTTTGGACTTTGTACATTGCCTAGATGCATAACTGCTGTCCATGCTTCTAGCATTTCTCACTGGAGATTCAGCTCTATCTCTGCATTCTTCTTTTAAATAACCAATCAAGTCTTTAAAAGTCAGACCTTGTCTATGGTCCATCAAACTTATAAAAGCGCTAAAGCGTGGTCCAATCGATGATAACAAAAATGCTATCTTTGTATCTTCATCAAAAGCTTTGGGAGTCAGATCAATTCTTTGAATAATCTCAGTAAACTTGTTGATGTGCTCTGTGAATTCCTCTTTTGAGTTCATCCTCACTCTGGTTAATTTACACACCAAGTTTCTGAAGCAGTTTATGCTAGATTCTCCATACACGCGCTCAATATCTTTTAAGATTTGAGACGCATCCTCTGTACTATTTATTAATGATAGCTGCTCATCACGAAGTCCACTCAAAATTATGTGTCTAGCTTCGCTGTTCATGCGTTTCCAAGCACTTATCTTGGCTAAATCTCCCTCAGACAATCCTGTAGGTTGAGGGTCTAAAGCTTCCAAAATGTGCTTATAATCTAAACATGCTATCAAGCGCTGCTTCCAGTGTATGAAATTGTGTTCATTCAGCACAGGCATTCCTAGCTTTGCATCACTATCAAAAGCTGCTCTAACCATCTTAAAATCCAAAATTTGAAAATTCTTCAAAATTTCAAAATCAAAATCTCAAAAATCTCAAAATACAAAACAATTCTTCACTGCCTTGGGTCACTGTGAACTCTGAGGGAAGGGGGGGGTTGCTTAATCCCCACTGTACTATGGAACAAAGGACCATGTGCTTACCAGGAAGTTAACTCAGAAAAATATTACTCAACTCAAAATCACAATCCAACGCAATCCTTCAAAAATACGCAGAAATATGCAATACTGGGGCCACTAACCCTTTGTGGGAATGTTCAGGGGTGCAGGAGAGGATATATTGTGAGATTATATCCTAATCCAATTTCTGCTAACAAGTTCCCAAAATATCAGCAGAGTTTATAGACATTCCACTTTAAGTTCGCAAAGGTAACGCTTGCACAGGTTCGCTAGAACCTCTATAATAATTACTCTGGTAATTTCCCCTTTGTTCCCTCTTAAAATACAAGACACGACACAGTCTTTATAAAAGTATAAAAGAGTTTACTCACGTTCTGTTCACAATATGATCCCAGAAGGCAGACAGACTTTAAAAAGTTACATACACTTAGAATCTATCTTATACGAAGATAGTTCTTACCTCCTCTCTTGGCTGGGAGCCAAGAGAGCATCCTTAGATGTTTCCTCATCGAAGGAAGATGGCAGAGAGAGAGATATGGCTGCCTGCCCTGTGCTTTTATCATTTACCTGCACAGGCGAGGCCACACCCACCTCTGGTCACATGCGGAGGAAGTCCGTCCCCAGGAAGTTTACCTGCTTGCTAGACAGACATCCCTCCCCATTGACTGCTCCTGTGTTTACATCCCACACTCCTGGCAGAAACTACGGAAGGGGAGGTTTTAGTCATGGGGAATTCACCATGCTCTGAAAAGGAAAACATTGATTTCAACAGCAGGCCTGCACAGCAGCAATCTACTCGCCTGCGAGTCTCATCATGATCAGTGGGACTTCTTCCCGAGCCGGCGGTGCATAAGATGGGCTGCACCCCTTGCACCCAACTTGTACCTAGAACTCTGCACAAGCCTGCACCAGAGAAGAGTGGAGCTGGAAGGGACCCCTGAGGGTCATCAAGCCAACCCCCTGGGACAATGCAGGAATCTCAAGTAGACTATCCCTGACCGATGGCCCCCCGCCTTCTGTTTTTCCTCTCAGCCAGGACACACAACAATGGAGACTGGAGGTGGGGGGAAAGATAAATTTTGACGAGGGAAAGGCAATGGGGCAGATTTGTCAGGTGCACACAGGCACAGCTTGAAGACTTTACGCAGAGAGGAACCCCACACGGGAGACACAGATACACAAGCACACAGAAGTCAATAACCCAAGAGTGGCTTCTAAGTGGGGGGTTGGCTGAGGACAGGGTGGGGCGA
Source organism: Podarcis filfolensis (assembly GCF_964270895.1). Classification (NCBI taxonomy): domain Eukaryota; kingdom Metazoa; phylum Chordata; class Lepidosauria; order Squamata; family Lacertidae; genus Podarcis; species Podarcis filfolensis. Next base: position 42,756,206 of record NC_139619.1, read on the forward strand.
AAACATGTGGAGCTTTGCAGAGGGGAGGCAGAAAGTGTTCGTCAGAGGGAAACTCACTTTCCCTTTTTAGAAACCGGCCAAGATCCCTTCTGCATTTGCAGCGCTGCCCCCAAAGTGACCCTTTCAATCCACTTGATAGTCCAGCTGTAGGCGCTGGTCTTCCAGGTAGAATGAAAGGCGCACCCACCGATCCCGCTTCCTTCCTCTCCCCTTCCTGCCCCCCTCCGTTCTTTGCTCACCTGCCTCCTTCCCGTCCTCTCCCCTGCCTGCCTCCTCCAGCTGGGAGCGCCCACCCACGACCCCCAGCTTCCCAAGCCACCAGTGAATGTCCCCCCCCCCGCAGGATGACACCCAGTGCGGACCGCCCCCACCCTGCTCCGCCACTGCTCTGGAAGAAGCTGTTCTGCTGAGAGCAGGACATCTCTGAAGACTCGGCTGGGGTTCTGTAATCTCTGGTGATACATCCCACTGGCTGAGGTGTGGTGAGCTGCAGACTGACTCCCACAAGTCACCAGCTGAGAGGTCCATGGTCCAGATGCCACTACACCCATAGGTGCTGAAAAGTACCAACTTGAATGGCTCTGAAAGGAAATCAGACAAATTCAACGTTGAGATTTCTATGCTGTCCATCGGACTGGGTTGCCCCAGCCATTCTGGGCGCTCCCAGCAAACTGAAACATCCAAAACAGTAAAACACCCCAAAATCTTTCCGGTACCGAAGCCAATTGGATTGACTGTTGAATCTTCTTCCAAGTACTTTGGAAAGGACAGGAGCTTTCCCTGCACTTGAGAGCAGTCAGCTAACGTAGGGGTACAGGACAGGCCACAGGCCACTCCCAGCTCAATCCCCTCACCTCAGCATCGGCCGCCTGAGGCAGCTGCCTCACTCTGGCTCATCAGAGGTCCGGCCCTGCTTGGGAATATGAGTGGGAGAGGGCCATTGCACTCAGGTCCTGCTTATGGGCTTGTTGTGAGCCTCTGCTGGGCAACTATGGGGAACAAGGTGCTGGACTAGATCATCCATTGGTCTAATCCAGAAGGACTGTTCTTACATCCGGGGTGGACTGGAGGCAACTCCAACTTGCAAAAAGCCCTGGAACACCAAGGATTGCAGACTCCCACACTCGCAAGCAAATGAACTATTGCTTCGCTTCTTAAACCAAAATAAAAAAAACAAACCCCTTTTGCCAAGCTTGGCGACCACGTCCAGTAGCAAACAGACCAATGAAAGTTGCATTTTTGCGTGGGTAGGAAGGGTGTCATTTTCCTTTGGCTGATTTAGGTCCTCGGCTTTTAGACTCCAGAACTGGCACAAACAGGGATGGAACTCTGCTTCAGTTCAAAGGGAGGTATGATTGGCAGGCAAGGTGACACAGCCAGTTATGTGGAAGGGAGGAGGAGGAGGGTGGGGAGGTCACAAGGGAGGAAAGAGCTCTGCACCTCAGCTCGGAATTCTTTTGGAAGAGTGGAGGGGAACAGAGGAAACCTTTCTTCCCTTTCAGTCTTTTCTCTCCCCCCCCCCTCCTTTTTCCTTTCCCCCCCTTTTTTAAGAATATGCTATACGGAATTTCCGAGGGGGAAATTTGCTAGGGATCTCGCCTTCCCCAGAAACCCCTCCACATACCTAGGGCGCGAGACAATGAGCTCGAGAAAGCCCTTTCCTTCCCCTGTCGCACCAAGCACCACATCTTTTTTTATGAAGAAAAGACCCTGCTTCCCTCTTTCTGGTATGAAACCGTATCAATATGAACGGGGACTTGGGCATGAACTCTGTATTTACATACTGCTGCGTATAGCCCAATCAAAAGCATCGGATTTGGACAGCTAGCCAATAGCGGATAGCGGCCTCTAGTGGACAGAATCTTTCTTGTGCCGCTGCCTGTTTCCGTTCTGCGGAGCAGTGGAGCTTTGCCAGCGTGACTGAGCTCCTGAGTGGCCGCCTGCTGAGAGAACAATGGACTCAGTCCATCAAAAGCCCATTAACTGGTTTCTATTGCCAAAAGTGATCCTTTGTTGCAAGAAATCTGTCAAGCCACTTCCCTTATGGACTGCCGGCTTAGGAAAAGCCCCTCACTTCAGAAAATCCACCCCCTGCATCAATTTCCTCCATTCCAACGCCATTCTTGCCCTTAAGGAAAGGACTCTTTCCCCCTCTATCTCCCGCCATAATCCCTCAAGTGTGAGGACACGTGTACACCCAGGGAAGTGCCCAAAGGTGACAATTACTGAGCAGTTAGTTGGCCAAAGAAACCAAGAGCCCATCACCAGACTTGCACCAGGGTATGGATGTGCAGGAGGGGCGCGGGTGGCGCTGTGGTCTAAACCACAGAGCCTAGGGCTTGCAGATCGGAAGGTCGGCGGTTCGAATCCCCGCGACGGGCTGAGCTCCTGTTGCTCGGTCCCAGCTCCTGCCAACCTAGCAGTTCGAAAGCACGTCCAAGTGCAAGTAGATCAATAGGTGCCGCTCCGGCGGGAAGGTAAACGGCGTTTCCGTGCGCAGCTCTGGTTCGCCAGAAGCGGCTTAGTCATGCTGGCCACATGACCCGGAAGCTTTATGGCGGCTCCCTCGGCGGCCAATAAGGTGAGATGAGCGCTGCAACCCCGAGTCGGTCACGACTGGACCTAATGGTCAGGGCTCCCTTTACCTTCAGCTTTACTTAAGAGGTGCCTTCACATGTTTGCCTGTGTTAAGCTTGTACTGAGTGAGAAGTCTGGACATGTTTGCCTATGGCCTGTCCACCGTCCCTCAGACCTGTGGGAATGTTCAGGATGCAGGAGAGGATATATTGTCTGATTATATCCTTATCCAACTTGTCTTAACAAGTTCCACAATTTAGCAGAGTAACATTCCCCTCTTCTAAAATTGGCAGCGGATGCGTTTGCTCAGGCTCGCTAAAGCCTCTATAATAACTGTTCTGGTATTTTCCCCTTATTCCCTCATAAAAGATAAGACACGACACAGTCTTCCATAAAAGTATAAAAAGAGTTTACTCACATTCTGTTCACAATCGGATCCCAGAAGGCAGACTTAGCTTAGAAAAGTAACATACACTTGAAAACTATTCCATAAGAAGACAGTCCCTTTGTCCTCTCTTGGCTGGAGGCCAAGAGGGCATCTTTGGCTAAGCAGATGTTGCTTCTTCGATGCATGTGGTGAAAGAGAGAGAGATGGCTGCCCTGCCCTGTGCTTTTGTTGTTACCTGCACAGGTGAGGCCACACCCACCTTTAGTCACATGTAGAGGAAGTTTGTCCCAGCCCAGATTCCTATGCCCCACAAATAACCCAGAGATGCATTTTGAGTAAGAGGATACATTCTACTCATGTTAAAACACGCTGATTCCTGGACCAGCGATTGAGAAGGCGATTGGGTCTGTATGCAATGTATTCTGGGTGACCGTGGGAAGTTTTAAAAGTCAATGTCACCCCATGTTCGGGGTTCTTACTCCTGTGGGAACCTGTTGCGCAACAAAAGAAGATCTTGGTCTCCTGACCGCTGTTTTGCTCCAATTTGTGGCTGGAATCTCCTTCATTTCTGACCGCAAGTACCCGCGGGCTCTGCCCGACGAGCTGGGCTGTTGAGTAGCCTCACACCCCGGAATTTTCCTCATCAATGCCAACTCACCCATAGAGGCAGAATAGGAAGCCAGCCCTCCAGGACTTGCTCCTCTGCTGTAAACATAGTTAAAGTTGAGCTGCAGCTAGTAAGACCAAGCACTGGGCGCCTCTCACAGAACCAAAGGCTAAAATTGGGTCGAGTGCTTCTCTCCAGAATCTCTTTCCAGGATGATGGCTTCACATGCCTCCTTCTAATAGCAAATTCATCTGGGGAGACCCGATAGACGGCGGCCAAACACATGGAAAGCACATTTGGTGGTGGGGAATAAGAGGGTGCTGCTCCACAAACCTTAAAAAGCACCCTCTCCAATGGCATGGCACTTGGATGACCCTGTGGTTCTACCCCTGGGGCTGAGGGTGATGAAACAATTCCTGAGACAGCTAAAGTGCTGGTGGTGAAAAACCCACTTCAAATGAGACCACACACGGGTTAGAGCTCAACGTCGAGCCTACCAAGTGGCGATAGCGACGGTGAGGAGGACCATTGTTGCTGGATCTGTTGGTGAAAACAGTACCAGGAGACTCTTTCAGGTGGTTCACAGTCTAACAGAACCACCTTTGCCATCAGGGTCTGATACAGAGTCCAAGATCTCCTGTAATGACTCCTGTCATGAGTTTTTCTGCAGATAAAAAGAGGTAGACTCCACCAAGGGAGGAGGGTGCCAGAGCTCTGCCTAGTCAGAGACATAGTATGGCTTGCCAGTTCCCGGGGCCACGTGGAGGAGGGGGTAGGAGGGAGGGAAACAGACGGAGTATGCATACTGTCAGGGCTACCCTAGGTCCCAGCTCACAAAGGACCAACGCTGCTTCGTTGTTAAGTATAAAAGCCTTTATTGAAGTTCAGTTTCACTTCCAGAGCCGCAGCGCGCAGCCCCACGTCTAAAGTGTCAGACCACTGATGCTCCGTCTGAGTCTCCTCCCCCTTGACACCAATTTAAGAGTCTAGCCTTGCTCCACCTTCTCCGCTGCTCCTTCCTCCTCTGGGTCCGCCTGCCCGCCGGGGTTCCGCCCTTTCTAGCCTCTTCTCCCGCTGATTCCCCTGAGCCTTCTCCCTCCCTCCGGCGGGCTTTAGGAGCTGGTTCCCCATCCGGGTCTCCTGCTGTTCCGCGCGCCTGCACATTTGAACTTGGCGCGCGCGCCCAGCCAGCAACTTTCCTCCTGACCGTTCCACTGCTGCTGTCACTGCTTCCCCCATCGGGGGGGCTAGCTGCAACTGACCTCCCCTCCGTTGGAGGCGTGGTCAGCCCTGACTCCCTCTCTGGAGGAGACACTGCTCCTGACACATGTGACTCCTCCCCCCCACTACGCTCTGGTGGGGAAACTGGTCCTGATCCTCCACTGCTGCTTTGGGGTTCCCCTCTGGCTCCTTGTTTCTGGTGCGTCCCCCCTGGGACCCCCCTTGCCCTGACCATCGGCGCCCCCTTCTGGGAATCTTCTGATTCGCTGGAGAAGCTCATGGAATCTCTCGGGCCACTGTCATACTCCCCTACGCTGCCCTCGGATTCTTCCCCTTCGCTCTCCCAATCCTCTCTCCCCAGTGCTCCTGCTCCTGATTCCCTGACATCCATCCCCCCCCTCGAAGCCCCCCCTTCCCCCCTCCCCCTCTTCGGGTGTGGGTTCCGGGTGCTCCAGTCCAGTGGGTGTGAGTGCGGGATACCATTCTTCCCCCCTGGTGTGTAGCCGGTCCACTGGATCCGGCCCAACCGCAACGGGCTCGTCGACGTCGATTTCCTCTGCTTCCATCTCTCTGCTGATGTGCTCGAATCCAGGATCCTCCCCCAACACGTCCATGTCCTCCCCTCCCCCGGGTACCTCTGGTGAGACAGCTTGCAAAGGTCCCCGCAGCAGCTCCCTGCGCCACCCCACCTCCGGTTGAGTGTCCCACCAATAGGAGCGGTCTGTGGCAAACCCCGAGAGAGACCCCTCCGAGGAGCTAGTGTCTGGCGTCGTCTCTTCAGCTGATGAAAAACCCTGGAACGTACTGGCTGACAGTGTGGGCGTGAAGAGCCAGTCGTCGAAATACTCTGCCGGCATAGGTCTGTGTGGGAAGAGTGCATGGAACTCGTCTTTAAGATAGTGCTCCTCCACGGCATAGCACGGTACCCACCTGTTGGCACTGGCTGGGGTACCTTCCCTGGCGAGGAGGTATTCCACCCCCTCTTCCCCCCACCTCGAGTCCAAAATCTCCGTGACCTCGTTGAGTGGCGTCGCCCTCCGTGACCCCTCCCTCTTCGGAGATTCACTAAGTGTGTCTGGCGCGTTCCCTGTCGCCTGAAACCTGTGGGGTTCCCTGTAGGGTGTGAGCACTGACCTATGAAAGACTGGGTGCATTCTGGAGCCCTCCGGGAGTGTCAACCGGAAGGCCACTGGATTGATTTGCGCCGCGACCTGGTAAGGTCCCAGCTGCTTGTGCTTGAGCTTCCTCTTAGCTAGCGTCCTGGCCGGCACTGCCTGGGCTGCTAACCAGACCCAGTCCCCCACCTGGATGTCCTCCCCGACCCTCCTGTGCTTGTCTGCCTGCATTTTGTAGGCGTGTTTCGCCAGTTCCAATTGCCTGCGGAGTTGCTCGTGGACCTCCTGTAACTCTGCTGCTAAGTGCTCTGCTCCCCTTGGCTCCCCCTCCCCCTTCGTCTCTAACCCTGGGAAAGTTCTGGGATGCCGCCCATTATTGGCGAAGAACGGTGTCACTCCCGTAGACCCGTGCTTCGTGTTGTTGTAGGCAAACTCGGCCAGCGGTAGGTAGTCCACCCAGGTCGAGGGTTGTTGATTGGCGTAGCATCGCAGGTACTGCTGCATGATGGCGTTGACCCTCTCCGCTTGTCCGTTGGTCTGCGGGTGTCGTGCCGACGCTAAGTTGATCTTGACGTTCAGGATGCCCAGCAGCTTCTGCCAGAAGCTCGAGACGAATTGGCGACCCCGGTCGGACAGGATGGACCGCGGCAAGCCGTGAGCTTTGAACACGTGGTCTATGAACAGCTTGGCGGTCTGTTCCGCTGTGGCCACCTTCGCGCACGGAATAAAGTGTGCCATCTTGGTGAACATGTCTACGACCACGAGCACCGCTGTTTTGCCTCGCGAGCTGGGCAGATCTGTGACAAAGTCCAGGGCCACTCTCTCCCACGGTTCGAGCGGCGTCTGTAGGGGTTCTAGTAGACCCGCTGGCTTCCTGTGTACTGGCTTGGCCCTTTGGCAGGTGTCACACCTGGAGACGTAATCCGCGACTTCTCCCCTCACCTTGGGCCACCAAAAGTCTCTGGTTACTAATTCCGCCGTTTTGTCCTTGCCGAAGTGCCCAGCGCTGGGCGCGTCGTGTAGCTGCTGCAAGACTTTCGCGCGGAGGTCGTCTCCGGGCACGTAGAGAGCCCCTTTGCGGATGAGCAGTCCGTCTCGTATCTGGAACTCGTCGTCCTTCGCTGTGCCTCTTCGCACCTCCTCCATCTTGGATTGTGCGAACGAATCCGTCTGCAGCGCTCGACGCACCGCGTCCAGGTCCACGGCAGCTGAAGCGCACGCCCACGCTTTCGGTGCGAAAATGTGCTTGGCCGCCACCGGCGCCGCTTCCTCGAGATACTGCGGCTTCCTGGATAGTGCATCCGCCATGACGTTGTTGTCTCCCGGGATGTATTCTATCCGGAAATCGAAATCCGCAAAGAACTCCGCCCAGCGGATGTGTCTCTGGTTCAGGAACCGCGCCGTGCGCCAGTACTCCAGGTTCTTATGGTCCGTGCGGACTTGCACTGTGTGTCTGGCTCCAACGAGGAAGTGCCGCCACGCCCTGAAAGCTGCATGAATGGCCAGCAACTCCCTGTCCCAGATGGTGTAGTTCTGTTCCGCCTTGCTGAGTTTCCTGGAGTAGAATGCGCACGGCCTCCATTCCCCTTGCGGATCTTGCTGCAACAGGACGGCCCCCACTGCTCTGTCTGAGGCGTCCGTCTCAACCCTCATTGGTCTGCTGGGGTTTACATGTAGCAGCTGTTCTTCGGACGCGAAGAGACGCTTGAGTCTCCGAAAGGACTGCTCCGCCTGGTCCGTCCAGGTGAACTTCTTCTTCTTGGAGCTGAGGGTGTCCGTGATGGCCGCCGTCTCCTTCGCGAACCCTTTGATGAACTTGCGATAAAAGTTGGCGAAGCCGACGAACCTCTGGACCTCCTTCCGATTGCGCGGGCTCTTCCAGTCCAACACCGCGCGGACCTTGGCGCTGTCCATGGCGAGTCCCTTGTCGGACAGCTTGTAGCCCAGAAAATCCACCTCCGTCATGTCGAACTGGCACTTCTCTAATTTGGCGTAAAGTCTGTGCTCCCGTAGCCTCTGCAGGACCTCCTTGACGTCCCTCTCGTGAGCCTCCTGCGATTCCGAGAAGATCAGGATATCGTCCAGGAAGCAGACGCACTTCTTGTAGAGGAGTCCCGCTAACACGTGATGCATGAAAGCTTGGAAGGTATGGGAGCCATTTTGCAGACCAAAAGGCATTACGCGATATTCATAGGTGCCTAAAGGTGTAAACATGGCTGTCTTCCACTCATCGCCCTCCCGCATGCGTATAAGGTTGTACGCCCCTCGTAGATCCAACTTGGTGAAGATCCGTCCCTTCCTCACCGTCGCGAGCAGGTCGTCGATCTTGGGCATGGGGAATGCTGCGGGCTTTGTTTTGGAATTTATGGTCCTAAAATCAACTATGAGTCTCCGTTGGGGCGTGTCCTTCTTCTTCACGAAAAACACGGGACTGCCCCCCACTGCTTTAGATTCTTGGATGAACCCCCGCTTCAAGTTGTGATCTATGAACTCCCTGAGTTCTTGCAGTTCATCTTCAGACATGGAATACAGTTTCCCAGTCGGCAGCGTCGCTCCCGGCAGGAGGTCAATCTTGCAGTCGTAAGGCCTGTGGGGAGGCAGCTTATCCGCTTCCCTCTCGCAGAAGACCTCCAAAAACTCCTTGTACTTGTTGGGTACCGCTTGCACCATGCCTAGGTGTAGCTGCGGTTCATCCTCTTGCCCCTCCTCCTCCTGGCGGGTCTGGATGCAGTGTTCTGCGCAGTAGGAGGAACAGAAGGTCAACTGCCGCTGGTACCATGCCAATGCCGGGCTGTGCCTATCCAGCCAACTCATACCCAACACTATGGGCGTGTCCGACAGGTGGGTGACGTTGAAGCTGATGACTTCGCGGTGGTTTCCAATTTGCATCACCATCGGTGGTGTTTGCTGTACCACCTCTCCTCCCAGTAGCTTCCTGCCATCGACCGTGACGACGTTTAGGGGCATCGTGGCTGGCATGAGTGCTATGCGATGTTGCTTGATAAAGTCCACTCCAATAAAGTCTGCGTTGCTCCCAGAGTCAATGGTTATTGGTACTTGCATGGTGTGCCCATTGGGCAACTGGAGCGATGCGGTGAGTTGCACCACTGGTTTGGGTGGGAGGGGGTCTGTGGGCTGTAAAATCTCTGGGGACTGCTTCACTGACTTGCCTGGTTGGGCCCCAGTGGCTCTGTTTCCAACCAGGCTTCTTCTTCCCCCTGCAGCTGTTTCAGCTGCTCACCTGTTCCCTTTACTGTTGCTGAGGCTGCAGTGTGCTTCTGGAGCCTCTGGGGACACTCTTTGGCCATGTGCTGTGCACTGTCGCAGATGTAACACTTCCTGGTCCCTCTAGGAGCCTTCCCCTTGACTGCTCCCGGTGTTTGGGCTCTGCTGGCAGTCTGAGCCCTTGCACCACCAATCTCCATCGGCTCTTCTCCCCCTCCCAAAGGAGGCATGGACAGCGCCCGCCCCGCCTCTCTGGGAAAGAAAGGGGTTGTCCTGGCTGGGGTGCTTCCCTTACGTCCTTCCAGGCGCACACCAATTGCCAACGCTCTTTGGGCAACTTCTTGGGTATTTTGGGGTCTTTCTCCTCTTGCCAGTTCATCTTTCACCTCTCCACTTAGCCCCTCCCAGAACAGGTCTCTGACAGCAATGGAGTCCTTCTCCCAGCCCAGCACGTTCAGTAAGGCAAAAAAGCGCGAGTGATACTGCCTCACCGTCGCTTTCCCTTGCTGTAGTCCATGCATTTCCCTCCGAGCAATATCTACATCTACCGTAGATTTAAAGCAAGCGTCCATAGCTTTGATAAATGCATCGGAATCTTTGAGGGCAGGGTCTTTTTCGCGCCACAAATTCCGCAGCCACGCTTTTGCTTCCCCATGCAAATGAGTGATTATGAAGCCCACCTTCTCTTCCTCATCTCTAAAGTCTTTCCGAAGCAAATTGAGCGCGTAAACCACGTCAGCTCTGAAGTTAGGGTATTGCTGCAGGTTCCCATCAAAGTGCGCCACCAGGCTGCCCCCCCTCTTCCCGAGGCCAACTCCCTCCGGTTTGGGTCCTGGCAGCCCCTCTTTCCCCCAACGGTCCCACCTGGCTTGCAGATCCCGGCAGAGCGCTACTGCTTCTTCTTCTCTTTTCCTGGATGCTGCTACTTCCGCGTAAAGCGTCGTGACTGCTTCTTGCAGTTCTTTCACCTGGCTCTCTGTAGTCATCTTTGCCTATCTTCGTGAGCTCGCAAAACACCAAGTCTTGCCCCTCGCTGCACCAACTCACGCTGCGAGGTTTTTATGCGAGACGGAGCATACTGTCAGGGCTACCCTAGGTCCCAGCTCACAAAGGACCAACGCTGCTTCGTTGTTAAGTATAAAAGCCTTTATTGAAGTTCAGTTTCACTTCCAGAGCCGCAGCGCGCAGCCCCACGTCTAAAGTGTCAGACCACTGATGCTCCGTCTGAGTCTCCTCCCCCTTGACACCAATTTAAGAGTCTAGCCTTGCTCCACCTTCTCCGCTGCTCCTTCCTCCTCTGGGTCCGCCTGCCCGCCGGGGTTCCGCCCTTTCTAGCCTCTTCTCCCGCTGATTCCCCTGAGCCTTCTCCCTCCCTCCGGCGGGCTTTAGGAGCTGGTTCCCCATCCGGGTCTCCTGCTGTTCCGCGCGCCTGCACATTTGAACTTGGCGCGCGCGCCCAGCCAGCAACTTTCCTCCTGACCGTTCCACTGCTGCTGTCACTGCTTCCCCCATCGGGGGGGCTAGCTGCAACTGACCTCCCCTCCGTTGGAGGCGTGGTCAGCCCTGACTCCCTCTCTGGAGGAGACACTGCTCCTGACACATGTGACTCCTCCCCCCCACTACGCTCTGGTGGGGAAACTGGTCCTGATCCTCCACTGCTGCTTTGGGGTTCCCCTCTGGCTCCTTGTTTCTGGTGCGTCCCCCCTGGGACCCCCCTTGCCCTGACCATCGGCGCCCCCTTCTGGGAATCTTCTGATTCGCTGGAGAAGCTCATGGAATCTCTCGGGCCACTGTCATACTCCCCTACGCTGCCCTCGGATTCTTCCCCTTCGCTCTCCCAATCCTCTCTCCCCAGTGCTCCTGCTCCTGATTCCCTGACACATGCGCATTCGACTGCCTAATGGCATCCACATCACCCAGGGGATCACAGCCACAGAGATAAGAAAAGAAGAGCCATCCCATTGTCTGGAGAGGTCACTTACCTGATTGCATGGACAAGCCGTTGTCATCGGACCCCAGTGATGGAAGCGTGCAGCTGTATTGAGGCAGCACTAACAATTTTGTGCCTGGGGCGACTGCCCCTGTGCCCCCGCAGCCCACTACGCCACTGGGTCTAGTCAAGTTGGATGCGATCCATTACAACCTGTTGCCTCTGAGGATGTGGACAGACTTGAACGAGTGAAACCTACCACCTGAAGAAGTGATTGTTCAACTGCTTATTAAAAAGACATATTTGGACCTGGCCATTATGTCCAATTATTGTCCAGTCTCAAACTTACCATTCCTGGGCAAGGTGATTGAACGGATGGTCACTGAACAACTCCAGGCATGTCTGGAGAATAATGCAAAATATAGATGTCTTGGTAAAATCTCAGGTGTCAGGGGTTCAGGAGCAGAGGGAACGGATGGCGAGGAATCGGAAGGAGAGGTTAGCGATGATAGCCGTCCGAGATCTCTAAGTCTGTCCAGCGAATCGGAGGATTCACAGAAAGGGGCTCCCGTGGGCAGAGCTGGGGGGTTACCAAGAGGGGCACCCCAGGAAGAAGGGACCAGAGGGGATTCAGAGAGCAGCAGCTGGAAATCCGGACCAGCTACTCCACCAGAGAGCAGCAGGGGGGAGGAGTTCCAGGCACCAGCGACAGGCAGCTCTCCGGCAGCAGCCACGCCTGCGTCAGAGAGCGAGGAAACGGTAGAGAGGAGGGTCGGAGACAGCGCGCGCGCGCCAAGTTCAAATGTACCAGAGGGAGGCGCAATGAGCAGCCCGGAAAGGGAGCCAGGTCCTAAAGCCCGCCGAAGGGAGGGGGAGGAATCCGAAGGGTCCGCATCCGAGGCATCCAGGAAGGAAGGAACCCCGGGGGGTGGTAGGACCCAGAGGCGAAAGGAGAGACGCAAAAGGTGGAGCAAGGCTAGGGTCTTGAACTGGTGTACAGGAGGCGGAGATTCAGATGGGACTTCGCCGATCTAGGGAATAGACGTAGAGACGCACGCTAAGATGTGGAAATGGAAACTATACTTCAATAAAGACTTTATTCCGTTCTACCGGCTAGCGTTGGTCCTTTGTGAGCCGGGACCTAGAGGCAGTCTCTGACAGTAAGTCCCATCTCCCAGAAGTTTTCATCAGTTCTCTTTGACTCAAGCGGCGTGTGGGGAGCGAAGCAGGGAGGAAAGAGGACTGGTGCCTTTGGAGCTCACAAAAGTCAAGCGACATGTCTACTGAAGAGCAAATTGCTTCCCTGCGAGAAGCGGTAACGCAGCTCAGCGCAGAGATAATCGCCTCCAGGAAAAGAGAGGATGAAGCGGCTGCTGCATGCCGAGATCTCCAAGCCAGGTTGGAAGTGCTTACTAAGCAGGCACAAACGGGTTCCAGATCCGAGGGAATCGGGTTGGGAAGGACTGGAGGCAGCATTGTATCTCACTTTGATGGGAATTTGCAGCAGTACCCCAATTTCCGAGCAGACGTGCAGTTTGCGCTGAAACTGCTGGAGAAAGAGTTTAGAGATGAGCAAGAAAAAGTGGGGTTTATCTTGTCTCATTTGCATGGAGAGGCGAAAGCATGTCTGCGCAATCTGTGGAGAGATATGGACCCAGCGCTCCAGAGTTCAGCTGCATTCATTAAAGCGATGGATTCTTGCTTTCTATCGAAAATAGACATTGACATTGCCCGTAAGGACATATTTGAGCTGAGACAAGGGAAAGCCAGCGTGAGGCAGTATCACTCCCGCTTTTTTGCATTGGTCAATGCCTTGGGGTGGGACAAGGATTCCCCCCCCGTTAGAGATCTTTATTGGGAAGGATTGAACCCCCAAATCAAGGATGAGATAGCGCGGGGGGAGAGACCCAAAAGCACCCAGGAAGTGGTGGACAGATCGCTTGCAGTAGGGGTGAGGCTGGAGGACCGCCCTTGGGACAGAGGAGAAGGGCGTTGGGGACGCACACCAGCCAGAGTGCCCTCCCTCTTGCCCAGGGATGTCGCGCGTGCGCAATCAACGCCTCCGCAAGCAGGGGGGGAGGAGCCGATGGAGATCGGCGGTGCTAGAGCTCATTCAGCCACCAGAGCCTTAACACCGGGAGCAGTCAAAACAAAGCAGCCTAGAGGGAACAGGAAGTGTTACATCTGTGACAGTTCGAAGCACATGGCGAAAGAGTGTCCCCAGAGGCTCCACAAGCACACTGCAGCTTCAATGACAGTAATGGGAGCAACTCAGCAAAGTGAACCACGGCAGGGAAACGGAAGCACTGGGGGCCAGCCAGGCGAGTCAGTGAAGAAGTCCCCAGAGATTTTGAAGCCCACGGATCCCCTCCCGCCCAAACCAGTGGTGCAGCTCACCGCATCGCTCCAGCTGCCCAGTGGTCTCACTTTAGAAGTGCCGATTACGATTGACTCTGGCAGTAATGCGGACTTTATCGCACTGGAATTCCTTCAACAACACAACATAGCGCTACTGCCAGCCACACTGCCCCTGAACGTGGTCACAGTGGATGGCAGGGAACTGCTAGGGGGGCAGGTGGTGCAGCAGACACCACCTATGGTGATGCAAATTGGGAATCACCGAGAAGTCATCAGCTTCAACGTCACCCAATTGTCGGACACGCCCATAGTGTTGGGCATGAGTTGGCTGGATAGGCACAGCCCGGCATTAGCGTGGTACCAGCGGCAATTGACCTTCTGCTCTTCCTACTGCGCAGCGCACTGCATCCAGACCTGCCAGGAAGGAGAGGGGCGAGAGGATGCACCGCAGCTACACCTAGGCATGGTGCAAGCGGTGCCCAACAAGTACAAGGAGTTTTTGGAGGTCTTCTGCGAGAAGGAGGCGGACAAACTGCCCCCCCACAGACCCTATGACTGCAAGATTGATCTCCTGCCGGGGGCAACGCTGCCAACAGGGAAACTGTATTCCATGTCTGAGGACGAACTGCAGGAACTTAGGGAGTTCATAGACCACAATTTGAAGCGCGGGTTCATTCGGGAGTCGAAAGCTGTAGGGGGCAGTCCAGTATTCTTTGTGAAGAAGCGAGACACGCCCCAGAAGAGGCTTGTAGTTGACTTTCGAATTTTGAACTCGAAAACCAAGCCCTCGTCCTTCCCCATGCCCAAAATAGACGACCTGCTCGCGACGGTAAGGAAAGGACGCGTTTTCACCAAGTTGGATCTGCGAGGCGCGTACAACCTGATTCGTGTGCGGGAGGGCGACGAGTGGAAGACGGCCATGTTCACACCACTGGGCACCTACGAATACAGAGTTATGCCCTTCGGATTACAAAATGGCTCTCACTGTTTTCAAGCCTTTATGCATCACGTGTTGGCGGGACTCCTTTACAAGAAATGCGTATGCTTCCTGGACGACATCCTGATATTTTCTGAGTCGCGAGAAGCGCACGAGAGGGATGTCAGGGAAGTTCTGCGGAGACTAAAGGAGCACAGGCTGTACGCCAAGCTGGAGAAGTGCCAGTTCGACGTGACGGAGGTGGATTTCCTGGGCTATAAACTGTCGGACAAGGGGCTCGCCATGGACAGCGCCAAGGTTCGCTCAGTATTGGACTGGAAAAGCCCGCGCAATAGGAAGGAAGTCCAGCGGTTTGTCGGCTTTGCCAACTTTTATCGCAAGTTCATCAAGGGGTTCGCTATGCAAACGGCGGCCATCACTGACACGCTCAGCTCCAAGAAGAAGAAGTTTATCTGGACGGAGGAAGCGGAGCAGTCCTTTCAGAAACTCAAGCGTCTCTTCGCTTCCGAGGAGCAGCTGCTGCATGTGAATCCCAGCAGACCGATGAGGGTGGAGACGGACGCCTCAGACAGAGCCGTGGGAGCTGTACTGTTGCAACAAGACCAGCAGGGGGACTGGAGGCCGTGCGCCTTCTACTCAAGGAAGCTCAGCAAGTCGGAGCAGAATTACACCATCTGGGACAGGGAGTTGCTAGCCATCCATGCAGCGTTCAAAGCGTGGCGGCACTTCCTTATCGGAGCCAGACACACAGTGCAGGTACGCACGGACCACAAGAATCTAGAGTACTGGCGCACGGCGAGGTTCCTGAATCAGAGGCACATTAGATGGGCAGAGTTCTTCGCGGACTTCGACTTCAAGATAGAGTACATCCCGGGTGACAACAACATCATGGCGGATGCCTTGTCCAGAAAGCCGCAATACCTCGAGGAGGAGGCACCGTCGGCAGCCAAGCACATTTTCGCACCGGAAGCGTGGGCTTGCGCCTCGGCGACCGTGGATCTGGACGCCGTACGTCGAGCGTTGCAGGAGGACCCCTTCGCGCTAGCCAAGATGGAGGAGGTGCACAAGGGCACGGTGAAGGACGACGAGTTCCAGATCAGAGACGGTTTGCTCATCCGCAAGGGAGCACTCTACGTGCCGGGGAATGACCTCCGCGCAAGGGTGCTGCAGCAGCTACACGACGCCCCCACTGCCGGGCACTTTGGCAGAGAAAAGACTGTAGAACTAGTGACCAGAGACTTTTGGTGGCCCAAGATGCGGGGGGAAGTAGCGGATTACGTCTCGAGATGCGACACCTGCCAAAGGGCCAAGTCAGTGCACAAACCGCCGGCGGGATTGCTGGAACCGTTGCAGACGCCGTCTGAGCCGTGGGAACGGGTGGCCCTGGACTTTGTCACGGATCTGCCCAGTTCGAGGGGAAAGACGGCAGTGCTTGTGGTGGTGGACATGTTTACCAAGATGGCACACTTCATTCCGTGTGCGAAGGTGGCCACGGCAGAACAGACCGCCAAACTGTTCATAGACCACGTGTTTAAGGTCCACGGTCTGCCACGATCTATTCTATCCGACCGGGGGCGGCAGTTCATCTCGAACTTCTGGCAAAAGTTGATGGGCATCCTGAACGTCAAGATCAATCTAGCGTCGGCGAGACACCCGCAGACCAACGGACAAGCGGAGAGGGTCAACGCCATCATGCAGCAGTACCTGAGATGCTACGCCAATCAGCAGCCTAACACGTGGGTGGACTACCTGCCCCTCGCAGAGTTCGCTTACAACAATACGAAGCACGTGTCGACGGGGGTGACGCCGTTCTTCGCCAACAACGGGAGGCATCCCAGAACCTTCCCAGGTTTAGAGAGAGTGGGGGAGGGGGAGCCGCAGGCAGCGGAAGAATTAGCGTCAGAGTTGCAGGAAGTCCACGAACAGCTTAGGAGGCAGTTGGAACTGGCAAAGCACGCATACAAACTGCAGGCTGACAGACACAGGAGAGTAGGGGAAGACATACAGGTGGGAGACTGGGTTTGGTTAGCAGCGCAAGCAGTGCCGACCAGATCGTTGGCCAAGAAGAAGCTAGGGCATAAGCAGCTAGGGCCTTACCAAGTCCAGGCACAGGTCAATCCAGTGGCCTTCCGGTTAGCGCTTCCGGAGGGTTCCAGAATGCATCCGGTCTTCCATAGATCGGTGCTCACGCCCTACAAAGCACCGCATAGATTTCACGAGCCAGGCACAGCACCAGATCCGCCCAGAGAAGGACCCAGGGAAAGGGGGTCGCCAAGAGGGGAGCGCATCAACGAAGCCACAGAGATTTTAGACTCGAGATGGGGGGAAGAGGGAGTAGAATACCTTCTTGCCAGAGAGGATACCCCGGCCAGCGCCAACAGTTGGGTGCCGGGCTATGCCTTGGACGAGCCTCTTCTCAAGGAAGAGTTCCATGCCATTTTCCCACACAGGCCCATGCCAGCCGAGTATTTCGATGACTGGCTCTTCACACCCACACTTTCAGGCAGCACGTTCCAGGGGTTCGACTCGGACGAGGAGACGGCACCACACATACGCTCTCCGGAAGGTTCACCCTCGGGTTCTGCCTCAGACCGCTCCTATTGGTGGGATAATCAACCAGAGGAGCAGTGGCGCAGGAAGTGGCTGGGGGGTCCCTGGCAGGCATCACCCTCAGAGGGGAACGGGGGAGAGATGGACATGGACGTGTTGGGGGAGGACGTGGGATTTGAACACGAAGGCAGGGAGATGGAAGCAGAGGAGATCGACGTCGACGAGCGCACGGAGGACGAGCCAGACCTGCCCGATGTAATGTACGACACGAGGGAAGAACTGTATCCGGCACTCACCCCTGCCACGACGGAGCACCCAGAACCCACACCGGAAGGAGGGGAGGGGGGAAGGGGGGGCTTCGAGGGGGGGATGGATGTCAGGGGTTCAGGAGCAGAGGGAACGGATGGCGAGGAATCGGAAGGAGAGGTTAGCGATGATAGCCGTCCGAGATCTCTAAGTCTGTCCAGCGAATCGGAGGATTCACAGAAAGGGGCTCCCGTGGGCAGAGCTGGGGGGTTACCAAGAGGGGCACCCCAGGAAGAAGGGACCAGAGGGGATTCAGAGAGCAGCAGCTGGAAATCCGGACCAGCTACTCCACCAGAGAGCAGCAGGGGGGAGGAGTTCCAGGCACCAGCGACAGGCAGCTCTCCGGCAGCAGCCACGCCTGCGTCAGAGAGCGAGGAAACGGTAGAGAGGAGGGTCGGAGACAGCGCGCGCGCGCCAAGTTCAAATGTACCAGAGGGAGGCGCAATGAGCAGCCCGGAAAGGGAGCCAGGTCCTAAAGCCCGCCGAAGGGAGGGGGAGGAATCCGAAGGGTCCGCATCCGAGGCATCCAGGAAGGAAGGAACCCCGGGGGGTGGTAGGACCCAGAGGCGAAAGGAGAGACGCAAAAGGTGGAGCAAGGCTAGGGTCTTGAACTGGTGTACAGGAGGCGGAGATTCAGATGGGACTTCGCCGATCTAGGGAATAGACGTAGAGACGCACGCTAAGATGTGGAAATGGAAACTATACTTCAATAAAGACTTTATTCCGTTCTACCGGCTAGCGTTGGTCCTTTGTGAGCCGGGACCTAGAGGCAGTCTCTGACATCAGGATATACTATAAATAGGTCCAAATCAGAGTTGATGTTATTAGGAAATATATATTTTTGTTCAACTGTTTAAACAATACCAATTTCATACTTGTACAGAAAATGTTAATTATCTAGGCACATTACTACCATGAGATTTATCAGCAAAGTATTCCCCTCAGCTCTTCCTCCTGACTAGGCGGCTTCTGTGGGAGAAGAGAGCTGTCACGTGCCTTGCCCGCTACCTTTTTAACAACCCAGCTGACCTCAGTGCATTTTGTCCTTTCCCTCAGGCAGCAAAATGTCTTAGGCTTGCCTTGGGAATAAGTACTCGCCAAGCTGCAATGTTTTGTTTCAGAACCCACTCGCATAAATTTAAAAAGGAAAAGAAGGGAATGTTTTTAAAAAAAAAAAATGATGTGCCCAGAACTCCTTTCTCTGATCAGTGAGTAAGCCCAAACAGCTCCCACACATCTGGCCTTAGGACTTCCAGAGCGGATGTGTGATCCCAAGCCATTGTTTGACATGCCATATTTTTCATTTCAGCATTGGAGCGCTCTTGCAGAGACTGTCCCTTTGTTCAGAATGTCACAGGCCCAGAGTGAAAAACTGACACTCCTAATTTCAAGCTCAGGCCCTCCAGGTGTTTCTGGACTCCAGATCCTATAACCCCAGACCATTGGTCATGATGGTGATGGGCATTGGAGACCAGCAAAATCTGGAGGGACACAGATTCCCCACCTCAGCTGTAGAAAAATATGCTTTACTGTCTTAAGGCAGGCTTTGAAATGTGGATCCAGCAACTTCTGAGTTAAGGGGCAGACCAGTGATAGCTGATCCCATTTCAGGCTGAGGGCCACACTGATTCATGGTCAACATGTCAAAGTAAGTGCCACTGAAGTGTAAAAGCGGGTGCAGGCATATATTTTTTTAAGGACCACATTGTTTGGGGCTTGGTGGAGTCACAAAAAGCTTTGGACCTCACAGAATAACAGCAAGGGATCCTCAGGAGAGGTCAGTTATAACAGTATTATTTTCCCCGTATGTGGGGTGGAGTGGGGGGGGGGGGGCAGGGCTTATAAAGTGAAGTTGATCCTCCACTGTGGGTTAAAAAGATAAAGGTAAAGGTACCCCTGCCCGTACGGGCCAGTCTTGACAGACTCTAGGGTTGTGCGCTCATCTCACTCTAGAGGCCGGGAGCCAGCGCTGTCCGCAGACACTTCCGGGTCACGTGGCCAGCGTGACGAAGCTGCTCTGGCGAGCCAGCACCAGAGCAGCACACGGAATGCCGTTTACCTTCCCGCTATAAAACGGTACCTATTTATCTACTTGCACTTAAGGGTGCTTTCGAACTGCTAGGTGGGCAGGAGCTGGGACCGAACGACGGGAGCTCACCCCGCTGCGGGGATTTGAACCGCCGACCATGCGATCGGCAAGTCCTAGGCGCTGAGGTTTTACCCACAGCGCCACCCGCGTCCCGTTCCACTGTGGGTTACTTTTGTTCAAAGCAAGATTCCTCTGGAGGGAGAGGATGTTGCAAAGTAAGTCAGAGGCAAAGCAGCCCCAAGCCAGGTTCTGTGTTTGCACACATGATTTGCAGTGAGCCAAGGGCTGAATTGCTGCTGTTGTTTCATAGCCCAGAACAGCAGGTGTAGGCGAAAGGTCTAAAGTTAGACAACCAGGTCTTGGTCAAGGCATCCGCTGACCAGCAGGCCATAGAGAAGAGGAACGTCAGCATTTCAACTCTGAGCCAAAGGTTTGGCTTTTGCTATTTTTGGACACCCTTGGTCATGAGCCAAGTGTGATTCTCGAACTGTGAATGCTGACTTTGCCAAATCCATACAGGCCCTTTTCATCTCTCATGCTCAGGAAGTAGCAGCCACAGCTCAGGAGAGGATTTTTCATTTGCTCCTTTTCCATGGGGTGGGGAAAACTCAACACTTTTAATCTTGTCTTATTTTTATGCAAATTGGGTGGTCTGCACCCTCTCTTTAGCACAGATGGCCTGCAGGAGAATTTCCTGTCCTTAAAAGTAAAACTGAACTTTTTTGGCAGTGCAACTGCAGGGAAGGCATTGTCTGCCACGTTTGCAGTTGAAGGCAGAGCTTGGGGGGCGGGGGCAGGAATGTTCAGCAGAGGGCAACCAAAATTATCAAGGGGCTGGAGCAACTCCCAGATGAGAAGCTAAAACATTTGGGGCTTTCTAGTTTAGGGGGGAAATGAGTAAGGGAGGACACGGTCAGGGGTACACGCATAGTGTAGAGAAAGTGGAATGCGGTAAGTTTTTCATCCCTCCATAATTCCAAAACCCAATGGGGTCATCCAATTGTGGGTTACTGGGTGGTTGTTGTTTTTATTTTGATTACAGTCGTACCTTGGAAGTTGAATGGAATCAGTTCCGGGAGCCAAAACGTTCAAGAACTAAGCTGTTTGAAAACGAAGGTACAAGAGCAAAAAAAGAGGACAGCCTGAGGCACTGCCAGCCTGAGCTGGGAAAAGAGGTGGGCGGGGTCGCCACTGCCATGCCCCTTTCCCCAGCTCGGGCTGGCAGGGGCCATGACGGGCAGAGCAGCCCACTCCCGAGCCACCTGAGCCCGAGACCCCACCAACTCCCCCTCAACCTGGACATTTCCTTTAAAATGTAAAAAATCGCCCAGATAGGCATGTTGGTCCCCCAAAAGAGGACATGTCCGGGTTTCCCCAGACATATGGCAACCCTAAATTGTCGTGGAAGATGACCCTGAAAATACTGGCAAAGCCTTGTATGGTACGGCATGGAAAGGGGAACTAGAATAAAGGACTGAAGGGGCTGCATTAGTGAGGTTGTTAGAGCAAGTTTCCTTGGAATGAGGCTCAGCAGAGACTGTGGTGTCTTTATGATATATGGTTTATTCACACACATATACAACCTGAGCCGAAGATGGAGAGGCTCACAGCATTAACGCCCCAGAAGGTCTTGCTTCTTCCAGTTACAGCCTTCGAATCAAGAAGAAATCAGGCATGGCTCTCTCTCTGTGACTTCTGCCAACTTCCAGCCCAGCTCTCTCTTTTTTTTTTTAATAAAATTTTTATTGGTTTTTTAACACTTAATAATAGACAATACAAAACAATACAGAAACAAACAAACATATAAACACGTATAATTTCTTCACATTTTTTCTTAAACCTTCTTTCATCGACTTCCTCATACCTCCCCTTTCTGCATCCCTGTTTTAAGGTTTTCCAGCAAGCCCCAATGTCAACTTATAACACTTTTTTTCCCTTTGAATCCTTTTTCTCATATCCAATTATTTTTCCCCGCAATTCTGTTTTACCTGACCCAAAACATTTTAGCACTCATTAATTTTGCAACAGTTCTTGAGATAAACTTTAAATTTCTTCCAATCTTCTTCCACCGTCTCTCTCCCTTGGTCACGGATTCTGCCAGTCATCTCCGCCAGTCCCATGTAGTCAATCACCTTGGTCTGCCATTCTTCCAGTGTGGGTAGTTCTTGTGTCTTCCAGTACTTTGCTAGAAGTACTCTTGCTGCTGTTGTAGCATACATAAAAAACATCCTATGTTTCCTTGATACCAATTGGCCCACCATGCCCAGGAGAAAGGCTTCCGGTTTCTTCACAAATGTGCATTTAAGCACCTTCTTCATTTCATTATAAATCATTTCCCAGAAGACCTTAATCCTTGGGCACGTCCACCAAAGGTGGTAAAAGGTACCTTCAGTTTCCTTACATTTCCAACATTTATTATTGGGCATGTGGTAAATTTTTGCAAGCTTGACTGGAGTCATGTACCACCTATAGATCATTTTCATAATGTTTTCTCTTAAGGCATTACATGCCGTAAACTTTATACCGGTGGTCCATAGCTGTTCCCAGTCAGCAAACATAATGTCATGACCGATATCTTGTGCCCATTTAATCATAGCTGATTTAACCGTCTCATCCTGTGTATTCCATTTCAACAGCAAGTTATACATTCTTGACAAATTTTTAGTACTGGGTTCCAAAAGCTCTGTTTCTAATTTTGACCTCTCCACCTGGAATCCAATTTTCCTGTCCTGTTTAAAAACTTCATTTATCTGATAGTAATGTAACCAATCTCTTACTTTTGACTTCAGTTTCTCGTAACTCTGCAATTTCACTTTTCCCTCCTCATATTCTATAATTTCCCAATATTTTGGCCATTTTGATTCCATATTAAGTTTTTTCACTTCCTTAGCTTCCATTGGTGACAACCACCTAGGGGTTTTGTTTTCTAACAAATCTTTATACCGGGTCCACACATTATATAATGCTTTCCTAACAATATGGTTTTTAAAACCTTGATGAGCTTTAACCTTGTCATACCATATATACGCATGCCAGCCGAATCTATTATTGAACCCTTCCAGATCCAAAATGTCTGTATTTTCAAGAAGCAGCCAGTTTTTCAGCCAGCAGAAAGCCGCTGATTCATAATAAAGCTTTAAGTCCGGCAGGGCAAACCCCCCTCTTTCTTTTGCATCTGTTAATATCTTAAATTTTATTCTGGGCTTTTTGCCCTGCCAGACAAATTTAGATATATCTTTCTGCCACCTCTTGAAACATTCCATTTTGTCCAAAATCTGCAATGTTTGAAACAAAAACAGCATTCTCGGCAAGACGTTCATCTTGATAACTGCAATTCTGCCCAACAAGGAAAGTCTCAAATTTGACCATGTTTCTAGATCTTTCTTAACTTCTGACCAACATTTCTCATAATTGTCTTTAACTAAGTTCACATTCTTAGATGTCAAATTAATCCCTAGGTATTTCACCTTCTTTGCTACTGTCAGACCAGTTTCACTCTGAAACTTCTCCCTTTCAACAGCTGTTAAATTTTTATCCAGTACTTTCGTTTTCTGTTTGTTCAGCTTAAAACCTGCTACTTGACCAAATATTTGTATTAATTCTAAGACTCTTTTCGTACTAGTGTCTGGCTCTTGCAAGGTTAAAACTAGGTCATCTGCAAATGCTCTCAGTTTATACTGTTTAGCTCCGACCTGAATCCCTTTAACCAGCTGATCCTCTCTAATCATGTTTAATAAGACCTCCAGGACCGATATAAAAAGTAGTGGGGATATTGGGCATCCCTGTCGTGTCCCTTTCTCAATAGCAAGCTCTTCTGTAACCACATTATTTACAATCAATTTTGCTTTTTGTTCAGAATAAATTGCACTTATACCATTTTCAAAACCTTGGCCTACCCCCATCCCTTGAAGATTCTTTCTCATAAACTTCCAAGAAATGTTGTCAAAGGCCTTCTCCGCGTCCACAAATATTAAAACTGCCTTAGTGTTAATATTAACTTCCAATAACTCCATAATGTCTATTATGTTTCTCACATTGTCTGACAAATGTCTTCCTGGAAGAAAGCCCGCTTGGTCCTTATGAATCTCCCCCACCAAAACTCTTTTCAGTCTTTTTGCCAAAATGTCTGCAAAAATTTTGTAATCCACATTGAGTAGTGATATAGGGCGGTAGTTCTTAACCTGGTTTTTTTCAGTCTCTGTCTTTGGTATAAGTGTAATGTAAGCTTCTTTCCACGATTCAGGTGCCTTCTTCCCCTCTAAAATTTCGTTGCAGACCTCCTTCAACGGTTGCATAAGCCATTCTTTCAAAGCTTTGTAATATCTGGAGGTCAGTCCATCAGGTCCTGGAGATTTTCCCAATTGCATATTTTGAATGGCTCCCTCAATTTCTTGGTCAGTTATCTTCTGGTTCAAAATCACTCTACTTTGTTCAGAAATTTTTTGTAATCCATATTTTTTAAGAAATTCTTCTATTTCTTTTTCATTCACCGGCCCTTGTGCATAAAGTCTCTTGAAATAACTCTGAAAACAGTTTCTAATCTCATTTGGTTTATAAATGTTCTTTCCCTCCACTTCTAAATTGGTAACCGTATTCTGTTTTCGTCTCTTCTTCAATTGCCATGCCAGAAATTTCCCACATTTATCTGCCGATTCAAATGTCCTTTGTCTCATTTGTTTTATTTTCCATTCTATCTCTTGGTTCATCAATTCCATATATTGTCTCTGGTAAAACTTAATTTCTCTCAAAATTTCATGTGACTTTGGTTTAGATCTCAGTCTTTTTTCTCCTTCTTTTATCTTTTCCAAAATCTTATCCTTTTGCTCATTCTGTCTCTTCCTTTTTATGGCATTCTGTTGTATTAAAAAACCTCGCATGACGGCTTTACTTGCGTCCCAAATTACTCTTTTTTCCACTTCTGTTCTCAGGTTTATCTCAAAGTAATCCTTTATTGCTTTCTGGGCCTTTTTGTACACCTCTTCATCTCTAAACAGGGAGTCATTCATCCTCCATCTAAAGGAACCAGCTGTTGTTGGGTTCATCTCCATCTTTACGGCGTTATGGTCGGAACAAGTCTTTGGGCAGATTTCCACTTTTTTAATCTTTGGTGCCATCCCACTAGATATCCAATTCTAGTCCAAGTCATTTTTGCCTCAGAGAAAAAAGTTCCCTCTCTCTCAAGAGGGTTTCTTGTTCTCCAAATGTCAATCAGGTTCATGTTGTCAGTCATTTCAAAAAGGTCTTAGGTAGTCTCCCATCCTTGGAGACCACCTGTCTTTGTGCTTTATCCATATTTGTAGAGACCACTCCATTCATGTCTCCCATTAAAATTACATTATAGTCTAGATAGTCCATTAGTGTCTCGTGCAATTTCTTAAAGAATTCTGACTTCCCTTCATTCGGTGCATAGACTCCTATTACCAATAATTTTTCTCCTTGAACTTGAATTTCAATTGCCAAATATCTTCCTTGTTCATCTTTAAATTTTAGTTTAGGTACCAATCTTTCCTTTGCATAAATTACCACTCCTCTTTTCTTCACTTTGTCAGATGAAATAAATTCTTGTCCTAATCTTTTATTAATGAGTAGTTTTCGATGTATTCTGGTCACATGAGTTTCTTGTAAGCAAATCAAGTCTAATTGTTCTTTTTTCAAAATATGAAACACCTCCCTCCTTTTTCTAGGATGGTTCAGTCCATTACAATTCCAGCTTAAAATTTGCAGAGACATCTTGTTTTTTTTACTTAGATACTCCTCCAACTGCTCCAAGTAAACCTTCTTCTGTTAATGTTTTAGCTCCAAAAGATAAGTTTGAAATATCCAGTATTTTTGCTGAGTCTGTAGTTTCCACCGTTTCCTTCTGAAGGTCCTCCTCGTTCCTTGCCAAAAATTGTTCTTTATCTAGCACTGTTTTTATCTTGATTTTCTTTCCTTTGTAATTGAAGGACAGGCCTTGCGGGAACTCCCATCTGAATGGTATGTTGTTCTTTCTCAGTAAAGTGACCAAATCCTTATAGTAGGTCCTGACTTCCAAGATATATTTAGGAATATCTTTAAAAATCTGAACACGAAAATCTCCAATCTCAAGAGCTCTTTGAAAATGTAAATTTAGTATCTTGTCCCTCTCCTCCTGAGATCTCAAAGTTATTAAACAATCTCTAGGGCTCTTTCTGTTTTGTTTCCTGCCCAGTCTGAAAGCAGTTGTTATCTTAAATTCCTCTTCTTTCAAGCTGTCCTGCCAAAATTCCAGAAATTCTTTTGTAAGATATTCTGTCAGATTGTCCTTTTCATTTTCTGGAATCAATCTTAATCTTAGATTTCTGTTTTTCCTCTGTAATTCCAATAAAGACAGGGCAGCATCATGTTCTTCTAGCTTTTTACAGACTGGCACCAACTTTTCCTGTGTATTTTCTGCAGAAACTTTCGCTTCTTCTGCAGAGGTTTTCGCTTCCTCTGCAATCTTTCTGGTTGCCTCACTTTCTTGAACTAATTTATTTATTGTCTCTGTATTTTTATCTATTTTTGTTGACAGTTCATTCAGCTGTTTAGAATTTTCAGTGCTCTGCTTCGTAAGCGCTTCCAGAGATTCGTTTATTCTAACTAATGCATTGGCCACAGCTGCAGCATCCATGGGAGAAGTCATAACAGGTGCAACTGGATTTGTTACTGAGGCCCTTCTCTTTTGTTCCACTTTTCCTTTAGCTCTCGTTACTCTTGCTTCTATTGGGCCACTCATGTCCCAAGGTCATTCCCACGGGAATAGCTTTCAAATGGGAAATTCCACAGGCCTGTTTCTCACAGTAAAAATTGCAGCAATTGTAACAATTTTTCTGCGGCCTCTAGAGGGAGCCGCTCAAAGTTCCAAGTACCAAAAACAAAAAGTTCCCTTCAAAAGAAAAACAATAGTAACAGACTATTCCAATATTCTCCAAATATACTCAGATGTATCTTTCCAGAGTGCCCATTTGTATCCAATAAAGTGTTTACTTGTTGCAAAAGGTGTAAAGAGCCAACTTTGTTACCAGTCTCTAAATGACAGCTCTCCGTCCCGGTGACTCACTTTCCAGGCAGTTCTCCCCAAGGGTTCAGAACGGCAGAAGTCTCCCCTTCTATGCTTCTTCCGTGCAGGTATAACAGTTCACAATTCCCCCCCCCCCGCCCCTGCCTGCTGCGGGGGGGAATTAAGTCCAATGTCTGAGTCCGTTAAGTTTAAAGCTGCTTCCTGTCAAATTGCAGCTTCCTATTTCATTGCTTTGTTTACATGCAGTCCGAGGAAGGCAGACTTCCTTATTTTTTGCCTTCTCCGTTTTCAGCCAAATTCTTGAAATTTCTTTTAATAATATCTTTCCGTCTTACTCACGGGTAATCCAATTCAGTCCAAATGTCAGGAAGGAATCGGCGCTCTCCGCTAATGGCGACGCGGCTTCGCTCCACGGGCTGGGTAGCGACTCTCAGCTCCGCGCTCACCCGATGCCGCTCCGGAGCCTTTAAAAAGGCTCCTTTGCGGTAAAGGGGGGCGCTTAAGGTGCCCACCGAGTCTCCGTGTTCCCAGGCTTTTGCGCCTGTGATTTTAGGGGTCCCCGCTTCGCCGTAGCGGTCAGACCCGAACTCGTGGAGCAGTCTCCCTGAGCGGAGCTCAGCGGGAGACCGCCATTAAGCGCTGGCGCCAACCGGACCAGCCCAGCTCTCTCACACAACTCTGACCTTTTCCTTTCTCATTCCCAGCCAGGCGAGGGAGGAGGCCCACCCTCATTTGCCCTCTGGCACAGAGCAACCACAAGGTACATAGGTGGCAACTATGACCCTTGCTTGGTTAATTCAACAATGGAATCGTCCATTAGATTTTCACCCTTGCAGACTAGCTCCTAAACTCACAATGCTGAAGGACTAGGCAAGACCAAGGCTATTTCAAAACCAGTTTTTAGATGCATTTAGCTTTGTGTTCTATAGATTTTAGCCCAATATTGATTGATGGGGAATGGAGGCTTATTTTGGGATGGTTTGTGGTGCACAGCCCTGTCTTGTCTTGTCCTTGTGTGTGTGTGTGTTTTCAAGGGCTTTTTGCTTGTTCACCGGGATCCTTCAGAAGGAAGAGACAAAAGAGTAGTGGTATTTTAGGACAACATAACAAAAACTTATGCAGGCATAGCCTATTTCATCAGAAGCATAAAGGAGACTGAGGAGGTTGACTGATAGTTTGAGGTATTGGTTGAGGCTAAGGCACCTGAAAAATCATATCACCCCTTATATACCCAATGGATGGCTCTGCTCTGCAGATGACGGCTTCCTGCAGGTACCATCTTATCGGGGGTCCCTTCTCTGCTATCTTTTCAATGCCTACTTCCTCTTCCTCTTTCAAGAAGCCTTCTAAGGAGAGATTTTTCTTAGTCTGCTTCTGTGTAGGAACTGTTTTTGGATGTTTTGGTTGTTTAACTGTTGTGTCTTTGCTGCCCTGGACTCCTTTGGGAGGAAGGGTGGAATATAAGGATGCCGAGTAGTGCCTCCTGTTAGGATATTTCCGTTCCACCTTAAAAGGGAGCAGGATGTTTGTGTCACAGCCTGTGCATTTCCTGTTCACAGGATGTTTATGTTTTCTGTTGCTTTCGTTTTTCTTCTTGGTGTCGAAGACACTGAAGCAGGCAGTCATGTTTTTTTTTGTTCTGATCAACGCTGAATAAAACTTGTAAATAATGCTCTCCTGAGTGCGACTTTTGCTGTGCATTATCTGCTGATAGAGTGTGCATGAGCCCAGGAATGTGGCAATCTATTTCTGGAGCTCGTGTCGCTAATTGCTGATACTGCGTGTCTACGGGAGATCGATGGACGTCCGGAGACGACGTGGAGTCATGATGGACATTATCTCCCTGGCAGTATCCCAACAACAGGTTTCGGGCCCAGATTCACGGCACTTACAGGAGAGTAAGACTGCGATAGACTGCTGAGGTATGTGTGGGAAAGCAAAAGCAAATGAGGCTTTTCTGTTTGCCGCGGCAAGAGTCTCTGATGTCCGGCTGGCCTAATTGGCCTGGGAGCCGAGCCAAGCAGGCTTCGTGATTTATGGGTGCCAAGATAAGGAGTCTCTGAAGTGAAAAAGACTCACGGCTCAAGTAAAGAGCTGGAATGGAGTTTTTCCATGCCTCTGAAGCTGCTGAGTGCCCAAAGTTAAACAGGCACAATTATGAGACCTGGGCAAAATGGTGTGAGAGTTTGCTGCGTCAGTTTGGAGTGTGGCATACTGTGTGTGAAGCCCCTCCAGTTCCTCTGACAGATAGATGGAAGGCTCAGAATTCGAAAGCCGTAGACGTAATAGTCTTGTCCGTCTCTCTGGAGGAAATTGCTACGCTAGCTGGCAACACGACTGCACGTCAGATGTGGAATGCTTTGAAAGTTGCTCATCTGCCAGTCATCCCAGCCCAGAGTTTGACTGCATCGGAGGTCCTGGCTGTTTCCCAGAATGCGAGTGAATGCAGGGATGCCGAGGGCACCGGTTGCAAGCTGTAGGGGGAGCTGACTGTGATGTCATCCCAGGCAGCATTCCAGCCTCCAGGGGAAGCCAAGGAGTCGGCAGCTGAGAGCTCTGTTTCCCATGGGAGCCAAGGTCAACTTTGCAGAGGCCGGAAGGCCAGAAGTAAACAGAGACAGATGCCTGCAGATGGCCCGAAGCAGAAGGGGGGTGAAAGGCCCACGCCAGTGGAAAACAAGGCTTTGTTTGCTGGCACAGCTTCACCAAAGGCTAAAGGCAAGTTTGATGGCCAGGAGCAGGGGGGCAAGCAGCAAAAGCCCACGCCGGTGGAAAACAAGGTTTTGCTTAGTGGAAAAGCTGCTCCAAAGGCCAAGGCCAGATTTATTGTGGACTCTGGTGCGAGCCGCCATTTGTCAAAAGATAAGCACCTGTTTATCTCCTTCACACCTCAAGATGGAGCGATCCACCTGGCTGATGGAAGGACGTTGCAAATTGCAGGAGTAGGGACTGTGAAACTGGCAAGTCTGCACACTACCATCAGAGATGTACTTTTTGTTCCAGGTGCTGCGGACAATTTGCTTAGTGTCCCACAGCTGACTGGGCGTGGTTTTGAGATTTCCTTCAAGAGGAGCGCCTGTGTCATCAGGAAAGGCAAAGAGGACATTTTGCTTGCAAAGTTTATGGATGGCTTATTCTGTATAACTTATGATGACAATGCTATTATGTCTAATGTTGATTCTTGTTGTGTTGCACAAACTAACAAAGTTCTCCATGCAGGATGTATTCATGATCAACATCGAAGATTTTGTCACATGTCTTCGCAGGCGCTGGCCAAGATGCCTGAGTTGGTTGAAGGTTTGAACATCAAACCCTGTAAGTTTCACATGAAATGTGTATCTTGTGCAGAGAACAAGGTGAAGGTTGCTCCAAAAGGCAAGGAGTCTAGCAGGCAGGCTTCCAAACCCTACCAGCTAGTGCACGCAGACCTGGTTGGTCCACTTGCGCCCTCTTTGGGTGGAGCAAGGTACTTCATGGTTCTAATTGATTCTTTTTCTAGGTACATTCATGTGTTTATGCTTGAGCAGAAATCGCAAGTGTTTCCTAGGTTCAAGGCATTCTGTGCTTGGTTGGAGAATGTTCACAGTAAACGTATCGGCTGTTTGTTTACTGATCGGGGCGGGGAGTTCACTTCTCAGCAGTTTGAAGCTTTCCTGACTGAGAAGGGAATCCAGCATGACTTGTCAACGCCTAGATCGCCATGGATGAATGGACTTGCGGAGCGAGCAAATCAGACTTTGCTTCAAGGCCTGAAAACCTTGTTGCATGATGCCAACCTCCCTGAGAAGTTTTGGGGGGAAGCTCTGTCGACGTTTGTTTATTCCTATAATCGCAGACTGTCATCACCTATTGGCTGCACTCCCTATGAGAAAATGTTTGGTAAGAAACCTAACACCAAGCACTTGAGAATCTTTGATTCTGACATGTGGGTACACACCCCACAAAGCAACAAGCTTGGGAAGCGTGGGGCACATGGTTTGTTCATGGGGTACGATAAAGGTGCATACAGAGTATGGATGACTAACTCAAAATCCATAAAGTTCACAAGGAGTGTTGAGTACAATCCTAAGTGGGGGGAAAATGTGGGAATTTTCCAGAGTTACCCAGAGGAGGATGAAGGTGATGTGAAAAAGGCAGATAATGTTGAGAAAGCTGAGAAAGCTGAGGATGAGGATGAGGATGATGATGGTGGTGGTGGTGGTGATGATCAGAGTTCGGATTCCAGTTCAGTGGGCGGCGCTGCTGCTGGTGTCAGCGACAGTGATGACACAGCAGACTACAAGAGCGCAAAGGCCTCAGTCAGACCATCTGATGCATCTGACAATGAACTGGAAGAACCACTGTTCACCATTGGTCACTTTTCTCCTAAGAAGGAGGAGATGAGTCCAGAAGACTTGCGTCTGGTTCACAGGTCTGAAAGGGCGACCAAAGGCAGACCTCCAAAGAGATTTGCTGATGAGTTTGCTAAGACGGCAACTGCTGTTCTTAGTAGCTTAGAGAAGGTGTGGGAACCTTCAAGCTTCAAAGAGGTTCAGGAGTTAACCTCTAAAGATGCTGAGCCTTGGCTTAATGCCATGAAGGCTGAAGTTGATTCCTTGAACAGGAACCAAACTAAGATGGCGGCGCGTGTAGATGCAGCGGCTGGTTGCTCCTTAACTCAGAATTTGGCTTTTTTGTCCTGCCAAAATAGACTTGTTTATAGTCGGCAGGACATGTTATCTATTCGGCTACGGAGTGAGTGCTGCACAAATTGTGAGTGTCTCCGCGTCTGCAAGGAAGATTTTTTGACTTCAAAGAACTGGGGAGTAAAGAGACACAGGAGAGACCGTAAACAGAAGAGAGGCTGCAGAGGAGGAAGGCGATTAAGGCAATTAAGGCTAAAGACACAACATTATAACTTACCGCTTCCCCGCATTTTCTATGCGAACGTGAGATCTTTGGGGAATAAGCTGGAGGAGTGGAAATTGTGGATAGCAACGGAGAAAACTGTGAGTGAATGCTGTCTTCTGCTGCTTACAGAAACTTGGCTGACACCAATTACTCCTGACTCAGCCATAGAACTAACGGGCTATACAGTGTTCCGCCATGATAGAACAGAGGACTCTGGTAAAAGAAGGGGGGGAGGTTTGTGTGCATACGTGAATAACAGCTGGTGCACAAACCACGCTGTGATAGCTAGCCACTGCTCTCCAACTGTGGAATTTATGATGCTTAAATGCAGACCTATATATATCCCCCGAGAATTTACAGCAGTACTGATAACTATAGTATACATTGCACCTGATGCGAACACCAAAGAGGCAATGGGTCTTCTGCATGATGCCATTAGCAGACAACAAGGCAAGTATCCCGAGGCTGCATTTCTTGTATGCGGGGATTTCAACCAGGCAGATTTGAAAGTGGTTCTACCTAAATTCTATCAACACATAAAGTGTGCAACCAGGGGAGAAAAGACTCTGGACAGGCTGTATACAAATGTCAAACAGGCCTATAAGGCCGAACCATTGGCACATCTAGGCCAATCTGATCATGTGTTCCTGCTTCTGACTCCTGAATATATTCCATTGAGGAAACGGATTCCAGCTATAAAGAGGGATATTACAATATGGCCAGCTGAAGCATCCCAACAACTACAAGACTGTTTTCATGACACCGATTGGGAGGTATTCGCCCAACAGGATATAGAGACTCATACTGAGCAAGTGTTGGACTATATCAGGTTCTGCACTGACAATGTAACACAGAGGCGCCGGATAAAGATCTACCCAAACAGGAAGCCCTGGATGACAAGGGAGGTCCAGGGGTTGCTAAAGGCAAGAAATACTGCTTTCAGAAGTGGAAATAAGTCACTGTACAGCTTAGCTAGAGCGGATCTAAAGAGAGGTATCCGTGTAGCAAAGGAGGCGTATAGACAGCGGCTGGAGAATCATCTACAAAGTAACAACACCAGGCAGGTGTGGCAAGGTGTACAAGAATTAACAGGGTATAAATCCAAGGATTCCCTGGCAGACGAGGGAGGGGCATCCCTCGGAGAGGATTTGAATGCCTTTTTTGCCCGTTTTGAAGTAACATCTGCAGCAACACCTGCTGAGGCTTTACCACCACCACCACCACTCCCTGGGAAGGCTTTGCCATCATCACTACCATCACCATCATCAGTACAAAGGAATGTAGCAGTCTCTGTGGAAAAAGAAGAGATGAGGAAGGTGTTGAAGGGAATCAACCCAAGGAAGGCCACAGGGCCAGATGGGGTAGCTGGAAGGGTATTGAGAGACTGTGCAGATCAACTAGCAGGAGTTTTCACTGGGATTTTAAATCGATCCCTAGCCCAGGCTATTGTTCCATCCTGCCTAAAGTCCTCTATTATCGTTCCAATAGCAAAAAAACCTAACCCAGAAGATCTGAATGACTTTCGTCCAGTAGCACTCACACCTATAATCATGAAGTGCTTTGAAAAGCTGGTACGAAATCATGTCATTGCCTGCCTACCAGAGGGACTGGACACATTCCAATTTGCTTATAAAACAAAAAGATCGACAGAGGACGCTGTGGCGATTGCCCTCCATGCCGTCCTTGCACATTTGGAGCAGCGGGGGGGGGGGGGGTTATGCCAGACTGCTTTTTTTAGATTTCAGCTCGGCATTTAATACCATTCTACCACAACGTCTGATGTCTAAACTGGAAGATCTGGGGCTTCCGTTATCACTTTGTGGGTGGATACTGGACTTTTTGTCAGACCGCTCCCAGAGGGTTCGGTTGGGCCCTTATACCTCTAAAATGCTTAAGACTAACATAGGAACACCACAGGAATGCGTACTCAGTCCGCTCCTTTATATTCTCTACACGTACGATTGTGTCGCTGCTCACCCTAGTAATAGGGTTGTCAAATTTGCAGATGACACAACCGTGATTGGGCTCATCCCTGAAAGGGAGGGTGAAACGGACTATAGAGATGAGGTGGAGCGGCTGACAGAGTGGTGCAGAGCTAACAACTTGCTCATAAATACAAGGAAGACAAAGGAGCTTGTGGTGGACTTCAGGAGACAGAAGAGCAATATCCAGCCACTTTTGATTGATGGGGTCTGTGTGGAGAGGGTAACAACGTTCAGATTTTTGGGCATTGAATTACAAGAGGATCTGTCCTGGAGTGTCAACACAAGGGGGCTTGTGAAGAAGGCGCAGCAGAGACTGTACTTTTTGAGAATTCTAAGGAAAAACCATCTTCCGCAGAAACTGCTGCTTGCTTTCTATCACTGTGCCATTGAGAGCGTGCTCACTTATGGCTTATGTGTGTGGTACGGAAGCTGTACTACCCAGGACAGGATGGGGTTGTGCAGAGTTGTTAAGGCAGCAGAGAGCATTGTTGGCTGCCCACTTTCCACCTTAGAGCAGATTTATGCCACAAGGTGCCATAGGAAGGCACTGGACATAGTAAAAGATCCATCGCATCCTGGTCACTGTCTCTTCGAGCTCCTGCCGTCGGGACGGAGATACAGGACGATGAAGACAAGAACGAGCCGTCTTAACAACAGCTTCTTCTCCAGAGCGATCTCAGCCCTGAATGGGAAGCCTGGACTTTGAAAGTCATCTAATCTTCCTTGCTGTACTATACTGTATTGTTTTAATTAGTCCCTGAGAGGGGGCAATGACAATAAAGATATTATTATTATATTATTATTATTAAACTTGGGAACTGGTACCGGTAGTCCCAGGAATGAGACTGGTTGGCAGCAAATGGGTCTTCAAGGCCAAGACAGACCAGAATGGCAAGGTTGTCAGACACAAAGCCAGATTGGTTGCCAGAGGTTTTTCACAGGTACCAGGACAGGATTACCACGAGACCTACTCGCCCACCGTCAAATATGAGAGCATTCGGCTGATGCTCAAAATCGCTGCAGAGGAGAAACTGCATGTTTCCCATCATGACATTAATACAGCTTTTTTGTACGGGATTTTGGGGGAGGAGCTGTACATGCTTCCACCTGATGGAATGCAGATACAGAAGGGAATGGTCTGTAAACTGCGGAAATCCTTATATGGTCTCAAGCAGAGTGCCAGGTGTTGGAACACAAAACTCACTGAGATGTTGCTTTCTCTAGGTTTTCACCAGGGCAAAGCTGATCCGTGTGTGTTTGTCAAAGAGGAGGGGCAAAACAAACTGTATTGTTTATGTTTTGTTGATGATCTTCTGATGTTTTGGAAGAATCAGGCTTTCTACCAAAGCACCCTAGCTCAGCTGAAGGAGCACTTTGACATGAAGGATCTTGGTGAGGTATCCAACTATCTTTCTCTGCAGGTGGAGAGGGACCAAGCAGGTAATTTTCTGGTACACCAAACACAGAAAATTGCTGATGTATTAACCAGGTTGAATTTGGTTGATGCAAACCCAGCAGACACACCGATGGTGACAGGTTACCAGGTAGATAGTACTGCTGAAGCGTTTTCTGACACTACGCTGTACAGATGCATTCTAGGCAAGTTGAATTTCATTGCTAGATGTTCAAGAGCTGACATAGCTGTAAGCACTAAACTGCTTAGCAGACATGCTAATAATCCTACTGTTCAGGATTGGAAAGCTCTGAAGCGCATAGCCCGCTATTTGAAAGGGACTATGCACTACAGGCTGAGGTTCACCAGTCAGAAGACTGGAGGTCTTGAAATCTTTGCAGATGCAAGTTTTGGAAGTGACACCACGGATGGTACAAGCACTTCTGGAGTATGCTACATGCACAACCACTGTTTGTTTGACTGGCTGTGCAAAAAGCAGACGACAGTTAGCCTAAGTTCCTGTGAAGCAGAACTCAATGCTCTGTCATTTTCACTCATGGATTGTGAATGGTTGGTGCAACTGTTTAAGGACATCGGAGTTTCTGTGAAATGTCCTATACAAGTGTATCAAGACAATAGATCCTGTTTGGCTTTGCTGAACTCAGAGAGTTGCAAGCAAAGAACCAAGTACTTGCAGATTAAGCTACATCGTGCAAGAGAGTGTATTCAGAAAGGACTCATTCAGGTGTCCTACATGGCAGGAAATGAAATTCCTGCTGATCTATTGTCTAAGGTTGTTAACAGAGAACAACTTAAGGTTTACGTACAAAGGTTGCAATTGGGTTGAACCACAGGTACTACAGGTTACACGGAAAGGGGGAGGATGTTAGGATATTTCCGTTCCACCTTAAAAGGGAGCAGGATGTTTGTGTCACAGCCTGCGCATTTCCTGTTCACAGGATGTTTATGTTTTCTGTTGCTTTCGTTTTTCTTCTTGGTGTCGAAGACACTGAAGCAGGCAGTCATGTTTTTTTTTGTTCTGATCAACGCTGAATAAAACTTGTAAATAATGCTCTCCTGAGTGCGACTTTTGCTGTGCATTATCTGCTGATAGAGTGTGCATGAGCCCAGGAATGTGGCAATCTATTTCTGGAGCTCGTGTCGCTAATTGCTGATACTGCGTGTCTACGGGAGATCGATGGACGTCCGGAGACGACGTGGAGTCATGATGGACATTATCTCCCTGGCAGTATCCCAACACCTCCTGCCCATACCTGAAGGTTTTGTGGAGGCGCCATAGCCTCAGTGTGTCAGCACCTGCATTGCATGCAGAAGGTCCCAGGTGCAGTCCCTAGCACCTGCAGTTAGAAGCTCAATGTAGGTAGGAGCCTCTCTCTGCCCAAGACCTTGGAGAGCTTCTGCCACTCAGGCTGGAAGTGGGCAATACTGGGCTAAATGGATCAATCAGGTTTAGGATCAGGGACTTCCTTCTCTTAAATGAGCTACCTTCCCAGGTGGATGAGCCCCACTGCTCGTCACTTCCCTCTACAGCACGGGCAGAAACCACCTTCTTGACTGTTGGACCCCCTAGTGGTCTCATCTGCTCAATTGTCCGGAGCCTGGCTGTCAGGGCTGATTCAGCTGCAGTTCAGCATCAAAACTCAGAGATGAGCAGTAAGGTGGACTCTTTCTTCAGAGAGACAAAACCCGACAGAGAAACTCCACAGGCAGGACTAGCCCCAGTTGCCAGAACGGAGGATCTTAGCCTCCTCCTAAGGTAGGGCTATCAGACATCAAC
This sequence comes from Podarcis filfolensis, assembly GCF_964270895.1. Classification (NCBI taxonomy): domain Eukaryota; kingdom Metazoa; phylum Chordata; class Lepidosauria; order Squamata; family Lacertidae; genus Podarcis; species Podarcis filfolensis. Next base: position 42,792,596 of record NC_139619.1, read on the forward strand.
AGCTTCTGGGTCTTCCTTTAAGAAGCTCAACAATTTGGGGGTCTTCCTAAAAATAGCTCCACAGCTTTCGGGGTGTCTTGGTTTCTACTTTTAGAAATATGGCATCCCTATCCTAAGGCTCCTCCTCAGTCGGCTGACTTCCCAACAGTCGTGGAGGGGCTCTCTGTGCCTTTTGTTCTGCTCCATGTAATGCCTCCCTTGTTCCTGGGGACAGAGGAGGAGGGGAGAAGGGAACAGTGGACATGGCAGGTGCCTGGGGATCTGTTGCAGCCTCAGCCTCCACCTCCTTCTCCTGCTCCTCCTCAGCTGCCTCAGTCTCCCTTAAACCTGTTGCTTGTTTAGCCTCCAAGCCATCTGCTCCCCCTTCTTCTTCTTCTTCTGACCTGTCTCCTGCATCCCACCAGCAGTCTCCTGGCTTGGGGCCTTCCCACTTTGATGCTTCCCTGGGGGGTTCCCTGGCTGTAGCCGCCCACCATTCCTCCTCCTCTAGCCAGTACCCGACACTAGCTTTGCATGCAGGGGAAGCCCCTAACTCACTGAGGGTTTGAGACCCATCAACTCCCCTCACCTGGTTAGCCCGCCAGTTGAAGCCATTCCTGGGGTGTGGCTGCTGCTTCAGGCTGACAGTTTCTAAGAGCCACAGGTGAGAGCTGTAGTGACCAAAGGTGGACAAACTACCCCAGAGGGAGCACAACGTGCCCCCCACCAGAGGTACTACCCCTCCCCTCGCAACCTTGAGTCATGAAGGACAGAGAGTGGAGAGTTGAATGTGTGTAGAAACCAGCCTCCCTTAGGAAGTTTACATTCATCACTCCACCCACTTTCACCTGTGGCCCCTCCCACCACAGGTACATGGCCCCTGGAAGGCTTCCCAGAGGAGAATATGGCCCTTAAGACTGAAAAAGAGTCCCCAACTCCAAACTAGTGATGAACTGCCATTGATGGCTCCAGCTGGATGTTGAAATCTCCCTCTAAGCTCCTTCTCAGATCCATGTTCCATTTCAACAACTGGCTTCGTCCTGCAGGTCAAACAGTCCCCTCAGTTCAAGGACCCATTGTTTCTCCATGTGCATTTTCAGCAGCCTCCCATGTGACTGCCAGTGATATCATTTTTCCCATCCTCAGATTTTGCCCCAGCCCCGGCAGCCTAAAATTCTAATCAGCTTATATCTTCAAAGGAAATAAGACATCTCCAGCTGAGCAAGACCTGGTATTTCCCCCTCTTCAGATAGCTCTGGATCTTCAGCTGCGGAGGGGAAATGCCCACGGTCCTTTCAAAATTTCCCATGTATTCGTAGGAACATCACCTGTCTTGGAAAAAAGGAAGGAACAAATGTCTCAGATGCAAGCCCTTTAATCTGGAATTGCTATTCTTAACTCCATGTGGCTGGGGTGTTCTGGGGCTTCTGTACCTTGAACTAATAATTTCTTGTTTGCATGTTCTACCCCAGCTGCTGCTCCCTGTTCAGTTCAGCTGAGGGATTAATTATGCCTTGTCATTTGATTCGTCAGGGTCTGTTCCATACATGCCGGGTGGATAAAACGACTAATTCATGTCATGTCTAACTGGTTTGAGCGAAAGGCTTCTCAGAAGCTAGGGCATGTCATAAAAGACAGCAATGTACAAAAGCGGGTGGAGGGTGGACATTAAAATCAGTCCAAAGAATTCAAATGTCTGGGTGCTCAAGAAATGTTTAAATGATAGCACAGAGCTGTTGGCATAAAAAAGGTCTTCAAGAGATGCCTGAAAGTCAGCATTTCATTACAGATCAGCCTTCTCATGGATTCAGTCACTTGTGCAGACAGCTCAACTTCTGCAACCAATGACCTCCTGCAGCGTGTAGCCACAAAAGAGAGTTTTGGGAGGACTGGAGGACAGGCTTGCAGTTCATTCAGGGCAGAAGCAATGGGAGAAGGGCCATAGCTTAGTGGTAAAGCAGCTGCTTACATGCAGAAGCTCTCCGGTTCAATGTGTTGTATCTCCAGCTAGAATGTCCTCTTTCTGAAACCCTGGAGAGTTTTTGCCATCCATTGTGGACAAGACTGAGCTAGATAGAGCCATAGTGGGACTCAGTATAAGGCAGCCTCCTATTGTCCCAGCAACAAGCCTTTGCCCTGCACAGAGGACTCCTTAAAGACATGAAATAAATAAAGCTGCCCTGGAAAGGGATGCTGAACATGAGTCACAATTAGACAGCCCTGGGACAACAAAACACTCGGACACAGTGCCTTTAAAGCACGGACCTGTGCCTAGGAAGCATGGGGCACAAGGTAACTGTGGCTGAGCCTTGAGAGACTGCTGTCCAAGGTGCTGAAGGGACTGAATACAAAGATGCAACTGTTAGCATGTCAAGGGGCATGATGGTGCTTTGAATGCATAAAGCAGTTGCGGCCTAACTTGCACAGTTGCAGAATGAACTGAATTGAGCTAGAAGAAGCAGGACTACATGGGATGTAGAACGCTATACAGGAAATGGCTCGGGGTGGCCCACTGGGAGAAGCACATGATGCAAAAAGCGGCAGTTTCAACCCATTCATGGGAAACAGAGCTCTGAAATCCTGGAGAGCAGCTGACATGACTCAAAATCTAAAGCTGATAGATATCTGGAGAGTGAGACATATGTTTGATAGAGAGTATACTTTTTACAGCTATGTACATGACAACAGTTCGAGAATAGACTCCATATGGATCTCCAAAGAATTGGAAACAAGAGTCAAAAGAATTGAAATCAATCCCAGAACCTTTTCAGACCATAACTCCCTGACTATGGAATTACAAAAAGAAAACCAAATCTCTTTTAGATGGAGACTAAATGATGATTTATTAGACGGTCACAAATTTGTGGAAAAAGCAAAAAAGACCTTGATGGATTATTTTGAAATAAACAGTCAAGGGCTAACAAAGTTACAGATGGTCTGGGATGCAAGCAAGGCTGTAATGAGAGGACTCTTTATACAACAAAATTCATTTAAAAGGAAATTGAGAGAGAAAAAGAAAATAGAAATATTAGAGGAAATTAGGAAAAAGGAGAAACAGTTGCCAAACAAAGCAAATAAAGAGGCAGTAAAACAGGCAATCAAAACATTACAAACCCAATACTCAATGATTATAAACGAGGAAATCAGCTGGAAAATAAAAAGAATAAAACAAAAATATTTTGAGCATGCAAATAAGCCGGGGGAGTTGTTAGCCTGGCAGTTGAATAAAAGTGAACAAAGGAACTCCATAAATAAAATTAACATAAATGGCAGAATTACAGACAAGCTGAAGGAAATACGAGAAGGGTTTGTTAAATATTTTTCTGAGTTGTATAGACAAGGGAAAGAAAAAAAACATTTAAGATAGAAGAGTACATCAGAAATAGCAATATGCCATATTTAAAAGAAGAACAAAGGAACACCCTTAATTCCCAGATAACAATGCAAGAAATACTTGACACAATAAAAAGCTCTAAAAATGGCAAGTCCCCAGGCCCAGATGGCTTTACAGCAAAATATTACAAGATATTAAATGAACAATTAGTGAACCCATTGAAAGATGTCATGAATGAAATACTGAACACAGGCGAAATCCCAGAAACATGGAAACAGGCCTATATAACAGTAATTCCAAAACAAGATGCAGATGTGCTGCGAATTAAAAACTATAGGCCTATTTCCTTGTTAAATAATAACTACAAATTGTTTGCAAATATCTTAGCTAACAGACTTAAAAAAATATTAAATGAATATATACATCAAGATCAAGTCGGGTTCCTACCAGGAAGACAAATGAAGGAGAATATAAGGAATATTCTGAATATAATAGAATATTTGGAGGCTAAAAATGAAAAGAAAGTGGCAATGATGTTTATAGATGCTGAAAAAGCCTTTGCTAATGTATCTTGGAAGTTCATGACAAAGCTGTTAGAACAAATCGGAAGTGGTCCTAAGTTTTTAAAAGCAATAGCAGCAATCTACTCAGAACAAAAAGCTAAACTAATTATAAATCAGGTGATTACGGATGACTGTAAGATCCAAAAAGGAACAAGAGAAGGATGCCCATTATCACCATTATTGTTTATTCTGGTCTTGGAAGTACTTGCCAAAAACATAAGAGCAAATAAAGAGATTACAGGTGTAAAAACTGGGAAAAGTGAATTCAAGTTAAAAGCGTATGCAGATGACCTAGTGATAACAGTGGAAGAACCTAAAACTTCACTCCCTAAAGTAATAGACAAAATTCAGAATTTTGGGGAAGTGGCAGGATTTAAGCTAAATAGGAATAAAACTAAATTATTAGTTAAAAACATGAAGGAAGAAGAAAGAACCGAATTAGAACAAAACATTGAGATTGAAGTCCATAAAAAGGTTAAATATTTAGGGATTTGGTTAACATCAAGAAATATAAACCTATTTAAAAATAACTATGAAAAAATCTGGCTTGAGGTAAAAAGAAATTTAGAAATATGGAGCAGAATGAATCTCTCAATGTTAGGAAAAATATCAGCGATTAAAATGAATGTGTTGCCAAAAATGTTATTTCTTTTTCAATCTATACCAGTCATCCTGAAAGAAGAATGCTTTAAAAAATGGCAGAAAGAGATTTTAAGATTTATCTGGGGGGGGGGGCAAAAGGCCAAGGATAAAACATAAAATACTTACAGATGTAAAAGATAGAGGCGGGTTTGCCCTCCCAGACCTTAAATTGTATTACGAATCTGCTTGTTTGGTATGGATCAGGGACTGGATGAGATTGGACAAGCAAGAGGCATTAGAACTAGAAGGACATGACAACAGATTTGGCTGGCACGCATACTTATGGTACGGGAAAGGGAAGATTCATAGAAGCTTTTACAACCATATAATCAGGAAATCATTAATGAGAGTATGGGAGAGATATAAAGACTTATTGGAACAAAAGACTCCGTGGTGGCTTTCACCACATGAAGCATTACTGCTCAAACCACTTGGAAAGAAAGGAAAATGGCTCACATATGTTGATTTATTAAAGGAACATGAGGGGAAATGGAAATTAAGAGATTATGATGAGATCAAAGACCACTTTCAGAGTTGGTTGCATTATCGACAACTACATGAAACATATAAAGAAGACAGTAAGAAAGGATTTAGTTATACTAGATCTAGGTTTCAAACGGAAGTGATTGAAGGGAAAGTGAAACTACTGAAGGCCGCATATAGCATATTATTAGAATGGGAGACGAAAGATGAAGAGGTAAAATCAGTTATGATTAAATGGGCACAAGATGTAGGTCACAACATTATGATGGAAGATTGGGTTAAATTATGGAAAACTGACTTAAAATTTACAGATTGTTCCCTACTGAAGGAGAATTACATGAAGATGATGTACAGATGGTACACAACACCAGTGCAGTTAGGGGAAATGTACAAAACTAGTTCAAATATATGTTGGAAGTGTAAGGAAAAGGAGGGAACATTTTATCATATGTGGTGGGATTGTAAAGTAATTAAAAATTTTGGGAAATGATATACAATGAATTGAAGAAAATGTTCCATTTACCATTTGTTAAAAAACCCGAGGCTTTTTTGTTGGGGATTGTAGGGAAAGATCTGCCAAAAAAGTTGAAAAACATTTTCATGTATGCGACAACGGCCGCAAGAGTTCTGGTAGCACAAGGATGGAAGAACTAAAGAATCACGGCAAGAAAAGTTGATGGATTATGCAGAACTGGCAAAACTGACATATAGGTTACGGGACAAGGAGAACTGTGACTTTAAGGATGAATGGGAACCTTTTACAAAGTATTTGAAGACGCAACAAAGCGAACTGGACTCCTTGGCAGGTTTTGAATAAACATTCACATTTTTTTTTACTGATAATAATTCGCTAAACAGTTTGAAGATCTACACAATTCTGTAACATGCAGAAAATAGCGTTATTGGAGAAACCAAAGACTGGAACTGAGGGAAGTCGGGGGGTGGGGTGGGAGGATGGGTTTTGTGGGGGGGAGGGGGGAGGGAGGAAAAACAGGGGGTGGGGAAATAAGGATATGTTTTTGGAAAATATGTTTTGTTATAACTTTGAATAAATAAATTAAAATAAAAAAAAGAATTAGACAGCCCTGGGACAACAAAACACTCGGACACAGTGCCTTTAAAGCACGGACCTGGGCCTAGGAAGCATGGGGCACCAGGTACCTGTGGCTGAGCCTTGAGAGACTGCTGTCCAAGGTGCTGAAGGGACTGAATACAAAGATGCAACTGTTAGCATGTCAAGGGGCATGATGGTGCTTTGAATGCATAAAGCAGATGCGGCCTAACTTGCACAGTTGCAGAATGAACTGAACTGAGCTGGAAGAAGCAGGACTACATGGGATGTAGAACGCTATACAGGAAATGGCTCTGGGTGGCCCACTGGGAGAGGCACATGATGCAAAAAGCGGCAGTTTCAACCCATTCATGGGAAAGAGAGCTCTGAAATCCTGGAGAGCAGCTGCTGGCTGTGGCAGACCATACAGAAGTAGATGGCCCAGTGGTCTCACTGGGTTTTCAAGCCAGAACACAGCTTCAGCGCCCCCAGAACAAACCAATTTTTAGAGACTTCCGGTTAGCGCCAGCGCTTAATGGCGGATCTCACCCGGAGCTCCGGGAGAGATCTGCTTCGTGGGTTCGGGTCCTGTCAGCTACGGCGAAGCGGGGACCCTCAAAAATCACAGGCGCGTTGCCTGTGAACCGGAGACTCGGCGGGCACCTTTGCGCCCCCCCGACGCTGCGAAATAGCCTTTTTAAAGGCTGCGGAGCAGCGGAGGGGTTTTGGAGCGGTGCTGAGAGTCGTCTTCACCCAGCCTGCGAAGCGAAGCCGCGTCGCCATTAGCGGAGAGCGCTGATTTCTTCCGGTGAAATTGGATTAAAAGAACAACTATCCGTGAGTAGGATTGACCGCTAAAATATAATTGGACTCTAAAAATAAAGAAATTGGGCACCGAGACGGACAAGCACTAAAAAGGAAGTCTGCTTTCCGTTCTGTAGCAAGATCAAAGCGAAAGGCACTCTAGCTGTAACTGCTTGAGAGGAAATTTGTGGGAATTAAGAAATCCACCACCAAAGCAAAGAACTCCCTCCCCAAAGGCAGGAGGGGGGGGAAGAAGATTTTAAAGTGTTTCCCTGCCAATTTAAAAGAATTGAATTAAGTACCGCTGCTCTTTTACCTGGGATCGGACTGCCGGAGAAAAGGAACCGGCTAAGGACTGTTGCTATAAGAAGGCTAAAAAGTATCTTTAATTGACTTTGGCTACTTCCAACTTGAAACATTGATTTTGTTGCATTGCAAAGTTACTTACAGGACACTATTGATTGGGATCCCCTTGAAAGAGGAAAGAAAAATTGGAAGGGACTAGGAAAACTTTTGTTGTTTTTTTTTGAAGAGTGTGGGATTATTTTGAGAAGTAAAGAATTGACTCTACGCCCTCTAGAGGACCTACAAATTGTTTCAGCAACAAGTGGAGTTTAAAATCTGAGAACTTTTGTTTGATAGCTCCAAAGTGTGGGAATGACCTTGACTAAAAGACTTTGTTATGGCAGATGGTAAAGAGAAAGGGGATTTACAAGAAACAACCTTGAGATCTGGCAGACAATATAAAATTGACCCTTCCATGCAAAGAAGGGCTTCTGTAATAGGAGCCTCTGGAACTACAGTTGCTGCAAAGCCAAAAGTGAAAGCAATGTCTACAGAAGAATCATTTGCTAAGGTACTGGAGAAGATAAATGACTCTTTGGAGGAATTAAAAAAGCAAGGTGCAGAGACTAAATTACAAGTTGCCGAAACTAAAGTACAAGTTGCTGAAACAAATAAAAAAATTGAAGAAATCTCTGGGAAAATTGACTTGAATACAAAAAGCATAACTGACCTTGGGAACAAAGTGAACTCAAATGCAGAAGCAATTGGGAAATTATTGGAAGATTCATCTACAACACGAAAGATAGCCGAGGAAGCTAAGGAAATTGCAACTGCTGCGGAGGAAAAATTTCCACCAGTTTATAAGAAACTGGATGAGTATGAGTTGGCACTCTCTATGCAGGTTATGCAACGTAAGGAGAGGAATTTAAGGATCAGACTTGTGCCGGAAAAGGAAGGAGACAACTTGGTGGACTATTTGACAAAAGAATTTTCTGATTTCTGGAAGCAGGAGTTGGAGAAAGAAGACTTTAAAATAGAAAGTGCATTTAGATTGGGAACAAGACAGAAGAAGAATCGACCCAGAGATTGTCTTATTACTCTAAGATCAAAGGAGGAGCGAGATAAAATACTGAACCTGCATTACCAAACAACCCTTCGAATTGAAGATTCTTATATCGAGATCTTTAAAGACATCCCTAAGAGTATCTTGGACGCAAGAGGACATTATAAGGACCTGGTGATATTGCTGAAGAGGAACTACATACCATTCAGGTGGGAATTTCCCCAAGGCTTGTCTTTTAAATACAAGGGAAAGAAGAGAAGAATAAAGACTGTAAGTGATAAAGACAAGTTCCTGGGAGAACATGAAGAAGACCTACAGAAAGAGACATTTCCTTTTTTTTTTTTATAATATTTTTATTTTTCCATATAAACACAATACAACAAACATAAACATACAAAAACAAAAACAAAACAAAAAACATGTATCATTTCATATCCTAATTTCATATCCTATCTTCCCCGACTTCCTCATGCCTCCCCTTTCTGTATTCCAAATTCTTATCGATTGTTCAGCAAATCTTCCCTTATTTTAATTTAAATTTAGACTATTCTTCCTTATTCTCCTTGTCTTAACCATTACTAATAGTAACCATTTACTTTCCAGTCCAACATCATTCTAACTTTCATTAACTTTGTAATATTTCTTTAAATAGTCCTTGAATTTTTTCCATTCTTCTTGCGCTGCTTCTCTTCCCTGGTTTCGGATTCTGCTCGTCATTTCTGCCAAGCCCATATAGTCTATCACCTTCATCTGCCATTCTTCCAGTGTGGGTAGTTCTTGCGTCTTCCAGTACTTCGCAATGAGTATTCTAGCTGCTGTTGTAGCATACATAAAGAAAGTTATATCCGTCTTTAACACCCCTTGGCCGACAATACCCAAGAGAAAGGCCTCTGGTTTCTTGGGGAAAGTATATTTAAATACCTTTTTAAGTTCATTATAGATCATTTCCCAGAATGCCTTAATCTTCGGGCAAGTCCACCAAAGATGAAAAAATGTACCTTCAGTTTCTTTACATTTCCAACATTTATTGTCAGGCAAATGGTAAATCTTTGCAAGCTTGACTGGGGTTATGTACCACCTATATATCATTTTCATAATGTTTTCTCTTAAGGCATTACATGCCGTAAATTTCATCCCGGTGGTCCACAACTTTTCCCAATCAGCAAACAAAATATTATGACCAATGTCCTGAGCCCATTTAATCATGACCAATTTAACCGTTTCATCTTGTGTATTCCATTTCAGCAGCAAATTGTACATTTTGGACAAATTCTTAGTACTGGGTTCTAACAGTTCTGTCTCTAATTTTGATTTTTCCACCTGGAAGCCAATTTTACTGTCCAGTTTAAACGCTTCATTTATTTGATGATAGTGCAACCAGTCTCTCACCTTCCCTTTTAATTTCTCAAAACTCTGCAATCTCAATTTGTCCCCTACCTTTTCCAAAATTTCCCCGTATCTTGGCCACTTGGACTCCATATTTAACTTTTTAACTGCCTTAGCTTCCATTGGCGACAGCCACCTTGGAGTTTTATTTTCCAGCAAGTCTTTATATCTGACCCAGACATTTAATAGTGCTTTTCTGACAATATGATTTTTGAAACTTTTATGTGCTTTAACCTTGTCATACCACAAATATGCATGCCACCCAAAAATGTTATTAAAACCTTCCAAATCCAAAATGTCTGTGTTTTCAAGAAGTAGCCATTCTTTCAGCCAGCAGAAAGCTGCCGCTTCATAGTAAAGTTTAAAGTCTGGCAGGGCAAACCCCCCTCTTTCCTTTGAATCCGTTAATATCTTAAATTTAATTCTGGGCTTTTTGCCCTGCCAGACAAATTTAGATATGTCTTTTTGCCACCTCTTGAAACAATCCATTTTATCAATTATTTGCAATGCTTGGAACAAAAACAACATTCTTGGCAATACATTCATTTTTATAGCTGCAATACGACCTAACAAGGAAAGCTTTAAGTTGGACCAAATCTCCAAATCTTTTTTCACTTCTCTCCAAGTTTTTTCATAATTATCTTTAAACAAATTCACATTTTAGCTGTCATATTTATACCCAAATATTTCACTTTTTTAACCACAGTTAACCCTGTCTCGTTCTGAAACCTTTCCTTTTCTATCTGTGTCAAATTTTTCTCCAAAACCTTTGTCTTAGACTTATTCAATTTAAATCCTGCCATTTGACCAAACTCTTGAATTATTTCCAAAACTCTTTTCGTGCTAGCTTCTGGCTCTTGTAATGTAAGTACTAAGTCATCTGCAAATGCTCTCAGTTTATATTGTTTAGCTCCGACCTGAATCCCTTTAACCAACTGGTCCCTCCTAATCATATTAAGCAAAACCTCCAGGACCGATATAAAAAGTAATGGGGAGATAGGGCACCCCTGACGTGTCCCTTTTTCAATCTTGAACTCTTCTGTAACCACATTATTTACAATTAGTTTGGCTTTCTGTTCAGAGTATATTGCACCTATACCATTCTCAAACCCTTGGCCTACCCCCATCCCCCGGAGGTTCTTCAACATAAAACTCCAAGAAATGTTGTCAAAGGCTTTCTCGGCATCCACAAATATCAAAACAGCTTTAGTGTTTATGTTCACTTCCAGCTTTTCCAAAATGTCAATTATATTCCTTACATTGTTCGACAAATGCCTTTTTGGGAGAAAGCCCGCTTGGTCCCCGTGAATCTCCTCCATCAAAACTCTTTTCAGTCTCTTTGCTAAAATGTCAGCAAAGATTTTGTAATCCACATTCAATAACGAGATGGGTCGGTAGTTTTTAAGTTGGGTCTTTTCAGTCTCTGTCTTTGGTATAAGTGTAATGTAGGCCTCTCTCCACGTATCGGGTGCCCTTTTCCAGAAAGAGACATTTCCAGGACAAGGGCATCTGTCACTGGACACGAACACGGCACCACCGACAGACGAGGAACAAAAACAGGGAGCTGTAGGAGGAAGGAGTAAATAATCCCATCATGGCTCTGCAACTTCTAACCTGGAATTGTAACGGTTTGAACATTCCCAGGAAGAGAAAAAATATATTTCATGCCTTAAAGAAAGACCAACTGGACTTGATTTGTCTACAAGAGACTCATGTGACAAGAGCACATAGAAAACTACTAATAAATAAAAGATTGGGACAGGAATTTATATCCTCAGACAGAGTAAAAAAGAGAGGAGTGGTGATCTATGCAAAAGAAAAATTGCAACCGAAACAAATTTTTAAAGATGATCAAGGAAGATATTTGGCAATTGAAATTCAATCCCAAGGAGAGAAGTATTTGATAGTGGGAATCTACGCACCAAACGAAGGGAAAGCTGAATTCTTTAAGAAGTTGCATGAAATTTTGATGGACCATATGGATTACAACTTAATTTTGATGGGAGATATGAATGGAGTAGTTTCAACAAATATGGACAAAGCACAAAGACAGGTAATAACAAAAGATGGAAGATTACCAAAGACTTTTTTTGAAATGACTGACAATATGGACTTGATTGATATTTGGAGAACAAAACACCCATTAGAAAGAGAGGGAACCTTCTTTTCTGAAGCCAAAATGACATGGACAAGGATTGACCAAATTTGGGTGACTAGCAGTATGGCGCCGAACATAAAAAAAGTAGAAATCTGCCCAAAAACTTTCTCCGACCATAATGCTGTAAAGATGGTGATGAGGCAAACAACAACTGGTTCCTTCAGATGGAGAATGAATGACACCTTATTCAGAGATGAGGAGATTTGCAAGAAGGCCCAAAAATTTTTGAAAGACTACTTTGAAACCAACTTAAGGTCTAAAGTAGAAAAAAGAATAGTATGGGACGCAAGCAAAGCCGTGATGAGAGGGTTCTTGATTCAGCAAAATACCTTAAAGAAAAGAAAGCAAAATGAGAAGAAGGAGAGAATTTTGGAAAAGATAAAAGAAGGGGAAAAACAATTAAGATCGAAGCCAAAATCCCAAGAGATTTTAAGAGAAATTAAATTCCATCAAACACAATATATGGAACTGATGAATCAGGAATTAGAGTGGAAAATTAAACAAATGAGACAAAAGACCTTTGAATCTGCTGACAAATGTGGTAAGTTATTGGCTTGGCAAATAAAGAAGAGACAAAAACTCAACACGGTGACAAATATAGAGGTGGAAGGAAAGAATATAAGCAACCCAGTGGAAATTAGGAACTGTTTTCAGAACTACTTTAGACAACTCTACACACAAGGGCCGCAGAATGAAATGGATATACAACAATTCCTCGAGAAAAACGGGCTGAAAAAGGTTTCGCAGGAAAGTAAAGCAATTTTGAATCAGGAGATATCAGCACAAGAAATAGAAGATGCCATTCAAGGCATGACGCTGGGCAAATCCCCCGGGCCGGATGGACTGACTTCCAAATATTATAAAGTTTTGAAGGAAGGACTGATACAGCCCTTGAAGGAAGTCTGTAATGAGATTATGGAGGGGAAAAGGGCACCTGATACGTGGAGTGAGGCCTATATCACACTTATACCAAAGACAGAGACTGAAAAGACTCAACTTAAAAACTACCGACCCATCTCGTTATTGAATGTGGATTACAAAATCTTTGCTGATATTTTAGCAAAGAGACTGAAAAGAGTTTTGATGGAGGAGATTCATGGGGACCAAGCGGGCTTTCTCCCAAAAAGGCATTTGTCGAACAATGTAAGGAATATAATTGACATTTTGGAAAAGCTGGAAGTGAATATAAACACTAAGGCTGTTTTGATATTTGTGGATGCCGAGAAAGCCTTTGACAACATTTCTTGGAGTTTTATGTTGAAGAACCTCCGGGGGATGGGGGTAGGCCAAGGGTTTGAGAATGGTATAGGTGCAATATACTCTGAACAGAAAGCGAAACTTATTGTAAATAATGTGGTTACAGAAGAGTTCAAGATTGAAAAAGGGACACGTCAGGGGTGCCCTATCTCCCCACTACTTTTTATATCGGTCCTGGAGGTTTTGCTTAATATGATTAGGAGGGACCAGTTGGTTAAAGGGATTCAGGTCGGAGCTAAACAATATAAATTGAGAGCATTTGCAGATGATTTAGTACTTACATTGCAAGAGCCAGAAGCTAGCACGAAAAGAGTTTTGGAAATAATTCAAGAGTTTGGTCAAATGGCAGGATTTAAATTGAATAAGTCAAAGACAAAGGTTTTGGAGAAAAATTTGACACAGATAGAAAAAGAAAGGTTTCAGAACGAGACAGGGTTGACTGTGGTTAAAAAAGTGAAATATTTGGGTATAAATATGACAGCTAAAAATGTGAATTTGTTTAAAGATAATTATGAAAAAACTTGGAGAGAAGTGAAAAAAGATTTGGAGACTTGGTCTAATTTAAAGCTTTCCTTGTTAGGCCGAATTGCAGTTATAAAAATGAATGTATTGCCAAGAATGTTGTTTTTGTTCCAAGCATTGCAAATAATGGACAAAATGGATTGTTTCAAGAAGTGGCAAAAAGATATATCTAAATTTGTCTGGCAGGGCAAAAAGCCCAGAATTAAATTTAAGATATTAACGGATTCAAAGGAAAGAGGGGGGTTTGCCCTGCCAGACTTTAAATTGTATTATGAAGCGGCAGCTTTTTGCTGGCTGAAAGAATGGCTGCTTCTTGAAAACACAGACATTTTGGATTTGGAAGGTTTTAACAATATTTTTGGGTGGCATGCATATTTGTGGTATGACAAGGTTAAAGCACACAAAAGTTTTAAAAATCATATTGTCAGAAAAGCACTATTAAATGTTTGGGTTAGATATAAAGATTTGCTGGAAAATAAAACTCCAAGGTGGCTGTCGCCAATGGAAGCTAAGGCAGTTAAAAAGTTAAACATGGAGTCCAAGTGGCCAAGATACGGGGAAATTTTGGAAAAGGAAGGGGACAAACTGAGATTGCAGAGTTTTGAGAAATTAAAAGGGAAGGTGAGAGATTGGTTGCACTATCATCAAATAAATGAAGCGTTTAAACTAGACAGTAAAATTGGCTTCCAGGTGGAAAAATCAAAATTGGAGACAGAACTGTTAGAACCCAGTACTAAGAATTTGTCAAAAATGTACAATTTGCTGCTGAAATGGAATACACAAGATGAAACGGTTAAATCAGCCATGATTAAATGGGCTCAGGACATTGGTCATAATATTTTGTTTGCTGATTGGAAAAAGTTGTGGACCACCGGGATGAAATTTACGGCATGTAATGCCTTAAGAGAAAATATTATGAAAATGATATATAGGTGGTACATAACCCCAGTCAAGCTTGCAAGGATTTACCATTTGCCTGATAACAAATGTTGGAAATGTAAAGAAACTGAAGGTACATTTTTTCATCTTTGGTGGACTTGCCCGAAGATTAAGGCATTCTGGGAAATGATCTATAATGAACTTAAAAAGGTATTTAAATATACTTTCCCCAAGAAACCAGAGGCCTTTCTCTTGGGTATTGTCGGCCAAGGGGTGTTAAAGACGGATATAACTTTCTTTATGTATGCTACAACAGCAGCTAGAATACTCATTGCGAAGTACTGGAAGACGCAAGAGCTACCCACACTGGAAGAATGGCAGATGAAGGTGATAGACTACATGGGCTTGGCAGAAATGACGAGCAGAATCCGAAACCAGGGAAGAGAAGCAGCGCAAGAAGAATGGAAAAAATTTAAAGACTATTTAAAGAAATACTACAAAATTAATGAAAGTTAGAATGATGTTGGACTGGAAAGTAAATGGTTACTATTAGTTATGGTTAAGACAAGGAGAATAAGGAAGACTAGTCTAAATTTAAATTAAAATAAGGGAAGATTTGCTGAGTAATTGATATGAATTTGGAATACAGAAAAGGGAGGCATGAGGAAGTCGGGGAAGAAAGGTATAAGAAACTAGGATATGAAATGGTACATGTTTTTTGTTTTGTTTATGTCTTTGTATGTTTATGTATGTTATGTTTATATGGAAAAAATTCTTGAATAAAAATATTATAAAAAAAAAAAAAAACCAATTTTTAATTCCCCAAACTTTTACTAATCAGAGTTTCCTTTTTAAAGCGACAGTAGTTCAAAGCATTGACTAGGGGCTTTTCAATGTTCAAAGGCACTTTGGATGCCTTGACTTGCAATCCTTACAACAACCCTGCAGAGCAGTTCAGTGTTATCTCGAGTAGCAGAATAGCGAGGCGCGATGCCGAGGCGGACGCAGGGTGGCCCACCCAAGGAGTTCATGGTAGGGGGACCTAATGAGGCCAAACTCCGTCTTTTGCAGCCCACTCCTGCATATTGTAATAAACAAAAATCTGCCCTTATTCCCTTATGGGGAACACATAATAAGACTGATTTTTACAAAAATTTAGAAGAAAAATTGTTTGAATATATGGACCAAAAGATAGTAATAATGAGAGATATGAATGGAGTGTTGTCAATGGAAATGGACAGACTGAGAGCAACAGGGATGAGTAAGGATGGAAAATTACCTAAGACTTTTTTTTCGATGACAAAGAATTGTAATTTAATAGACATTTGGAGACTTAGACACCCGTTGGGAAAGGAGTTCACATTTCATCCTGAGCCAAATCAATCAATGTCAAGAATAGATCAAGTATGGGTATCCAATGAATTAACTCCGAGAATACTGGATAATGAAATTCAACCAAGAGTAATTTCGGATCACAGTGCAATAAAATTTGAAATAAAAGGATATGAGGAAAGAACCTTCAGATGGAGAATTAATGATTACCTTCTAGATGATCAAAAAATCATTAATAGGGCACAAAAGTATTTGACAGATTATTTTGTAAATAATTGTAACAAGGGCACGAAAATGAAGACAGTATGGGATGCCAGCAAAGCTGTGATGAGAGGATTTTTTATCCAGCAGAATTCATTGAAAAATAAAAGCAGAGAGAAAGGAAAAAAGGAAATTTTAAAGCAAATACAGTGGTGCCCCACAAGACAAATGCCTCGCAAAACGAAAAACGCGCAGGACAAAAGGGTTTTTCGGTTTTTGCGTCGCTTCGCTAGACGATTTTCCCTATGGGCTTGCTTCGCAAGACGAAACGTCTTGCGAGTTCTTGCGAGTTTGTTTCCTTTTTCTTAAAGCCGCTAAGCCGCTAAGCCGTTAATAGCCACTAAGGCGCTAAGCCGCTAATAGCCACTAAGCCGCTAAGCCGCTAATAGCTGTGCTTCGCAAGACGAAAAAACCGCAAGACGAAGAGACTCGCGGAACGGATTAATTTCGTCTTGTGAGGCACCACTGTAATGGACAATGAACAAAAATTAATAAAAAAACCTAACAATTTGAAAATAAGACAGGGTATAAAGGTTTTGCAAAAACAATTTGCAATGATAATAAATAAAGAAGTGGAATGGAATATTAAAAAAATGAGACAAAGGAACTTTGAATTCGCTAATAAATCAGGAAAATGGCTGGCGTGGCAGATTAAGAAAAGGAAGGAACAGAATACTGTTAATAAAATCATCATTGAAGGTACAGAAATAGATGATCCGAAAGGGATTAGAAAGGGATTCTTGGACTTTTACAGACATCTATACAAAAGTAGAGAAAAGAATAATATGAGGAAAATAGAAAGATTTTTAAAAGAAAAAGAGGTGCAGAAGATCTCGACAGAAAAAAAAGACAGACTGAACGCCCCAATAGAAGCTGAAGAGATAAAAGAGGCAATAAAAGAACTGAAAAAAGGGAAAGCTCCAGGACCAGATGGATTTACGGCAAGTTACTATAAAGAAATGAAACACATCCTACTTGTACCAATGAAAGAAGTTATGAATAACATTATGAAAGAAAGAGAAATCCCGGAAACCTGGAAAGAAGCCTTTATCACATTTATTCCAAAACAAGATTCCGATTTAA
Organism: Podarcis filfolensis; assembly: GCF_964270895.1. Taxonomy (NCBI): domain Eukaryota; kingdom Metazoa; phylum Chordata; class Lepidosauria; order Squamata; family Lacertidae; genus Podarcis; species Podarcis filfolensis. The sequence continues at coordinate 42,809,678 of NC_139619.1, forward strand.
CACAAGTTAAAAATTATAGGCCTATTTCATTGTTGAATACAGACTATAAAATCTTTGCAAGTATATTGGCAATGAGGATGAAAAAGGTATTACAAGAAATTATACACAAAGATCAAGCGGGTTTTCTTCCGGGCAGGCAGATGAAAGACAATATAAGAAATATAATTGATATTTTAGAATATTTGACTGCCAGGAATGAGAAACAAGCTATGTTAATATTTGTGGACGCAGAAAAGGCCTTCAATAATATATCATGGCAATTTATGTTAAAAAATTTGGAATTGATGGATGTGGGAAAAGAATTTTTTAATGGAATAAAGGCTATATATACAGAACAGAGAGCAAAGCTGATAGTAAATAATATTACTACAGAAGACATAAGAATAACCAAGGGTACAAGGCAGGGATGTCCTCTTTCCCCATTGTTATTCATCTTGGTACTGGAGGTCTTTCTGAAATCAATAAGGAAAAATGGAGAAATAAAAGGGGTGACAGTAGGTCAAAATGAATATAAGGTTAAAGCTTTTGCCGATGATCTGGTACTAACAGTGGAAGAACCATTGAAAAGTGTAAAAAAAAAAAATATTGGAAGAGATAGAGCAGTTCAGTCAAGTGGCAGGGTTTATACTGAATAAGAAAAAGACTAAAATAATCGCAAAAAATATGAATCAAGAGATGATAGAAACAATGCAACAACAAATAGAGATAGAAGTGGTAAAGAAAATCAAATATTTGGGAATATGGTTAACCCCCAAGAGTATTGATCTGTTTCAGAATAATTATATACCAGTGTGGAATGGAATAAAAAGAGATCTGGAGGTGTGGGGAAGGATGAAGATATCATTTTGGGGGAGAATTTCAACGATAAAGATGAGTGTGCTGCCAAAGATGTTATTTTTGTTTCAGACAATTCCTATAATCAAGGGGGCATCAATACTTAAAGAATGGCAAAGAGTAATCTCAAGGTATATCTGGCAGGGTAAGAAGCCAAGAATTCAATTTAAGTTATTAACGGATGCGAAAGAAAGAGGGGGCTTCGCTCTGCCAGATTTGAAACTATATTATGAAGCATCATGCCTCTGTTGGGTTAAAAGAGTGGATAAAATTAGAAAATGGAGAGTTGTTAGATTTGGAAGGTTTTGACAACAGATTTGGTTGGCACGCATACTTATGGTGTGAAAAGAAGAAAATACATAAAGGTTTTGAAAACCACATTTTCCGTAGATCTCTTATAGAAATATGGGATAGGTATAAAAACCTATTAGAACCAAAACTTCCTCACTGGCTATCTCCATTAGAGGTGATGAGTGTTAAAAAGATCAATATGAGGGGGAGATGGATAACATATGGAGAGTTGATAATTAAAGAAGCAGGGAAATGGAAAATAAAACCATATGAAGAGGTAAAAGAGTATGTATATGATTGGTTGCATTATTATCAGGTTAATGAAATGTTTAAAAAGGATATTAAAGAGTGTGGGTATGTGGAAAAAGATTCAAAATTCCAAGCAGAAATACTAAGTAATGATTATAAAATCTTATCAAAAATGTATAAAATGCTGCTGGAATGGTATACAAAAGACGAAGAAGTTAAATCGGTGATGGTACATTGGGCCAGAGATTTTGGATATAATATACAATTTGATGACTGGACAAAATTATGGAATGAAAGATTAAGATTTACAGCATGTACTGCGTTAAAGGAAAACGTTATGAAAATGGTATATAGATGGTATATCACACCAGTAAAACTTGCAAAAATGTACAAAACGTGTAATAAGTGTTGGAAGTGTAAAGAAAAAGAAGGGACATTTTACCATATGTGGTGGGAATGTAAAAAGGTGAAAGGCTTCTGGGAAATGATTTATAATGAATTGAAAAAGATGTTGAAATATACATTTGTTAAGAAACCGGAGGCCATACTTTTAGGAATTGTAGGAAATGAAATATGTAAAAAAGATTGTAAACTTTTCCAATACGCAGTAACAGTGGCGAGAATACTCATGGCCCAAAAATGGAAACAGGAAGAATTACCGACGGTCGAAGAATGGAGATTGAAATTGACGGACTTTGCAGAACTGGATAAACTAACGGGGAAGATTCGATATTTGCGAGACCAGAAGTTCACCGAGGACTGGGGAAAATTTACAGATTATCTGAAAAGTATATGTGATGAACAGACAACGCTTGTAGGTTTTCAAGATGTTCTGTGAAAATATGAGGAATATTGTCAAAAAGGGAATAAGATTGGGGAGGTTATATTTCAAAGGCAATATTAAAATTAGAAAATGTGTGAATAAATAAAAAAAATGGAAGATTGGCAGAGAAGCTGGGGGAAGTAAAAAAAAAGAAGGTTATGTGATAAATTCTGATATGGGTTATAGAAACTTGTATTTGAAAATGAATAAAAATATTATTGTCAGGGACTCAGGAGCAGGAGCACTGGGGAGAGAGGAAATGGAGAGCGAAGGGGAAGAATCCGAGGGCAGCGTAGGGGAGTATGACAGTGGCCCGAGAGATTCCATGAGCTTCTCCAGCGAATCAGAAGATTCCCAGAAGGGGGCGCCTATGGTCAGGGCAAGGGGGGTCCCAGGGGGGACGCACCAGAAACAAGGAGACAGAGGGGAACCCCAAAGCAGCAGTGGGGGATTGGGACCAGTTTCCCCACCAGAGCGTAGTGGGGGGGAAGAGTCACATGTGTCAGGGCCAGCGTCTCCTCCAGCGGGGAGAGAGAGTGAGTCAGGGCTGACCACGCCTCCAACGGAGGGGAGGTCAGTTGCAGCTAGCCCCCCCAGAGGGGGAAGCAGTGACAGCAGCAGCAGTGAAACGGTCAGGAGAAAGGTTACCGGCTGGGCGCGCGCGCCGAGTTCAAATGTACAGGCACGGGGAACAGCAGGAGACCCGGATGGGGAACCAGCTCCTAAAGCCCGCCGGAGGGAGGGGGAAGGCTCAGGGGACTCAGCGTCAGAAGAGGCTAGAAAGGGCGAGATCCCAACGGCCAGGCGGAATCAGAGGCGGAAGGAACTGAGGAAGAGGTGGAGTAAGGCTAGAATCTTAAATTGGTGTCAGGGGGGAGGAGACTCAGACGGAGCATCGGCGGTCTAACAGTTGAGACGTAGAGCTGCACGCTGCGGCTCTGGAAGTGAAACTGAACTTCAATAAAGACTTTGTACCTAACAACGAAGCAGCGTTGGTCCTTTGTGAGCTGGGACCTTGGGCAGCTCTGACAATTATATATATAAAAAAACAACCCTGCAGAGCAGTTCAGTGTTATCTCGAGTTGCAGAATAGCGAGGCGCGATGCCGAGGCGGGCGCAGGGTGGCCCACCCAAGGAGTTGATGGTAGGGGGACCTAATGAGGCCAAACTCCGTCTTCTGCAGCCTACTCCTGCATATTGTAATAAACAAAAATCTGCCCTTATTCCCTTATGGGGAACACAAGAGCCCTTCTAGAGTCCTTTGTAGGTTCTCCATCGTTCGGAGAAAATAACAGAGGCCAAGCAGAGAAGATTGAGAAGCAAAGCAGCTAGTAAGCGTGATCTTTATTGAACTGTTGCAACAGGGTGCTCCCCCCACAGGCAGGAGGAGGAGGAGGACCCACAACAAAGATGTGCCTGCCCTTATAGAGACATTTTAAATTGCCCGCCTTGGAGTCCAAGACCACCCCCAGAAACATCATACCTACATCACAGAAAGGGCTGTAGCTCAAGACCACCCCCCAGATAAATCGTACCTACATCACAGAAAGGGCGATCTACAACAGACATCTGAGTGCGTTGTTTACCTCCTGTCTGGCAGGTTACCTGCTAGTGCTCACTTGATTGGGTTCCCTGGGGAGCCTGGCCAGTCTTTTGTAATGACAAAGACTTAGTTCCTGAGCCAGGTCACAGGCTCAGCCTATGTAGGAGTGCAAATATCCAGAGATGTAGCGATCAGATGGGATTACTATGAGGAATTATAAAAGACCCTGATGCTGGGAAAGATGGAGGGCACTAGGAGAAGGGGATGACAGAGGACGAGATGGTAGGACAGTGTTCTCGAAGCTACCAACATGAGTTTGACCAAACTGCGGGAGGCAGTGGAAGACAGGAGGGCCTGGCGTGCTCTGGTCCAGGGGGTCACGAAGAGTCGGACACGACTAAACAACAACAACAAAGCTCTCCATTCCTTTTCTGCACCAAACTTGATTATCGGAGGACAGGTAAATACTAGCAAAAGAAAAGGGGAAAAAAGCTGACCTTGTCTTGTGTCTTGTGTCTTTTCTGGAATAAGAAAAAAATGAAGAGACACGAGAATTCTAAGGTGCCAGAACAAGCTTTGCTGGCTACTGGTAGTAAACAAACCAGAAGAGACAGAAGATGACCGACTTTCCATTGAAGAAGCCTTGACCCGTTTGAATAAAGGTAAAAAGAAAGATAGGGCTCAGTGCTTATGCCCCAATCCAGCAGAGAAGAACAAGACATATAAATCAGCTCCAGTACGTTTGTCTCTTGCTGGATCACAAACTGGGAATAAAGCTGGTGCATATTGGAGTGTTAGTACTGAACTGCATTGTTTCCAATATGATGTGCTTCTGAATGGGTACTCCTCTTCATCTTTTAGCTCATCAAGCCATACTTTAAAATGGTGTTTACATGTGACTAGGGTTGGGTAAGGCCCTTACCGTCAGGATGTTAATACTTGGATGCTCAGTTGAGGTTTATCCCCTTCTCTTCAGCTGTTTAAGGACTGCCCCTCTTTCTGATTTACTGCTGCTGAACTTTGTGCCATCTGCAGATTTCAACATGCTTCTACTTAACCTGACCCAAACCACTGGTTGGCTTTCATTGAGTTCTGTGGACACAGTAAAAAAAAGCTGCCATCTGGTTTCTCTCGGGATGTTCGGATTGTGGAACACAGATTTGCTCTCCACCGTAACCATGTCTCTCAGCATACCACTTTATTTCCCCCCAGATAGGTGGCTACTATTCACTTGTAGGAAGATGTGCTTATTTAGATTACAACATTGCAGTGGGAGCAAAAGCCACCTTTCTTCTCTCAAGAGGGTTAGTCGAGTTTCTGTTGTTACGGAAAAATCCAGGTGGGAGGCTGCTCAGAGCCCGTGGGTCCCTGCGGAACAAAGAAGGAGTCCAGCCACCAACCGGAGCAAATAGCGGAGACCAAAGTTTATCGCTGTCAGGGGCTCAGGAGCAGGGCAGCGTAGGGGAGTATGACAGTGGCCCGAGAGATTCCATGAGCTTCTCCAGCGAATCAGAAGATTCCCAGAAGGGGGCGCCTATGGTCAGGGCAAGGGGGGTCCCAGGGGGGACGCACCAGAAACAAGGAGCCAGCGGGGAACCCCAAAGCAGCAGCGGGGGATCAGGACCAGTTTCCCCACCAGAGCGTAGTGGGGGGGAAGAGTCACATGTGTCAGGGCCAGCGTCTCCTCCAGCGGGGAGAGAAAGTGAGTCAGGGCTGACCACGCCTCCAACGGAGGGGAGGTCAGTTGCAGCTAGCCCCCCCAGAGGGGGAAGCAGTGACAGCAGCAGTGAAACGGTCAGGAGGAAAGTTGCTGGCTGGGCGCGCGCGCCAAGTTCAAATGTACAGGCGCGGGGGACAGCAGGAGACCCGGATGGGGAACCAGCTCCTAAAGCCCGCCGGAGGGAGGGGGAAGGCTCAGGGGATTCAGCGTCAGAAGAGTCTAGAAAGGGCGAGACCCCAACGGACAGGCGGAACCAGAGGCGGAAGGAACAGAGGAAGAGGTGGAGTAAGGCTAGAGTCTTAAACTGGTGTCTGGGGGGAGGAGACTCAGACGGAGCATCAGCGGTCTGATAGTTGAGACGTAGAGCTGCACGCTGCGGCTCTGGAAGTGAAACTGAACTTCAATAAAGACTTTTGTACTTAACAACGAAGCAGCGTTGGTCCTTTGTGAGCTGGGACCTCGGGCGGCTCTGACAGTATGCTCCGTCTGCTTTGAATTAACCCTCGCAGCGTGAGTTGGTGCAGCGAGGGGCAAGACTTGGCGTTTTGCGAGCTCACGAAGATAGGCAAAGATGACTACAGAGGACAAGGTGAAAGAACTGCAAAACGCAGTCACGAGGGTGTATGCAGAAGTAGAAGCATCCAGGAAAAGAGAAGAAGAAGCAGCAGCGCTCTGTCGGGATCTACAAACCAGGTGGGAACGTTGGGGCAAAGAGGGGCTGCCAGGACCCAAGCCAGAGGGAGTTGGCCTCGGGAAGAGGGGGGGCAGGATAGTAGCCCACTTTGACGGGAACCTGCAGCAGTACCCTAACTTCAGAGCCGACATAGTTTACGCGCTCAATTTGCTTCGGAAAGACTTTAGAGATGAGGAAGAGAAAGTGGGATTAATAATTACTCATCTGCATGGGGAAGCTAAATCGTGGCTGCGGAATTTGTGGCGCGAAAATGATCCCGCCCTCCAAGATGCCGACGCATTTATCAAAGCTATGGACGCTTGTTTTAAATCAACGGTAGATGTGGATGTGGCCAGGAGGGAAATGCATGGGCTGCAGCAGGGGAAAGCCACGGTGAGACAATATCACTCACGCTTTTTTGCGTTAGTGAACGTGCTGGGCTGGGAGAAAGACTCCGTTGCCGTCAGAAATCTGTTCTGGGAGGGACTGAATGGGGCCGTGAAAGATGAGCTGGCAAGGGGAGAAAGACCTAAAGGCACCACAGAGGTCGTCCAAAGAGCACTGGCGATAGGGGTGCGCCTGGAAGACCGCCCTTGGAGCAGAGAGGAGGGACGTAGGGCAAGCACTCCAGCCAGAACAACTCCCTTCCTACCCAAAGAGACAGGGCGCGCGCTATCCACGCCTCCACTGGGGAGAGGAGAAGAGCCGATGGAGATAGGTGGTGCCAGGGCTCAGACAGCAAGCAGAGCCCAAACACTAGGAGCAGTCAAGGCGAAGACTCATAGAGGGAGCAGGAAGTGTTACATCTGCGACAGTGCACAGCACATGGCCAAAGAGGGTCCCCAGAGGATCCAGAAGCACACTGCAGCCTCAGCAACAGTAAAGGGAGCAGTTCAGCAGCAAGAACAGCTGCAGGGAAAAGAAGAAGCCTGGTTGGAAACGGAAGCACTGGGGCCCAGCCAGGCGAGTCAGTGAAGCAGTCCCCAGAGATTTTACAGCCCACAGACCCCCTCCCACCCAAACCAGTGGTGCAACTCACCGCATCGCTCCAGCTGCCCAATTGGCTCACCCTGGAAGTCCCAATCACCATTGACTCTGGGAGCAACGCAGACTTTGTAGGAGTGGACTTCATCAAGCAACATCGCATAGCACTCCTACCAGCCACGATGCCCCTAAACGTCGTCACGGTCGATGGCAGGAAGATACTGGGAGGAGAGGTGGTACAGCAAACACCGCCTATGGTAATGCAAATTGGAAACCACCGCGAAGTCATCAGCTTCAACGTCACCCACCTGTCGGACACGCCCATAGTGTTGGGTATGAGTTGGCTGGATAGGCACAGCCCGGCATTAGCATGGTACCAGCGGCAATTGACCTTCTGCTCCTCCTACTGCGCAGAACACTGCATCCGGACCAGCCAGGAGGACGAGGGGCAAGAGGATGAACCGCAGTTACACCTAGGCATGGTGCAAGCTGTACCCAACAAGTACAAGGAGTTTTTGGAGGTCTTCTGCGAGAGGGAAGCGGATAAGCTGCCTCCCCACAGGCCCTACGACTGCAAGATTGACCTCCTGCCGGGGGCGACGCTGCCGACTGGAAAACTGTATTCCATGTCTGAGGACGAACAGCAAGAACTCAGGGAGTTCATAGATCACAACTTGAAGCGGGGATTCATCCAAGAATCCAAAGCAGTGGGGGGCAGTCCCGTGTTTTTCGTGAAGAAGAAAGACACGCCCCAACGCAGGCTCGTAGTTGATTATAGGATCATCAATTCCAGGACGAAGCCCACAACATTCCCCATGCCCAAGATCGACGACCTGCTCGCGACGGTGAGGAAGGGACGACTCTTCATCAAGTTGGATCTACAAGGGGCGTACAACCTTATACGCATGCGGGAGGGCGATGAGTGGAAGACGGCCATGTTTACACCTTTAGGCACCTATGAATATCGCGTAATGCCGTTTGGTCTACAAAATGGCTCCCATACATTCCAAGCTTTCATGCATCACGTGTTAGCGGGACTCCTCTACAAGAAGTGCGTCTGCTTCCTGGACGACATCCTGGTCTTCTCGGAATCGCAGGAGGCTCACGAGGGGGACGTCAAGGAGGTCCTGCAGAGGCTACGGGAGAACAGACTTTACGCCAAACTAGAGAAGTGCCAGTTCGACATGACAGAGCTAGATTTCCTGGGCTACAAGCTGTCCGACAAGGGACTCGCCATGGACAGCACCAAGGTCCGCGCGGTGTTGGATTGGAAGAGCCCGCGCAATCGGAAGGAGGTCCAGAAGTTCGTCGGCTTCGCCAACTTTTATCGCAAGTTCATCAAGGGGTTCGCGAAGGAGACGGCGGCCATCACGGACACACTCAGCTCCAAGAAGAAGAAGTTCACCTGGACGGACCAGGCGGAGCAGTCCTTTAGGAGACTCAAGCGTCTCTTCGCGTCCGAAGAACAGCTGCTACACGTAAACCCCAGCATGCCAATGAGGGTTGAGACGGACGCCTCGGACAGAGCGGTGGGGGCGGTCCTGTTGCAGTAAGATCCGCAAGGGAACTGGAGGCCGTGCGCATTCTACTCCAGGAAACTCAGCAAGTCGGAACAGAACTACACCATCTGGGACAGGGAGTTGCTGGCCATTCATGCAGCCTTCAAGGCGTGGCGGTACTTCCTCGTCGGAGCCAGACACACAGTGCAGGTCCGCACGGACCATAAGAACCTGGAGTACTGGCGCACGGCGCGGTTCCTGAACCAGAGACACATCCGCTGGGCGGAGTTCTTTGCGGATTTCGATTTCCGGATAGAATACGTCCCGGGAGACACCAACGTCATGGCGGATGCACTATCCAGGAAGCCGCAGTATCTCAAGGAAGCAGCACCGGTGGCGGCCAAACACATTTTCGCACCGAAAGCGTGGGCGTGCGCCTCAGCCGCAGTGGAACTGGACGCGGTGCGTCGAGTGCTGCAGACGGATTCGTTCGCACAATCCAAGGTGCGAAGAGGCACAGCGAAGGACGACGAGTTCCAGATACGAGACGGACTGCTCATCCGCAAAGGGGCTCTCTACGTGCCCGGAGACGACCTCCGCGCGAAAGTCTTGCAGCAGCTACACGACGCGCCCAGCGCTGGGCACTTCGGCAAGGACAAGACGGCGGAATTGGTAACCAGAGACTTTTGGTGGCCCAAGATGAGAGGAGAAGTCGCGGATTACGTCTCCAGGTGTGACACCTGCCAAAGGGCCAAGCCAGTACACAGGAAGCCGGCGGGTCTGCTAGAACCCCTACAGACGCCGTTCGAACCGTGGGAGAGAGTGGCCCTCACTTTGCCACAGATCTGCCCAGTTCGCGAGGCAAAACAGCCATACTCGTACAAGATCAACTTAGCGTCGGCACGACATCCGCAGACCAACGGACAGGCGGAGAGGGTCAACGCCATCATGCAGCAGTACCTGCGATGCTACGCGAATCAACAACCCTCGACCTGGGTGGACTACCTACCGCTGGCCGAGTTTGCCTACAACAACACGAAGCACGCGTCTACAGGGGTGACACCGTTCTTCGCCAACAATGGGCGTCATCCTAGAACCTTCCTGGGGTTAGAGATGAAGGGGGAGGGGGAGCCACGGGGAGCAGAGCACTTAGCAGCAGAGTTACAGGAGGTCCACGAGCAACTCCGAAGGCACTTGGAACTGGCGAAACACGCCTACAAAATGCAGGCAGACAAGCACAGGAGAGTTGGGGAAGACATCCAGGTGGGGGACTGGGTCTGGTTAGCAGCCCAGGCAGTGCCGGCCAGGACGTTAGCTAAGAGGAAGCTCAAACACAAGCAGCTGGGGCCTTACCAGGTCGCGGCACAAATCAATCCAGTGGCCTTCCGGTTGACACTCCCGGAGGGCTCCAGAATGCATCCAGTCTTTCATAGGTCAGTGCTCACACCCTACAGGGCACCCCACAGGTTTCAGGCGCCAGGGAACGCGCCAGACCCACTTAACGAATCTCCAAAGAGGGAGGGGTCACGGAGGGCGACGCCACTCAACGAGGTCACGGAGATTTTGGACTCAAGGTGGGGGGAAGAGGGGGTGGAATATCTCCTCGCCAGGGAAGGTACCCCAGCCAGCGCCAACAGATGGGTACCGTGCTATGCCGTGGAGGAGCACTACCTCAAAGACGAGTTCCATGCACTCTTCCCACACAGACCTATGCCGGCAGAGTATTTCGACGACTGGCTTTCCACACCCACACTTTCAGCCAGTACGTTCCAGGGTTTTTCATCAGCTGAAGAGACGACGCCGGAAACAAGCTCCCCGGAGGGGTCACTCTCGGGGTTTGCCACAGACCGCTCCTATTGGTGGGACACTCAACCGGAGGTGGGGTGGCGCAGGGAACTGCTGTGGGGACCCTTACACGCAGTGTCACCCGAGGTACCCGGGGGAGGGAAGGACATGGACGTTTTGGGGGAGGATCCTGGATTCGAGCACAACAGCAGAGAGATGGAAGCAGAAGAAATCGACGTCGACGAGCCCATTGCGGTCTGGCCGGATCCCGCGGGCCGGCTGCACACCGGGGGGGAAGACTGGTATCCCGCACTCACACCCACAGCACTGGAGCACCCGGAACCCACACCCAAAGAGGGGGAGCGGGGAAGGGGGGCTTCGAGGGGGGGATGGATGTCAGGGGCTCAGGAGCAGGAGCACAGGGGAGAGAGGAAATGGAGAGCGAAGGGGAAGAATCCGAGGGCAGCGTAGGGGAGTATGACAGTGGCCCGAGAGATTCCATGAGCTTCTCCAGCGAATCAGAAGATTCCCAGAAGGGGGCGCCGACGGTCAGGGCAAGGGGGGTCCCAGGGGGGACGCACCAGAAACAAGGAGCCAGCGGGGAACCCCAAAGCAGCAGCGGGGGATCAGGACCAGTTTTCCCACCAGAGCATAGTGGGGGGGAAGAGTCACATGTGTCAGGGCCAGCGTCTCCTCCAGCGGGGAGAGAGAGTGAGTCAGGGCTGACCACGCCTCCAACGGAGGGGAAGTCAGTTGCAGCTAGCCCCCCCTGAGGGGGAAGCAGTGACAGCAGCAGTGAAACGGTCAGGAGGAAAGTTGCTGGCTGGGTGCGCGCGCCAAGTTCAAATGTACAGGCGCGGGGAACAGCAGGAGACCCGGATGGGGAACCAGCTCCTAAAGCCCGCCGGAGGGAGGGGGAAGGCTCAGGGGATTCAGCGTCAGAAGAGTCTAGAAAGGGCGAGACCCCAACGGACAGGCGGAACCAGAGGAGGAAGGAACAGAGGAAGAGGTGGAGTAAGGCTAGAATCTTAAACTGGTGTCTGGGGGGAGGAGACTCAGACGGAGCATCGGCGGTCTAACAGTTGAGACGTAGAGCTGCACGCTGCGGCTCTGGAAGTGAAACTGAACTTCAATAAAGACTTTTGTACTTAACAACGAAGCAGCATTGGTCCTTTGTGAGCTGGGACCTCGGGCGGCTCTGACAATCGCGCAACAGGTTCAGAGAGGAATTGAACCCCGAGAACGGGGTGACAAGGACTTTTAAAAGTTCCTATCTTATCCCAGCAGACAGTTCGCTAAACATCACCACTCCATCAGAAAAGGGGAGGGTTATACATGGTTAACATAGGAGGAATGTGTTGGGGTAACATGCAAATACAGGATATGTCTTGGGAAATCCGCTCCACTTCCCTGTGGGGAGGAGTTGTGGTGGACCACGTGGCCACCCACTCCCCACCAGGGGTGGGGGACTCTGTCCCCCGTTGCCTATGGGATCCCGGCCACGTCAGAGCCGGGCCAGCCAACCCCCAGAGGACTTCCTCTTTGGCTCGCTTCCTCAATCACCCGCCCTCCCTCCCTATTTTGCAGGTTAGGCAATGGCCTTGCTGTGGACTTTGGTTGGTCGCCTTGGTTGTCCGAGTGGCCTGGTAGGAATTTTACCACTTGGCAAATTGGCACTGGACACTTGGTTTTCGCCTACCTCGTAGCAATCGTCACAACTTTGTTAGGGTTGCGGTTAGGCATTGTTTGACCTTGTGTGGGGGAGGGGAGATGTGGCCATCACCTGCCCCTCCATGCTTAAGAGTATTCTGTTAAAGGAATCCGGGGGTGTTGATCTAGTCTGAAGCCCAGCTGGGGGGCTAAGGCCTTGACACGACCCCGACGGGAACACCAGGGGGAGCTTGAGTTGGTTCGCATCGACAGGGCTCCCCCTACCGGTGGCTTACCCTTACTGGGACTTCCTGCAGGAGTCAGATATAGTCAGGTCCAATCAATGCCTAAGCCAATACCACTCACATTCTTTAATTTCAATAAAGTTGTGGCCAAAATTTGCCCAGTAACATAAACCTAATATCTGTGTCCTTGTGTGAGTCATTTCCAACGAGGGGAGGGGGCTGCGGGGTCTCGACACCCAAGTACATTCTAAGGACCTACTGCAAGAAGACAATAGAACTTAGGTTTGCATAGTCTGCCGCCTGGGTAAGTCCGGAGGAGAGCTTTTGCCCAGCGATTGTCACCTACGGGTAAAGTATCTTCCTGTGAGTAGGTGACCTCCCGCTTGGGGAATTCTGGCAGGGACTGAGGGGTTCCCAAGTCCTTGGCCAACGACGCAGACTGGCGGTGGAATGAAGAGAATCGGTGAAACCAGTGGTTTTCTATGAATTTCCAAGTGTTTTTAGGCTTTTTTAATACAGACGGTTCTTTTCGGAAGTGGCCTGGCCTGACATTGCTACATTGTATCTAGCTGGACCATAAAGAAGGCTGATCGCCGAAGAATTGATGCTTTTGAATTCTGCTGCTGGAGGAGACTCTTGAGAGTCCCATGGACTGCAAAAAGTCAAACCTCTCCATTCTTAAGGAAATCAGCCCTGAGTGCTCACTGGAAGGACAGATCCTGAAGCTGAGGCTCCAAGACTTTGGCCACCTCATGAGAAGAGAAGACTCCCTGGAAAAGACCCTGATGCTGGGAAAGATGGAGGGCGCAAGGAGAAGGGGACAACAGAGGACGAGATGGTTGGATCGTGTTCTCGAAGCTACCAGCATGAGTTTAAGCAAAGTGCGGAAGGCAGTGGAAGACAGGAGGGCCTGGCGTGCTCTGGTCCATGGGGTCACGCAGAGTCGGACACGACTAAACGACTAAACAACATCTAGTTTTGATTGGATTAACAGGGTAACGAGGTTTCGATTGACTCAGTCCGTTGTTTTCGCAGCGGGAGCTGTCATCACCTTGTCAGCGCTCAGTGGAGCGTGCAAAACAGCTGGAGCTGAGCTGCCTCTGCAGAGTCATGGCATTGCTGCGATTGGCTGAAGGGCTACATTCAATGGCATCTGATTGGCTAGAACGTATCCTCATGCAAATACATTGTTCATTCATCAAATACATCGATCGTGTATAGCATCAGGATACGGGGTCAGAAATGGCGCTTTCTTCTCGGGGTTTTGGACTTTTGTGCGGTGCTTGGTACAACGTTGTGACGGGGCGAGGGGAGTCCTAGTGTGGCAGGGTTCCCTTAAAACAAAAACAAAAAATTTTCCTTCCAGTAGCACCTTAAAGACCAACTAAGTTAGTTCTTGGTATGAGCTTTCGTGTGCATGCACACTTCTTCAGATACACTGAAACAGAAGTTGCCAGATCCTTCTATATAGTGAGAAGGTGGGGAGGGGTATTACTCAGAAGGGTGGTGGGAATGGGTGATAGGCAGATAGCTGTGATGAGCCTGTTGACGACTCTTAACGACTGCAATAGGTCTTACAGGAAAAAGCAAGGGGTGAGAAGGTGAAAAATGGCTTTGTCATGTATAATGAGATAAGATCCAATGTCTTTGTTCAGACCAGGTCTCTCCATGGTTTTAAGTTTGGTAATGAGTTGCAATTCAGCAGCTTCCCTTTCCAGTCTATTTCTGAAATTCCTTTGTAGTAATACAGCTACTTTGAGATCTTGTATAGAATGTCCTGGGAGATTGAAGTGTTCTCCTACTGGTTTCTCTGTCTTGTGATTCTTGATGTCCGATTTATGTCCGTTTATTCTTTGGCGTAAGGTTTGGCCTGTTTGTCCAATATAGAGAGCTGAAGGACACTGTTGGCATTTGATGGCATATACAATGTTAGACGATGAGCAATTAAATAGTCCCGAGATGGTATGTGTGATGTTGTTGGGGCCAGTAATGGTGTTGTCCGGGTGTATGTGGCAGCAAAGTTGGCATCTGGGTTTATTGCAGGCTCTGGTGCCAGTGTCCGTGTTACGTCTGGTTGTAGTATTATTGTGGGTTAGGAGTTGTTTAAGATTGGGTGGCTGTCTGTAGGCAATGAAAGGTCTTCCTCCCAGAGCTTGAGAAAGAGAACTGTCATTGTCCAGGAGAGGTTGTAGATCTCTGATGATGCGTTGTACTGTTTTAACTTGGGAGCTGTATGTGATGACTAGAGGTGTTCTGTTATTTTCTTTTTTGGGTCTGTCTTGCAGCAAGTTCTCTCTGGGTATCTGTCTGGCTCTGTTGATCTGTTGTCTAACTTCATCTGCTGGGTATTTTAGTTCTAAAAAGGTTTGCTGTAGATCTCTTAGGTGAGAGTCTCTGTCTGTAGAATTGGAACAGATACGGCTGTAACGTAGTGCCTGGCTATATACAATGGACTGTTTGGTATGTTTGGGATGGTAGCTAGAGGCATGTAGATATGTTTGTCGGTCAGTTGGTTTACGGTATAAGGTGGTGTCTATGCGTCCATCCTGTGTTTTTATAGTAGGGTCCAAAAAATGTATTTCTTGCATAGATTGATTCATTGTTAGGTTGATTGTGGGGTGAAAATCATTGAATTTCTGGTGGAAGGTGTCCAGGGTCTGTTGACCATGTGTCCAGATGATAAAAATATCGTCAATGTATCGCAGGTACAAGAGAGGTTTGAGTGGGTAGGAGTTTAGGAAACGTTGTTCTAAATCTGCCATGAAGATGTTGGCATTCTGTGGGGCCATGCGGGTGCCCATTGCTGTGCCGCTGGTCATCACCGAATTTGAAGTTGTTGTGGGTAAGGACAAATTGGCAGAGTTTGGTGGCAAAGTCCGCTGTGGTTTTATCTGAAATTGTGTTCCTTATAGCTTGTAAACCATCGTTGTGTGGGATGTTGGTATACAGAGATTCCACATCCATAGTAGCTAGTATAGTGTTGTTGGGAAGATTATTTAAAGATTGTATTTTCCTCAGAAAATCTGTGGTGTCACGTACATAGCTGGGAGCACTGATGGCATATGGTTTCAGAACAGAGTCCATATAACCGGAGACACCCACTGTAATAGTGCCAATACCTGAAATGATGGGGCGTCCTGGATTTCCTGGTTTGTGTATTTTAGGTAGAAGATAGAAAGTTCCTGGTCGAGGTTCTGTTGGTGTGTTGGTGAGGATCTGTTCTTGGATGTGTGGGGGTAGCTCCTTAACAATCTTGTTCAGTTCTTTTTTGTATTCTTGTGTGGGGTCTGAGTCCAATTTTATGTAAAAGGCGGTATTGTAAAGTTGTCTGTGAGCCTCCTGAATGTAGTCAGTTTTGTTCATGATGACGACAGCTCCACCTTTGTCTGCTTCTTTAATTATAATGTCTGGGTTGTTTCTGAGATAATCTATGGCTCTCCTTTCAGCATGGTTTAGATTTTGTTGTAAGCGATGGTGTTTTCTGGTCACATCTGTTTGGATTCTGTGGCGGAAGCAGTCAATGTACAAGTCCAGTGTGGTATTGCGTCCATCAGAAGGGGTCCATGTGGAGTCCCTTTTTGTGTAACACTTTTTCGGTGGTAGTTGGTGGTCAGTGTTCTGTTGGGAGGGTGGTTGTTGTTCTCCAGTGGGTTGAGAGGTGTTGTGTTGTGGAGTTGTTGCTTGTTCTGCTTTGTCTTGTTGTTGTGTGTGTTGAAAATACTCCATCAGGCGTAAACGGCGGAAAAATGCTTCCAAGTCCCCGTAGAACTGAATCATGTGTGGGGGATTTGGCAGGGCAGAATGACAGTCCATGTGAAAGGACTGATTCCTCAGCTGGGCTGAGTGCTTGCTGTGAGAGATTGACAATATTGTTGATCTTGTTTTGATTAGTAGCCTGTAGGTTGGAAAGGTTAGAGAGTTTCTTGTTTTTCTGTTTTTTCAGTAGCTCCAGTTGAGAGTGGTAAATGTTTTGTTTTTCCTTTTGGAACTCTTGCCAAGCTTGGTGGTTCCTGATAGAGTTGTCCAATACAAGGAGTTCCTCCTTTATTAGCTTCTGTTTAGAGTAGAGAACGCTGATCAGATGTTTGAGCAGCTTCTTAGAGAAAGTGTTGCATAGTTTTCTTGCATATTCAGTGGGATACGTGGATTGTAGAGGGTTCTTAATTCTAAGACCCTTGGGTATAATGTCCAGGTTCTTGCATTTAGTAAGAAAGAAGATATCAGTCTGTACCTGTGCAAGTTTCTTGGTGAGGTTGATGGACTTCCATTTCATGCGGCTCAATGTGGTGCCTTCCATAGTTCCAGTTACAGATAGGTAGCCGTGTTGGTCTGCCATAGTCAAAACAAAAAAAAATTTTTTTCCTTCCAGTAGCACCTTAAAGACCAACTAAGTTAGTTCTTGGTATGAGCTTTCGTGTGCATGCACACTTCTTCAGATACACTGAAACAGAAGTTGCCAGATCCTTCTATATAGTGAGAAGGTGGGGAGGGGTATTACTCAGAAGGGTGGTGGGAATGGGTGATTGGCCAACACGGCTACCTATCTGTAACTCTTCTTTTGATCTTAATGTTATCAAGCAGTCTCTTGCCTTATTCTTCCTTTGTCTTGTACCAAGCCTAAATGCACTCACTATCTTGAATTCATCCTTCTCTAGGCCCTGTTGCCAAAAGTCCAGAAATTCTTTTGTCAGGAAGTCCGCCAAGTTATCTCTCTCACTTTCCGGAACTGATCTGATCCTTAAGTTTCTCTCTTTTCTTTGCAATTCGATCATAGACAAAGTCAGATCATGATCCTCCAATTTCTTAATGACCGGTGGTATCCTCTCCTGGGTAGCAGCGGCAATTTCCTTTGCTTCCTCAGCAATCTTTCGAGTTGTAGCCGAGTCCTCCAAAAGTCTTACAATAGTCTCTGTATTAGAATTTACCTTCCTTCCCAATTCATCGATACTTTTCGTGTTCAGGTCAATTTTTGCTGAGACCTCAGCCACTTGTTTATTAGTTTCCGCAACTTGTTTACTTGTCTCTGTTCCCTGCTTCGTTAAGTATTCCAAAGATACATTAATTTTGCCAAGTGCCTGTGCCAGAGCATCTTCTGTTGACATAGCTCTTACTTTTGTTTGAGAGGCAGCAGCTGCACCCGTGCCTCCGGATGTTGAAGCTCTCCGCTGGTGGGAAATATCAGTCTTGTATTGTCTACCAGATCTTAAGCTTCTTTCTTCAAATTTCCCCTTTTCTTTATCCATAACACTCTCATTCAGAGCCAAGGTCACGTCCTAAACTTGTACTTTTGTTTTAGAAAGGAAATTTCCACTGGCTCTCACTTCTAGTGGCTTAGTTGTTATTGTTGCAACAAAGTCTCCACTAGGGGGAAAAGTTCCAACTTCACTTTGAAATTTTATAACCAATGTCTCTTTAAAAAACCCCTTTTCTCCAATTAGCCACAGTTTCCAATTTATCTTCAATGCTATTTTATGTAAAAGTCCATCCAAAGACACTGTATCTTTACACAGAGTTACTGCTACAAACAATCCCAATGTGCTGACAGTCCACCATTCAGTTTCCCTGTCAAGGCAGTCCGACTCCAGAGATCAAGGCAGCGGATGTTCTTTTTAAATTCGTTCCTTTCTTACAGGCATAAAAAGTTCAATTTCCACCCCCCTTCGCTCCTGCCAAACGGTGGGGAGAAATGCTCTTCCAAACGATAGATTACTAATTTCAAGAAAATATTCACTCTTAAGTTACAGCTTACAGTCACTTTGCTTTAGATTGTCTACACAACGGGAAGGCAGACTTCCTTTTTGTACCTTTCCCGTGCTAGTGCCAAAATTCTTGTTAATTTAATTTCAATTTAAGTCCGTTAATCCTACTCACGAGTAGTTGCTTTTAAGTCCAAATTCTTGGGAAGAAATCAGCGCTCTCCGATCATGGCGATGCGGCTTCACTCAACAGGCTGGGTAGACGACCCTCAGCACCGCGCCGCTCACCCGCTGCCGCTCCGAAGCCTTTAAAAAGGCTCCTTTGCGGTTTTGGGGGGGCGCAAAAGGTGCCCGCCGGGTCTCCTCGTTCACAGGCTTCCGCGCCTGTGATTTTTAGGGGTCCCTGCTTCGCCGTAGCGGCAGGACCCGAACCCGCTGAGCAGACTTCCCCCGGAGCTCGGGGGAAAATCCGCCATTAATCGCTGGCGCTGACCGGAAGTCTTTGGGGCTGAGGAATTTCAAGGAAGCTTTCGACTTGCCCCTACCTACACCTACCTACCCACTGAACGAAGGAGCAAGAAAGCAAAAGGCAAGTTCAGCATTCCAGAGTTTTCCAAATGCCATGGCATCTCAATGGGGCTCCCTTGCCAATTGATGGTAAAGCAAGCCATTGGACAGGCCATCATGCATGAGGACAGTTTTTTGAATGGATTTGAATCACACTTTGCCTTTTTTCTAATTCAAGATAGTGCCTCACGGAAGCAGGGAGCTTTGCAGAGTCCTTTGGAGACTGTGGAAAAGATTGCGCAAGAGAGAGGCTTGGCACCAGAAGAAATTCATAACTTGCTGAACATCGCACTCAGTGCCAAGCTTGGTAAAGAAAACATGTTTGGGCTTCTCTTTCCCCTCGGCAGCAAAGTATGTCAACGGAGCTGCATTGCCCTGCCTTCTCCCTTAACAAGAACCGGGGCTGCTTCGAGCTTGTGAGAAATTATCAAGAGTGAAGATGTTCAGAATGTTAAGCAGTGTCTTTCAATGTCTTGCAGGCACAGTGATAAGCACTAGGCTAATGAAGACTCTGATTCCCATTTCCGTAATAACAGAGGATTCTCTTCTTTCAGCTGTGTCTTGGCTCTGTGCTCGCAAGTGTTCTAGTGACTTTCAGGTAACTTGGAAAGCATGGTAATGATGTCTTGGTTCTGAAGAATGATATTTCCCCCAGTCTGACTTAGTTATCCTGGTGATGATTCAGCTAGATGTTGTACACGCTGACCATATTCCAGAAAGGGTTTGTTGTCTTGGCCTTGCTTTGGCTTACTGAGATCTGTCTTCTCCCTATAGGTGCTCATTCTAAAATGGATAATTGTAACGTTTGACTTCATTGATCAGAAGGAAAATATGAATGCTCTCTATGGTTTCTTCTTCCGCTTCTTACAATATGAGAAATTGGTAAGATAAAAAGGAATGTGTTATTTTGAAGGAACTCGCTTTTATTCTGACATTAACCCAAATCAAACAATAAAGAGTACTTTCTGACCACACAACAGGACACCATGTGAAAAGTGGGGCCTTAAAAATACCTCTCCCATTTCCTTCCTTTTCCTGTCTTGTTCCTTCCCAATGGGCGCCGGTTGCAGCGCCCCCCGGGTGCACGGCATGTTCAGGCAGGCAGGCAGGCAGGCAGGCAGCTATCCGATGTCGATCCCGCCCGTTCCTCCCTCCACCCCCCTCAAAGACAGCCGCGCAGGCAGCTATCCGATGGAGGGAGGGAGGGAAATCCTGTTCTGCATAGCTATCAATTCGGGTGTGATAGTCTTATGTTTGCATACTTATGGGAAAATAAAACTAAGTTATTCTAGAGCTTGTATTTGTGTGTATTCATGGTATTATTTGTAGACCCAGTAGATGGCAGTGTGGTGTGGAGAGTGTTTTTGGCAGCTCGTGAAAGGATAGAGGGTGGAACGTTGACCGTTCAAAGGCACTATAAGCAAGATATATATATCTCGCCACATTTTCCTAGCTACGTTTCCCCATAAAAGTATACACTCGAATACATTTGTATCAAATACATTTGGAACAAGTGATTGTTACATTTAAGGAACATTCTCTAGGCGATGAGTTTGGGGGGAAATACAAAAACCCATTCGGATACATTTGGATACATTTAGAAAAGTACAGCATTTTGAGGAAAAATACATTCAGATCCATTCTTAAAGTCAATGAGAAAGATACAGCAAAAAGGATACAATACGATACAGCGAAAAAGGATCCATTCCCCAAGGCACCATTGACCTTCTTGTAGGGTGTGAAGGCAGAATATGATCTATTTGATATTGGTAGGGTCCTTCTCCTTCATTCCCCTCTCTGACCCTGACTCTCTTACGACACAGGGACCATCCCAGAGTGTGGGCACAACTTTTGCCGGTCCGGCCTGATCCAGTGCAGCGGGGCAAAAAGGAGGCTGGCTTCCTGTCCTCAAGGCCGAGTTGGAGTCCAGAGAAGGAGCCTCATCCGCAATCGGCAATTGGCTACCTTTGTCGAAGTAGCCAAGACTCTCAGTCTTCCAGAGGGAAAGGAGGAGTCTGTGAGAAGCACCAGGAGCCCCTGAAACTCTTTTGCAAGGAGGATGAAGCCCCCATCTGTGTGGTTTGGGGCAGATCCAAGAAGCACCAACACCACGAGGTGATTCCTCTGGAAGAGGCTGTCGAGGAATACAAGGTACCTTGAGGGGGAGAAATAGCTGTGTATTCTTCTTGGCAGGTTATCTTCTTAATTCTCAGATCCAGAGTAGGCATGGTATTAATTGGTGGTTGTTTATTACCTTAGAAGCAGCCAAGGGGAAGCCTGAGGGCTGCTGGGATGGCTGGGAGGAGGGAGTCAAAGTCTTTCTCTCTGCCAGGGGGGCCAAGGGATCTTCCCTTTGAAATACAGCAGCTTCATGGGACCATGGCAGGGAGAGAAAGGGTTAACCTCATCCACATCCCCCAGCAAGGTTGCTTTGTACATATTTAGAACACTACAAATGTGAATTGCACATACACAACTGTCAGGGGACTGCCATCGGAGCCAGAGGCGGAGGGAAGGCTCCAGAGGGATGCCGGAGAGGGTCCCAGCAGGCAGAGAGGCAGCCCATCTGCTGGGGAAGGAAATCAGCGTAACACCAGTGGAGAAGGGGGGCAGATGGGGGAATCGGAGAGGAGGCTCCAGGACTCTTCACTGGAGACCAGCGGAGAGAGCACGGGTGCTCCGCTGCCCACACCCTCCCTGCACAGAAGACTTCCACGCAGGGAGAGTAGGAGGAGACTTGGCGTCAAAGAACTTCTTTGCTGGAAGAAGTTCAAGAAACGCCCACTGACGAATTCTGCCAGCGACTGAAACAGCCACAAAGTGAAGGGCTGTCCAGACAGAAAGGGTTCAACCAGGTAACCTAGCCAGGAGTGGCGGCAACTTACGCACAAGCAACCCCTATAACCATTACAGCAATCCGTCAGTCCCCGACGTTGCTTGTGCGCAGCTACAGGGAGGCAGCATAATGAGCCAAACCAGAGAAGCCGGAGGGACGGAGCAAGCAGCTGGAGTGCAAAATCTGGTAGAGAGGAACCGAGATTTGGAACAGCATGTGGCTCTCCTGACAGCGCGGCTGGACAAAAGACGGACTCAGGATGCACAGGTCAGACCCACCCCCATCGCAAGGAAGGTAACGGGGGTGGTACACAAGTTTGGGCGGAAGCCCCAGGACTACAACGCGTTCCGAACGGAAATAGAGTACGCTTTGGAACTGCAGCATAATGACTTTTCTGATGATGGGGAAAGGGTGGCCTATATTGTGGGGCATCTAGAGGATGGGGCACGGGAATGGATCAGGCCCCTAATGGCGACGCAAACTGCTGCCTTGAAGGACCTTAGGTAATTTTTCCAAGCAATGGATGCGATGTATTCCAGTGAAGTGGAGCAAAGTGTGACTCGACGGGAATTGATGGGGTGCAAGCAGGGGAGCCAATCAGTTAGAGACTACTGGTCGCGCTTTGTGATGTTGATCCACCGGCTCGGGTGGGATCTGGACTCTGAACCCATTCAAATGTTGTTTGAGGAGGGGTTGTCCCCAACTGTGAAGGACGAGCTGTCCCGCGCGCCCCGCCCGCAGTCGATGGATCAGCTGACCAAGGCTGTGCTTGCGATTGGAGTGCGGCAGGAAGCGCGGGCTCAGGAGAAACGCGAAGTGAGAGGGGAACGTTGCCATGACTACCGCATTCCTGAAATACCGAGACAGCTTTCCCAGGCGGCTGAGCCAATGGAAATAGATGGCACGCGCGCGAGGTTTCAAACTCCAGTGAAGGTCGCAAGAGGGAGGGAAAGGATTGGAAAACCACCAAGAAGTGTTTCCTCTGCCAACGGCCAGGACATTTTGCCAGGGTCTGCCCTCAAAGAAAGGCCTGGCAAGGGATAGTGGGAGCTGCTGGCTGTGAGGAGAAGGGGGGAGAAGGGCAGGCGCAGGGAAACGGCAACGCCTAGCTGCCAACCAGCGGGGCCAGCAGCCAGGCCAGCAACCAATAGAAGTGCCCCAGCCTGACCCTCCCAGGGCAGCTATAGCCATAGAAGTGGTGCTAGAACTCCCGAATGGGCACCCAGTCAAGGTGGAGGGGCCGCTGGATTCAGGCAGCTCCTGCAATTTCTTCAGCAGGGACTTCGCTCTAGAGCACCAACTCCACCTGCTGCCCCTGGATTTTCCCTTGCAAGTGACCACCATCAATGGCAGGGAACTTCTGGGAGGGGAAGTGACACACCAGACCCCACCAATGCGAATGAGGGTTTCCAGGCACATGGAGACCATTGCCTTTCATGTAGCCACACTGGCAGGACCCCCAATAATACTGGGGATGAGCTGGCTGGCACTGCATGATCCAGTAGTGTCATGGCATCAGCGGTCAGTCACCTTTGGGTCAGCTTACTGCTTGGAACACTGTCTGGGGGGGGGGGAGAACCCAAGGATGACAGTGGCCAGGGTGGCTGGGCTGGCTGTGGAGCCAAAAGGGGAGGTGCCACCACAATATGCTGACCTGAAGGAAGTCTTCAGCGAGAAGGAGGCGGATAGACTACCCCCCCCATAGGCCCTTTGACTGCCAAATCAACTTACTCCCAGGGGCTCAGCTGCCGGTGGGTAAGCTGTATGCCATGTCTGACCGGGAGATGCAGGAGTTGCGGCAATTTATTGGCAAGAACCTGAAGAGAGGGTTCATAAGAGAATCAAAGGCGGTGGGGGGCAGTCCGGTGTTCTTTGTGGACAAAAAGGATACTAATCAGCCCAGGCTCGTTGTGGACTACCGGGGCGTCAACCTGGTGTCAGAACCCGTGACCTTCCCAATGCCCAGGATTGACGACATTTTAACACGGGTGAGGCAGGGGAAAATTTTTACCAAGCTGGACCTCAGGGGAGCGTACAATTTGATTAGGATGAGGGAGGGGGACGAATGGAAAACCACCATGTTCACCCCCCTGGGGGCCTTTGAGTACTTAGTTATGCCATTTGGATTACAGTCGGGCTCCGCCTGCTTTCAAGCTTTCATGCACCACGTGTTGGGGTCCCTGCTGTACAAGAACTGCGTAGCCTTTTTGGACGACGTCTTAATCTATTCAGACAATGAGAAGCAACATGTCAGAGACGTCAGGGAAGTGCTAAAGAGACTGCAGAAGCACCAGTTGTGGGTCAAGCTGGAAAAATGCCAATTTCATGCCAGAGAGGTCGAGTTTCTGGGGTACAAGTTGTCAGACAAGGGCCTAGCTATGGACCCAAGCAAAGTACAGGCGGTGCTGGAATGGAAGGCCCCCAAAACCCGGAAGGATGTGCAGAGGTTCCTAGGGTTCAGCAACTTCTACAGGAAGTTCATCAAGAACTTCGCCCACTTGACAGCGCCCATCACAGATTGTCTCAGTAGCAAAAAGAAGTTCGCCTGGACAGAAAGTGCTCAGCAATCCTTTGAAAGACTGAAGAAGGCGTTCGCTTCGGAAGAGCAGCTCCTGCACGTTGATCTGCAGAAGCCCATGAGGCTGGAGACCGACGCGTCAGACCGAGCCATCGGAGCGGTACTATTGCAGCCAGGGGCCCAGCAGGGCTGGAGGCCGTGTGCCTTTTTCTCGAGGAAGCTGAGCAAGTCGGAGCAAAACTACACGGTGTATGACCGTGAACTGCTTGCGATCTATGCAGCGTTTCGCCGATTGAGACATCTGTTAATAGGGGCGCAGCACAAGATCCAGGTTTGTACGGATCACAAGAACTTGGAATACTGGAGGACTGCGCGAGTACTCAACCAGAGACAGATTCGATGAGCACAGGAGTTCTCCAAGTTTTCCTTCGAGATCCGATACGTGCCGGGAGAGGAAAACGTAGGAGCAGATGCTCTCTCCCGGAAGCCGGAGTACATGGAAGGAGAGGGACCGCCGGAGATCCGACACGTGTTCCCCGAGAACCGATGGGTGTGTGGGGGAGCGTTGGTTGGGAAACGAGAACTGGTCGGGCTTACTAGAAACGACGGGTTCGCTCAAACTAAAATCAGGGAACTCCGGGACGGAAGGGGAAACCATGGAGGGTTTGAGGAAAACGAAGTGCTACTGTACTATAAGGGGGCGCTGTACGTACCGGGGGAGACCTTGAGGGGGAAGGTACTCAAACAACTCCACAACAACCCAACAGCGGGGCACTTTGGACAGCACAAAACCATGCTGCTTGTCACCAGGCAGTTCTGGTGGCCAAGGGTGAGGGAAGATGTATGGGAATATGTACGGGGGTGCGACCGCTGCCAGAGGGCAAAGGGAGAGAGGGCGGCCCCCGCAGGGTTACTGGAACCCTTACCCACGCCGGGAAGACCCTGGGAGGTGGTGTCCATCGATTTTATGACAGATTTGCCCAAGTCAAGGGGGAAGACAGCAGTCATGGTAGTAGTCGATCTACTGACGAAAATGTGCCATTTCATAGCTTGCTCACATGTGGTGACGGCAGAGGAAACAGCCAGGTTGTTTGTGGATCACATCTTCAGGCTGTATGGAGCTCCCTCAAGGGTCATCTCAGATCGCGGGTGTCAGAGCTGCCCAAGGTCCCAGCTCACAAAGGACCAACGCTGCTTCGTTGTTAGGTACAAAGTCTTTATTGAAGTTCAGTTTCACTTCCAGAGCCGCAGCGCGCAGCTCTACGTCTCAACTGTTAGACCGCCGATGCTCCGTCTGAGTCTCCTCCCCCCTGACACCAATTTAAGATTCTAGCCTTACTCCACCTCTTCCTCAGTTCCTTCCGCCTCTGATTCCGCCTGGCCGTTGGGATCTCGCCCTTTCAAGCCTCTTCTGACGCTGAGTCCCCTGAGCCTTCCCCCTCCCTCCGGCGGGCTTTAGGAGCTGGTTCCCCATCCGGGTCTCCTGCTGTTCCCCGCGCCTGTACATTTGAACTCGGCGCGCGCGCCCAGCCGGTAACTTTTCTCCTGACCGTTTCACTGCTGCTGCTGTCACTGCTTCCCCCTCTGGGGGGGCTAGCTGCAACTGACCTCCCCTCCGTTGCAGGCGTGGTCAGCCCTGACTCACTCTCTCTCCCCGCTGGAGGAGACGCTGGCCCTGACACATGTGACTCTTCCCCCCCACTACGCTCTGGTGGGGAAACTGGTCCCAATCCCCCACTGCTGCTTTGGGGTTCCCCTCTGTCTCCTTGTTTCTGGTGCGTCCCCCCTGGGACCCCCCTTGCCCTGACCGTCGGCGCCCCCTTCTGGGAATCTTCTGATTCGCTGGAGAAGCTCATGGAATCTCTCGGGCCACTGTCATACTCCCCTACGCTGCCTTCGGATTCTTCCCCTTCGCTCTCCATTTCCTCTGTCCCCAGTGCTCCTGCTCCTGAGTCCCTGACAGCGGGAAACAATTTACTTCCCGGTTCTGGAGGAAGCTCATGAGCTTGCTGCAGGTCGAGGTGGGCTTCTCGATGGCGAGACACCCGGAAACCAACGGGCAAGCAGAAAGAGCGAACAGTATACTCCAGCAATACCTACGCTGCTATGTCAGCGAGAGATAGAACGATTGGGTAGAGAAACTAGCGTTGGCTGAATTTGCATACAATAACGCTGAACATGTGTCCACGGGAATGAGCCCGTTCATGGCCAATTATGGGTGTCACCCCAGGGCCTTCCCGGGGAGGGGGGAGGAAGGATGGAGTGTACCTGCGGCAGAGCAGTTTGTGGAAGAAATGGAAGCCTTGCACCAGCAACTCAAGATGAACTTGGAGCGGGCCAAGGAAGTTTACAAGAGGCAGGCAGACAAGCACCGTCGGGAGGGGGAGGCCATACGGGTGGGAGACCGAGTGTGGTTGTCAACCCAAGGGTTACCCCTTAAGGGGGGGTGCAAGAAGTTGCAGCCGAGGCGGCTGGGACCTTTTGAGGTAACACAGCAGGTGAACCCCGTGGCATTCAAGCTCAAGTTGCCTGACAGCATGAAGATACATCCGGTGTTCCATAGGTCCCTACTCTCACCGTACAGGGAGGGGCGGGAATTTCCAGGGCGGGAGGGAGGAGTCACCACCCACCCGCGGGTAGAGGAGAGGGAACACCACAACCAAGCCATGGAAATACTCGATTCAAGGTGGCGAGGGCGCCAGGTGGAGTACTTGGTAGCTTGGGAGGGAGAACCAAGGTCAGAAAACACGTGGGTTCCCGCTGAGGCAATCAATGACGGGTATCTGGTGGAAGAGTTCCACAGCCTGTTCCCAGATAAACCAAAACCACTAGCGAGATTCTGGGAGGAAGAATTTGGAACCACAGACGACGAAGAGGACTTTGTGGGTTTTCCTGCCTCCGAAGAGGAAGGAGGGGAGGTGTCAGAGGGAGAAGAATCAGACTGGGAGGCCCACCCCGCGGGAAGAGATCGGAGCGGGTGGGAAGCGGGTTTTGAATCCTCAGAGGAGTCGGGCCGGGGGTGGAGGGGGTCCTGGGGGGGAGGTGGATGTCAGGGAACTGCCATCGG
This sequence comes from Podarcis filfolensis, assembly GCF_964270895.1. Taxonomy (NCBI): domain Eukaryota; kingdom Metazoa; phylum Chordata; class Lepidosauria; order Squamata; family Lacertidae; genus Podarcis; species Podarcis filfolensis. The sequence goes on from NC_139619.1 coordinate 42,836,658, forward strand.
AGCCAGAGGCGGAGGGAAGGCTCCAGAGGGATGCCGGAGAGGGTCCCAGCAGGCAGAGAGGCAGCCCATCTGCTGGGGAAGGAAATCTGCGTAACACCAGTGGAGAAGGGGGGCAGATGGGGGAATCGGAGAGGAGGCTCCAGGACTCTTCACTGGAGACCAGCGGGGAGAGCACGGGTGCTCCGCTGCCCACACCCTCCCTGCGCAGAAGACTTCCGCGCAGGGAGAGTAGGAGGAGACTTGGCGTCAAAGAACTTCTTTGCTGGAAGAAGTTCAAGAAACGCCCACTGACGGATTCTGCCAGCGACTGAAACAGCCACGAAGTGAAGGGCTGTCCAGACAGAAAGGGTTCAACCAGGTAACCTAGCCAGGAGTGGCGGCAACTTACACACGAGCAACCCCTATAACCATTACAACAACTAAGTCCATGTCTCCTTTGGCTAGCAGGATGCCTCCTCAATACCCTGCAAAGCAGATAGCAGCAAGGGGTCAGCTGCAAGGGGGTGGGGACTGGTGGCCAGTGTTATAAGGAAAAAACGGCTCCTTTTCCCTTCTGGGGTACCTCAGAGCCCACATAGAGTCCTTTGGTAGCTTCTCTATCGGTAGGAGAAAATAACAGAGGCCAACCAGAGAATACTGAGAAGCAAAGCAGCTAGTAAGCCAGATCTTTATTACCTGTTGCAACAGGGTCTCACCCCCCCCCACGCAGGAGGGAGGAAGAGACCCCAAACCAAGTCCTTCTATAGACATTTGAAATTGCCCACCCTGGAGCCCAAGACCACCCCTCCATACATCATACATACATCACAGAAGGGGCAGCCTAGAACAGACTCCTGTCTGGCAGGAAACCTGTTGATGGGTTTACCTGTCTGTTCATGGGTTTACCTGCATATTCTTTTGTGATGAGAACTACTTACGGTATTTATGTATGTGTTTATATCTTAGACCTTCTAATTCTCCTAACACCAGGAATTGACCAGATGGTGCAGGATGCCCCCCCCCCAGTATCTGTTGGAAGCAGATTTAGGAGTGGGGGGTGGAAGCACCTACTGGTGGGGAGCACACTTCTTCTGGGAATGCTTCCTCCTCCTCCTCTTCCCACTTCTCGCTGGGGCCTCAAGATGAGAAGTCAGGCTGGAAGTCTCCTCGGAGAAGACAAAGGAGCAAGCATGGCTGCCTTTCCTCTTCTCCAGACCAGTTAGTTGGACTAGAAACCTTTCCCATCCCAGTTCTGCAGTGGTTTTCAAGCAGTGTGCTGTGGCAGCTGGGGTGCCTTGAATGATGGTCGGGGTGCCGCGGGAGACACTGGCCTCTGTCCCTCTTTCCTTCCCTCCCTCCTCGGATGCCATCTCTGCCTCCCCAAGGCTTGCCCAGCTGTTCTCCCCCAGAGAATGGTGCCTCTGGGGCTGGCCAGGGGGTGTGGGCTGCCAGGAGCTGAGGCGGCCTCAGAGGAAGCAAGCCAACTGGCGAGGGGCCCTTGCTGTTGGGAATGGACAGGCAAGTCCCAGGCCCCTGGGGGGCAGCGGGGGCAGCTCAGAGACCAAGAGGAGGACTCCTAAGGAGAGGGGAGAGGAGGCTGAGAGAGCACTCCGCAAGGGAGGCTGTTCAAGAAAGGGGGAGGGGAGGCAAGCAAGGGGGGACCTAACTGGTCTCCTGAGCCCCACAGGGGTGCCGCAGAAAGAAGGGAGTTGGTCCAGGGAGCCGTGGACCCCAAAAGGTTGAAAACCTCTGTACTTTTCTTTCCTCCAGTCAATTACTTTCCTATTATAGCAAGGCCACTGGACCCAAGAAGCCAGTAGAATATTCATCTCCTCTCTTTGTCGCCGCCTGGAGATTCGGAGGAAAGCGAGAGGGGAAATTCTGGCCTATCAAGCAGACCTGGACAAGGAAAGCAAAGACCTCCTTGGAAGTGTCCCTCTTGTTACTAGTGAGGGAACAAGCACTTCAAGAAGCAAGTCCGGACTGAGGAGGGAGGGGGAAATCTGCCCATTTCAACTTCTCCCCATTTCATCTTTCTCCATATCAGTTTGTTATTTATTTATTATTCTGAAAATGAATCAAATGCTAGGGTGGCTACCTTCTCGTATAAAGATTTTGATACGTGCTTTACCCTCATAAATTCATTTTTTGTGAACATTACCTGGCTGGGTCAACCTTGAGAAATTCAGAGGTGTGAATTTCAAAAGATTGCTGTTTTGGTCTCCATATTTTTCCAAGAAATGCGAATTAGGTAAGTTCTCCTTTGAATGCAGCTAAATGGAGTTTATTTCCCATTGTTGTTCATTATGTGAAAATAATAATAATAATAATAATAATAATAATAATAATAATAATAATAATAATAATATATTCTTTATACCCCGCCCATCTGGCTGGGCCTCCCCAGCCACTCTGGGCGGCTTCCATAGAAACCAAAAATACAGTAAAATATCACACGTTAAAAACTTCCCTGAACAGGGCTGCCTTAAGATGTCTTCTGAATGTCAGGTAGTTGTTTATCGCTTTGACATCTGCTGGAAGGGCGTTCCACAGGGCGGGCGCCACTACCGAGAAGGCCCTCTGCCTGGTTCCCTGTAGCTTTGCTTCTCGCAATGAGGGAACCGCCAGAAGGCCCTCGGCGCTGGACCTCAGCGTCCGGGCAGAATGATGGGGGTGGAGACGCTCCTTCAGGTATACTGGACCGAGGCCGTTTAGGGCTTTAAAGGTCAGCACCAACACTTTGAATTGTGCTCGGAAACGTACTGGGAGCCAATGTAGGTCTTTCAAGACCGGTGTTATATGGTCTCGGCGGCCGCCCCCAGTCACCAGTCTAGCTGCCACATTCTGGATTAGTTGTAGTTTCCGAGTCACCTTCAAAGGTAGCCCCACGTAGAGTGCATTGCAGTAGTCCAAGCGGGAGATAACCAGAGCATGCACCACTCTGGCGAGACAGTCCGCAGGCAGATAGGGTCTCAGCCTACGTACCAGATGGAGCTGGTAAACAGCTGCCCTGGACACAGATTTGACCTGTGTCTCCATGGACAGCTGTGAGTCCAAAATGACTCCCAGGCTGCGCACCTGGTCCTTCAGGGGCACAGTTGCCCCATTCAGGACCAGGGAATCCTCCACACCTGCCCGCCTCCTGTCCCCCCAAAAACAGTACTTCTGTCTTGTCAGGATTCAACCTCAATCTGTTAGCCGCCATCCATCCTCCAACCGCTTCCAGACACTCACACAGGACCTTCACCGCCCTCACTGGTTCTGATTTAAAAGAGAGGTAGAGCTGGGTATCATCCGCATACTGATGAACACCCAGCCCAAACCTCCTGATGATCTCTCCCAGCGGCTGCATGTAAATGTTGAAAAGCATGGGGGAGAGGACAGAACCCTGAGGCACCCCACAAGTGAGAGCCCAGGGGTCTGAACACTCATCCCCCACCACCACTTTCTGAACACGGCCCAGGAGGAAGGAGCGGAACCACTGTATGACAGTGCCTCCAGCTCCCAGACCCTGAAGACGGTCCAGAAGGATGTTATGGTCGATGGTATCAAACGCCGCTGGGAGATCCAGCAGAACTAGGAAACAGCTCTCACCTTTGTCCCTAGCCCGCCGGAGATCATCAACCAGTGCGACCAAGGCAGTTTCAGTCCCATGATGAGGCCTGAATCCCGACTGGAAGGGATCCAAATGGTCCGCTTCTTCCAGGCGTGCCTGGAGTTGTTCGGCAACCGCTCGCTCAATCACCTTGCCCAAGAATGGAAGATTTGAGACTGGGCGCTAGTTGGCCATCGTGGCCGCATCTAAAGATGGTTTTTTAAGAAGCGGTTTAATAACCGCCTCTTTCAGCGGGTCTGGGAAGGCTCCCTCACGGAGGGCAGCATTCACCACCCCACGAAGCCCATCGCCCAGTCCTTCCCGGCTAGCTTTTATAAGCCAGGATGGGCAAGGATCCAGGAGACAGGTGGTTGGTTTCACTCGTCCAAGCAGCCTGTCCACATCCTAGGAGGTAACAGATTGGAATTGATCCCACTCAACTTGACTAGACAGAACTCTAGCACTCTCCCGCCCCGGCCCTGCTCCCATGGTGGAGTCTACTTCTTCCCGAATCTGAGCGATTTTATCTGCAAAAAACTTTGCAAAATCATTGCAGGAGAACATGTGGCCCGTACTGGGCCCCGATGTTGCAGGTGGTTCCGCTAAATTCTGAACCACCTGAAAAAGTCTCCTGCTGCTGTTTTCTGCAGATGCAGTAGAGGCGGCGAAGATATTCTTCTTCGCCGTCGCTATCGCCACTTGGTAGGCTCGACGTTGAGCTCTAACCTGTGTCCGGTCAGATTCGGAATGAGTTATCCGCCACCGGCGCTCTAGCCGTCTCAACGATTGTTTCATTGCCCTCAGATCCGTGGAAAACCACGGGGCTGTCCGGGCTCCATGCAATCGGAGAGGGCGCTTCGGAGCCAAACAGTCAATAGCCCTGGTTAACTCCACATTCCAGCGGGCCACCAGGGAATCAGCTGAAAGGCCATCAACATGGGATAAAGCATCCCCTACCACTCTCTAGAAACCATTTGGATCCATTAAGTGGCGGGGGTGGACCATCCGAATTGGTCCCACCTCCCTGCAGAGGGGATGGGTCGCAGAGAAGTCCAGTTGCACCAGGAAGTGATCTGACCATGGCACTTCTTTCGTTTCGCTTTTACTTAGTGTCAGATCACCAACATCCATAGAGGTAAACACCAGGTCCAAGGCATGTCCGCGGCTATGGGTTGGGCCAGACTTATTCAGGGACAGCCCCATGGAGGCCATGCTTTCCACGAAGTCCCGAGCGGCCCCTTGTAAGGTTGTGTCGGCATGGATGTTAAAATCCCCTAGGACGACCAAGCTAGGTGTCTCCAGGAGAACATCCGCCACGACCTGAAGCAGCTCGGGCAGGGAATCCTTGGTGCAGCGGGGAGGTCGGTACACCAAAAGGAATCCTGTACTGCCCCTATAGCCCAACTTCCAGAACATGCACTCGGAAAACTGGGTCTTCCCAATAGGACGCCTGGTGCAAACTAATGACTTCCTAAAAATCACTGCAACCCCCCCTCCCCACCCACATGACCTGGGTTGCTGTGCGTAAGAGAAACCTGGTGGACAAGCAGTGGCAAGGACAGGCCCATCTGCTTCATCCAACCAAGTCTCTGTCACACATGCCAGGTCAAATCCTCCATCCATGATCAAGTCATGGATGGCAGTGGTCTTCTGAATCATTGACCTGGCATTGCACAGCAGCACCTTCAGGTCATGTGGGTATCCCTTGCTGATTCTAGTATCCATCCGGTCAGGACCAGACCCGGAGGCAGGAATAGTCCTCAGACAACGACTAAACCTGCCCCCTCTGTAATGACATGGTCTAGTCTTAGCGTAACTCCTCCTCCTACCCGTGATCACTGAGATCGGTTGCCCCAGTGCATCCCCCCCTGCGGGACATGCCCCAGCCATTTTGTGGGCTGGGGCCCACTCCCCGGCAGCCCTGACCCCTACCCCTAACAACAAAATAACACCTTAAACAAACAAATAAAACCAATAAAACAATACAAACAAAAAAATGTAAAAATTACAAAAACATCAAAATAAAAAATAATTCCCCAAGCCCAACCAAACATCCATCCCACCCCCACCCCCCACATACAAAAAATCCAAAAGAATTTTTTTAAAAAAAACATTTAAAAACACTCTGTGCCCCTCCGGCAGTAACAACTGTCCTAGTGAGGCCTGTCAGGCCCCGCCCTGGGCCAGGTGGTAAGTGGCAAGAGCAGGGCCCTCAGGCACTCACTCAGGGGAGTCCTCCTGGGCAGCGGCAGCAAGCAGTCCTTGTGAGGCTTCAGGCCCCACCCTGGGCCAGGTAGGTGGTAAGCGGCAAGAGCAGGGCCCTCAGGCACTCACTCAGGGGAGTCATCCTGGGCAGCAGGCAGCAAGCAGCACGCAGTCCTTATGAGGCTTCAGGCCCCGCCCCAGGCCAGGTGGTAAGTGGCAAGAGCAGGGCCCTCAGGCACTCACTCAGGGGAGTCCTCCCGGGCAGAAAAGCAGTCAAGGAGAACCCTGAGGACTTGTGAGCTGAGAGGGTGGAAACAGTTCAATTCAAATCCTAATTCTCTTGCCGATGTTTTGAAGGCTGACCATCTTCCTCACTCAGACCTGCTCAGAACCGGAGAGGAGACTGTGGAGAAGTTGAGACACCTGCGCCAGTTCCAGGAGGAGGAGGAGGAGGAGGAGGAGGAGGAGGAGGAGGAGGAGGAAGAGGAAGAGGAAGAGGAAGAGGAAGAGGAAGAGGAAGAAGAAGAAGAAGAAGAAGAAGAAGAAGAAGAAGAAGAAGAAAAGCGTCTGCTGAATCATGTGGAAGAGGTGGAGAAGGAGATTGCAGGGAGAAGGGATGAGCAGCTGGCCAGACTCTGCAGGAAACTCTCCTCTCTTGAGAGGATCATCCAGGTGGGGGCCACTAGGTGGCGCATCAGAAGATGGCTGACAATAACATCTCTCCGACCCACACGAGGTAATTTGGAGGCTATGATGGGGGTAATTAGCCTCCTTAACCCCCCCAGGATTGTGGGGGGGACGGCCCTTGCCTGCTGTGCCCTATACCACCCCCGAATTTGTGGGGGTGGGGGCACTAGGCACAAAGCCCTCCTGTGGGATTCCGGCACTCCTGGATGCCGTCCCTGATTCGCGCCGCTAGTTGCAAGCATCTTCAAAAGAAACAATTTGGACGAGATAAATTGCACATGCTTCAAGAAAAAAGGGGAGTAAAGACTGCTGACAGAAGAGATCTCTGATAACAAGACAAGAATAAAATATGAGAAGATACGTCAAGATACGGTATGACAAATGACTGAGGGGGGAGGGGGGGAAACCTGCCTTCCTTTTTCTTATGTGATTTAACAAGAATCCCCTCCCCTAATGAGTCAGAAACTAAGGACTTAAGCTGTGGATTTAAGGCTGTGTGGAGATAAACTTTCGAACCAAAGCAATGTTTCAAGATGAAGCTGGAAAGCTAAGAGTTTTGGAATGACGCAGTTAAAAATGCCGTCGCCATTTTGGGAGGCATTGTTGGAGCTCTTGGGTCTGGGAGGAGAAAGAGAGAAGTAGAGTTGTTTACATATCATGAATCAACTCCTCGGTGGGACTTAAGAGCGACAAATGCCAAATTCATGATGGAAAGAGCGATGCTATCTACGAAGGAGATATATGGAAACCATCTGGACTTAGTGGAGGAACGGGAAATCCACACAGGATTATTATTTTGCTTATCGGCTTAAGGAGACTAACAGAAGAGATCGTAAAGGAAAAATAGAAATTATATGAACAAGATATGATGTGGAATGGGACTGATTTGGACATTAACGCAGTAATAAGAAGATGATTTGAATCCCCCTTTGGATCTTGAAGTATGGGTTCCCCCAACAAAATTTAAAAATTTGGCTTTGTAATTATGTGATGTGATTTAATTTGATGTGATTGGCCAGTTAATAAAAATTATTTAAAAAAAGAGAGAGAGAGAGGATCATCCAGGTGATGGAGGAAAAGGGTCAGCAGCCAGCGAGTGAAATGCTGCAGGTAAGACGGCTCCAGGAAAAGGCTGCCTCCCATCCTTTCTGCGCCCCTTTCATGTACGCAAGGAGTGTAGGGGCTCAGTTGACGGAGCCTCGAGTCAGCTTTGTAATGGACAGGAACACCCCAGAGACCTGGGATGCTGAACTCACCTGAAGGCCGACTAGAGATTCTTCAGTCTTCTTGAGGGAAGGGGAGGGGATTTTCTGCTCCTTGCTGATGATTTGCCTCCGAATGCCTTCCCGCTGGGCAATGCTGCCTTCCTGCCCTGCCCTGGGCTTCGCCAAGGATGCAGTCAGGCCTCCTTCTGACATGAGCCAGTCTCTTGACCAAGCTTCTCTTCCCATTCCCTCCACAACTTCTGGGTGGATCCCCTTCCCCATAGATCCTGATCGGCCCCAAATGGTGCTCGGTCACAGTGATCAAAGAGCAAGACAGAGGGACTCATCCAGACTGCGCCACCTTCTCCACTCACAATCCCATATGGCCAGACGTACAAGTGCTTCTGAACGCCCTCTTTAAGGAGGCGGAGAAAGCTGACATACTGGCAAAGGCAAGAGAAGACCTATTACGGAATGATTGCCAGATGTCCCCGTCTCCCGGGGACAGTCCCTGGATTTACAAATCTGTCCCCAACAGATTGTAGATTTGTAGATTTATTAGTAGGGAAGGAATGTTGCGTGATTGGTTCAACGGCACAAGACACATCATATGGGGACTTATGACTAGGCAAAATGGCGGGTGCCACGGCAATGAGCAGCTCCTGAAGCCAGCCAGAGCCAAGTGCACTACCAGGCTGGCTCCGGGCTGCTGAGACTACCGCTGCCGCTGCCACTGCCGAGGGGGAACCAGGGATGCCCAGCGCGTCAACTGGGGGAACCGCTGACACACACCCCCCGGACCCAAATTGAGGCGGGAGCGAGAGCGCCCGGCCATGTGGCCGACTGCCCAGCGTCGCTCCAGGGCCAGTAAAAACCCCGGAGCCAACCCAGGGAGAAGGAGAAGGAAGAGAGAGAAAGAGGAAGGAGAAAAAAGAGGGGAGCCCCGACCTTGCGGCCGCTGAGGAAGAAAGGTAGGAGAGCACCAGGAGGGCAAGGACACGGGGCCGAGCCAAGGCCCGACCCGAGCCTACTCCAGGGCAGATAGCACTCCAAGAGATCAGGCTGGGGCCCAGAGGAAGGCCACGCGACAGAGGAGACCCAGAAGAGAAGATATTACTTGTTATTTTTTAAAAAAATGATTTTTAAAAAATAACATTTGTTTCTCTTTTGGAAAAAAAAATGTCCCCGGATTCTTTGAAAAAAAATCTGGTAACCTTACCTTAAATCCTAACCTTCTAATTCCAAGTCTCTTCTTTCTCAATATCCCCATTCCGTTAACCGCACCAAGCAACAAGCTGTCAAATACAAGTTTAAAACACAAGCTTTCCTTTGCATCTCGCAGAACTTTAAATGTAATTCGTGGGTTTTTTCACCTGTCCTCCAAACTTAGGTCGTTTTGCCTTCCTTTAAATGGGAAATCAGTAGTCGAGCCATACTTTTTGGTAAAACGTTCGTCTGGATCCCGGAAGTCCTACCTGAGAAGAACAATGGGAGTGTCCGCTAGCGCCAGCCGCTTCTCCTTCTGCAAGCAGCGCCACCCGAATTCCCACCTGGGATGAGCCGCTTGGCGCACTAAACTGAGCCGCCGGAGAAAGACTGGGGCGGGCGGCAAGTGGGAGGGGGAAGTCGTGCGCTTCTGTCCCGTGAGAAAAGTGCTGGGCTCTGTCTCTCCAGTTGCGCTTCCTCGGTTCAGAGGTGGACTATAGCAGCTGGGCTGGGCTGCCACAAAGCCCATCAAGGCCACAGGCTGCTAGCATGACTCATCCCGGCTTTCTCATCTGAGGGGAAAGGGTGCGCGGTCTTAAATGCTGGCCTTGGCAACTTGGCTGAGCTACCTTGGGCCAGTCCTTGGGCCAGCTTAGCCTCCCACCCCAGCCGCTCCAGGATGGGAAGTGCGTCCCGAGGGAAGCGGGATTCAGGCGGAGGAGGACGTCGGGTTGGGTGGGGGTTGCCAGGAGCAGCACGATGTCCCTCCAACCCTCGGCTTCCACTCTCCAGGCAGGCGCCCAACGTGGCCAGCTGGCAAGGGCTCTTTCTTACTCCAGCCTTGGCGTGCAGATCCCGGGTTCAGCCCCAGATCTCTGGAGCGGAAAGGCTCTTGGGCGTGACTATGAAAGGCAGCATCTGTCAGAATAGGTCATACTGAGCCAGTACAGATGAACGTGACTATTGGTTCGCTTCCTCGGCATCCCAGAACTGTGAAGGTTGCCTCAAATGTTGAGCCGCACAGCTAAGCAAGAAGGAGTGGAGTGTCTCCGGGGGGAGCATAGCTCCCATTCCCTTCCAAACACACAGACAGGACAGTGTGGTGGCACCCAGGGAATAGTTGCAGCAGCCGGATGGCTGGCTGAAACACACACCATTGCACTCTTTTTGAATGGGATTCAATCTGAATCAGCCAGTTAGTGAACTTGGTGCTCCTGTGCAACAAACCCACTACAAAATTGCTCTTCCCCACACACTTCCAGGTCCCTCCAGCTGGGCTTTTCGAGTGTGATGGGTTTTTCTCACTCCAGAGCAGTTTGTCTTTAAGCTGAAGGTCAGCAGGAAAGCAAGGGAGACTAAAAATTTTGCATTTGTTGATATAATAAGGTTTTAATAACTCTAATAATGACTAACTGTGTGGAAATGACTGGAAAAAAGAAAAAAAGGGGAAATCAAGGCTTTCGACTCTTGGTTTTCTGGAAGAAGATCAAAAGACTCCCCTGGACTAGAAGAGACATCTCATTAACAACTGGCGAAATGCCAAAGAACTTTGGATATCTGCTTGGGAGGTTTCTGATGCAGTATTAATTTAACAAGGAGCCAGGAGTGAAACCGAAAGTAGACTGACCAGCTAGCTGAATCCAATTATATTGCTATGGGGTGGGGGGGGGGAACCTCTAACATTTTACTTTTCGATACTTGTACTTCCAGGGTGAATTGAATGTATGGAGGGGGGCGGGTTGGAGGAGCGGAGGAAAGAAGAGCTAACTTGTCCGTGGCTAGGGGGCGCAATCTGGACGGTTCTGCCGGGGCGCAAGATCACCTAACTACTGCTCTGCGCCTCTGGACCAGGGGTGGATGGTGCTCATTGGGACTGGGAGGGTGGAAGGCAAGGAAGCCAACAGTAGGTGGCGCCCGAGCCAAGGAGTGGCAGAGCAAATGCGTTCTGTATCTGAGATGGAGTGGGAAGGGGCTGGCAGCCACCGCAGCCATCCCCTGTCTGCCCTCATGGACCGGCCAGAATCCACTGGGCAAATGCTCATCTTGCCAGAGTCTGGGTCTTCTGCTGTTGCTCTCTCAGAAACCGTGCCCAGGTGGGATGTTTCGTTTTTCGTAGCTGCTTCATCCCTGAGGAAGTTGGAGGTGACGCAACTCCTGCATCTCTGACATGGGAAGGTTTGGAGGTATTTCAAATTCCACCCTTCTTCCTTGGCTCCCTGGAAAGAAGGCTTCTTTACATTTTGAGCACATTTCACAGGCCAGGAGCCAAGCACCCCTTCCCGAGGGGGAGAAGAGGCCCAGAAAAGATGAGCCCTTCCCAGCCCAAAGGCGTTCTCCTGAGATTCAGCTTCCGGGCTATGGCTAACCAGGTTAGGAGCAGGAATATTGGGAGCGGGAAGGAACTGATGTCATCTGCCAGAGCAGCTGGCTAATTGAAGGGAATGAGGTGATAACAAGGCTTTCAAATCTGAACTCTTGTTTGCGGCTGATTAGGATAGAGGGAGGTGGAGAACAAGGGCAATCGGAAGCAGACTCTGGGTAGTTGGTTCCTTCTCTTTGTTCGGGTTCCTACGTCACACCAGCAGTTTAAATGGCAACACTCCTTTGCAAGATTGGCCACCTTTTTAATTGTTATGGAAAATCAATAAAATGATAAGTTGCCCCTGCCGAAGGGTTGCATGACATCTGGCTGAAGACTTTTTGTGCTAAAAGTTGAAGCTATGCTGGGGTGTGTGTGTGTGTGTCCATGTGGCCGCTGTGTATTCAACATTCCACCCCCTCCAAAGAATCCTAAGAACCTTAGTTTTCCTTTCACAGTGCTACAATTCCCAGCACCCTTAACAAACCATTGTTCCCAGGACCTTTGGGGTGTGGGTGGGAGGAGATGTGCTTTACGTGTGCGGTGTGCAGGCATCTCCCAGCACATGTGTGGGGGGATTCAAGACTAACTCTTATGCTTTTCTTCCTTAGACCAGCTTGACGTTGAAAAAGAGGTTCTCTGGGTTGAGGAACACACGCAATTTCACAGCGAAGCAGAACATGGGCCGAATGGTCACTCTGCCATTGCATTTGGTGAAGTCAGACTGGCTTTGCAAAGGAGCTTGCCCCTGAAGCCAGTTGGTTGTCTGCCTCTGGCTGGCTGGCGGCTTGGCATCACCAAAACACAAAGAGACAGCCCCATGCAACCTCACACCCAAAGATTTCTGCCCATGCTTCAGACATGCAGCCCTAAGAGCAGCTCTGACTCCCACTCTAGGCCCCTCTGCCCCAGTCTTCCTCCTGATGTAGGCTACAGGATCTGGGAAGTCTGATCCAGCTTTGAGGTGTGGTTCCATATGGCCGTTAGTACTGTTGTGTTTTTGCCAGAGAGCCACGTGGTAAGGAAGATCTCCAAGCACGCTTCCTACGAGGTCCTCTTTAATCCTCAGATGTGCCCACAAAGGCATGATCCAGCACCCTCATGCCACAGCTGCCTCTGGAGTGACCCTCCCTCCGGTAAGAAGCGTGCCTCACAGCTGAGTGCCTGGTTGTTTGTGTAGGGCGGAGGCTGGGAATCTTGTGGGCTCCCAGATATTGCCAGATCCAATGGCCTTCTGCCTCAGCCAGCATGGCCGACGGTCAGGGGTGATGGAATCCAACAACATCTAGAGGGCCGACTCTGGGGTCGCGGCGCTCATCTCGCTTTACTGGCCGAGGGAGCTGCCGTGCAGCTTCTGGGTCATGTGGCCAGCAGGACTAAGCCACTTCTGACGAACCAGAGCAGCACACGGAAACACCGTTTACCTTCCCACCAGAGTGGTACCTATTGATCTACTTGCACTTGGACGTGCTTTCGAACTGCTAGGTTGGCAGGAGCAGGGACCGAGCAACGGGAGCTCACCCCGTCGTGGGGATTCAAACCGCCGACCTTCTGATCTGCAAGTCCTAGGCTCTGTGGTTTAACCCACAGCGCCACCCATGTCCCACTGTTAGTAGTACCCAGTGGCCATTTGTTTTTCATGTCTCCTTTTATGATATGTTTATCAGTATGTGGTTAGCAGCTTCAGATGCTACTGTTTTACAGAGGCTGTTTCGCTTGCTCTTTTTACCCCTTTACTAGACAGGCTGTATTTCTGTGCTGTTTTCAGAGTCGGGAATGCCCATTCCTTCACGGCCAGCATGGAAACACAGAAGGCTGCTTCCGGAGGCGGCACCAACGGCAATGGCGGTCTCCTTCTAACCGGGAGGGAGAAGCTCTGCGGAAAGTGGGTCTGTCCGCTATGGCGAAGCGGAGACCCTTCCAAAAATCACAGACAGGAGAAGCCTGTGAGCGTGGGACTCGGCGGGCACCTTTAGCGCCCCCCGAATTGGCAAAGGAACCCCGTAAGGGGTCCCGGAGCGTAACGGGAGGCGCGGTGCTGAGAGTCGATTGCTACTTCCGTGGGGCGAAGCCACACAGCTGTTGCCGGAGAGCGCTGACCTTTTTCCTGTGACAATTCGGCTGCTAAACAACTACCCGTGAGTAGGTGAAGCTTAAGAAATTGGGACTAAAGGGGAAAAAAAGGGATCAATTTGACACTGAAGCGGGAAGGTGTAAACAGGAAGTCCACCTTCCGTTTTTGTACACAGATCAAAGCAAAGACGTTTCTAAGCTCAGACCTGGAGAGCGGAGCTTTTAAACTTCTAAATCTAAATCTTATAACTCTAAGATCAAAGGAGGAGCGAGATAAAATATTGAACCTGCATTACCAAACAACCCTTCGAATCGAAGATTTTCATATTGAGATCTTCAAAGACATTCCTAAGAGTATTTTGGACGCAAGAGGACACTATAAGGACCTGGTGATATTGCTGAAAAGGAACTACATACCATTCAGGTGGGAGTTTCCCCAAGGCTTGTCTTTTAAATACAAGGGGAAGAAGAGAAGAATAAAGACTGTGAGTGATAAAGACAAGTTCCTGGGAGAACACGAAGAAGACCTACAGAAAGAGACATTTCCAGGACAAGGGCATCCGTCACTGGACACGGACACGGTACCACCGACAGACGAGGAACAAAAACAGGGAGCTGTAGGAGGAAGGAGTAAATAATCCCATCATGGCTCTGCAACTTCTAACCTGGAATTGTAACGGTTTGAACATTCCCAGAAAGAGAAAAAATAGATTTCACGCCTTAAAGAAAGACCAATTGGACTTGATTTGTCTACAAGAGACTCATGTGACAAGAGCACATAGAAAATTATTAATAAACAAAAGATTGGGACAGGAATTTATATCTTCAGACAGAGTAAAAAAGAGAGGAGTGGTGATCTATGCAAAAGAAAAGTTGCAACCGAAACAAATTTTTAAAGATGATCAAGGAAGATATTTGGCAATTGAAATTCAATCTCAAGGAGAGAAGTACTTGATAGTGGGAATCTATGCACCAAATGAAGGGAAAGCTGAATTTTTTATGAAGTTGCATGAAATTTTGATGGACCATATGGATTACAACTTAATTTTGATGGGAGATATGAATGGAGTAGTTTCAACAAATATGGACAAAGCACAAAGACAGGTGTGATGGGATGTTGAGCTGCTTGTGCGTAAAGTTCCTAATCCCTCAGTGTTTGGCTAAGTCCACAAACCACTGTCTGTAACGGAGCGCCATAAGCATGGCTCCGTCAGTCGCTGGCAGAATCCGACAGTGGGCATTTACGGAATTTCTTCCAGCATAACAGCTCCTTAACGGAAACACGTCTTCTGGACTCTCTACGTGACAATTTCCGGCGAGGAGTGGGTGTCCCTAATGGAGGTCCTGAAACCTCCTCGCTGTTCTCGCTGGAATTGTCTCTGAGCCAATCTTCTGACTCGCCTTCCCTTGGAGCTCTTTCTTGCCCCCTGCTGGTTCCCTCCTCCGCTGATAAGTCTCTCTCAACCTCTGGGAGCCCCTCCACCACCTGTTCTTCCGATGACAGTTCCCTGACATCCACCTCCCCTCCAGGGCCCCCTCCACCCCCTCCCCTCCCTTCCTCTGCTGGAGGCGAGGGAGCAAAACCCCTGAAAGAACTTCCCTCATCTTCCGAAGTCTCGAACATTTTCCTCCACCGGTTGCTGTTTTGGGTTTCTAAGTACTCATCCTCCTCGGAATCTATTCCTTCTTCCCACTCTGACCCCGTGAATCCTTCCAATTCCTCCTCCTTGTCGGTGGTGCCAAAGTACTCTCTCCGGAACCTCGCTACTGACTGAGGTTTCCTGGGGAACCTTTGATGGAACGCTTCGAGCAAGACCTCGTCATTGACTTCCTCTGCCATCACCCAGGTGTTTTCTGACTCCGGTTCCCCTTCCCACGCTACCAAATACTCCACCTGATTACCCTTCCACCTGGAGTCGAGGATTTCCGCCACATGGTTGCTGCTTTCCCTCTCTTCTAAGACAGGTCCCTGTGGGAAAACCCCTTCTTCCCCCCCCCCCATACGGTGACAGTAATGACCTGTGGAACACTGGATGCAGTTTCATGTGGTTCGGTAACCGGAGTCTGAAAGCTACGGGGTTAACCTGTTGAATGACCTCAAATGGTCCCAATCTTTTGGGTCTTAATTTCTTGCAACCCCCCTTGAACGGCAGTCCTTGGGTGGACAGCCACACCTGATCCCCCACCCTTATGGTTTCACCTTCCCTTCTGTTCTTGTCTGCCTGCTTCTTATATTGTTCTTTGGCCCTTTCTAAGTTGAGTTGGAGTTGACGATGGATCGCTTCCATTTCTTCTACAAAAAGTTCTGCGGCTGGGACGCTCCATCTCTCCCCTCCTCCCCCTGGAAATGCCCTGGGGTGGCACCCATAATTAGCCAAAAAGGGGCTCATCCCGGTGGACACATTCTCCGCATTATTGTAGGCAAATTCCGCCAGCGCCAACTTTTCCACCCAATCGTTCTCTCTGTCATTGACATAACACCTCAGATATTGTTGGAGGATACCGTTTGCTCTTTCCGCCTGCCCGTTGGTTTCTGGGTGCCGGGCAGTCGAAAAATTGACCTCCACGTGCAGTAAGCTCATGAGCTTCCTCCAGAACCTGGACGTGAATTGTTTGCCCTGGTCTGAGACCACCCTCAAGGGGGCGCCATGCAGTCTAAAAATATGTTCTACAAACAATTTAGCTGTCTCTTCCGCCGTGACTGCATGTGAGCAAGCTACAAAGTGGCCCATCTTAGTTAACAGGTCTACTACTACCAGTATGGCGGTTTTCCCCTTGGATTTCGGCAGATCAGTCATAAAATCTATCGATACCGCCTCCCATGGCCTCTCTGGTGTGGGCAACGGTTCCAACAACCCCGCCGGTGCCCGCCTTTCTCCCTTGGCTCGCTGGCATTGGTCACACCCTCTTACATACTCCCTTACATCTTCCCTCACTCTGGGCCACCAAAATTCCCTGGTAACCAACCACATGGTTTTGTGTTGCCCAAAATGCCCTGCTGTAGGGCTGTCGTGCATCTGTTTGAGTACTCTCCCTCTCAATTCCCCTTCGGGTATATATAGTGCCCCTTTGTAATACAATGCCCCGTTTCTTTCTTCAAAACCTCCGGAGTTTTCTCCCTCCCTCCTTAGACCTTGGAGCTTATTCTGGGCGTATTCATCATTCTGCGTCTCCTCTACCAGTTCCCTTTGCCCCACCAACGCCGCCCCACACACCCAGTGGTCCTCTGGGATGATATGTCTCTCTTCAGGTGCTCCCTCCCCCTCCAAATACTCTGGTTTGCGTGAGAGAGCGTCCGCCCTGACGTTTTCCGGGCCTGGCACATAGCAAATTTCAAAATAAAATTTGGAGAACTCCTGTGCCCATCTCACTTGCCGTTGGTTGAGCACTCGTGCCGTTCTCCAGTACTCTAAATTCTTGTGGTCCGTGCATACTTGCACCTTGTGTTGTGCACCAATTAGTAAGTGTCTCCATTTCCGGAACGCTTCGTGAATGGCGAGTAGTTCTCGGTCATATACCGTGTAGTTCTTCTCGGATTTGTTTAACTTCCGCGAGAAGAAGGCACACGGTCTCCACTCCGACTTATCCTTCCCCGGCTGAAGAAGCACCGCCCCCACCGCCGGATCTGAGGCGTCAGTTTCCACTCTCATGGGTTTTTGTAAATCCACATGCAGGAGCTGTTCTTCCGAAGCGAAGGCCTTTTTCAATTCTTCGAATGCTTGCTCCGCTTCTGCCGTCCAAACAAATTTCTTCTTGCTGCTGAGACAGTCCGTGATGGGAGCCGTTAAATGGGCAAAGTTCTTGATGAACTTCCGATAAAAGTTCCCAAACCCTAAGAATCTTTGCACATCCTTTTTCGTTTTCGGTCTCTTCCATTCCAGTACCGCCTGGACCTTGCCTGGATCCATGGCTAACCCCTTGTCTGACAAGCGGTACCCCAGGAATTCCACCTCCTTGGTGTGAAACTGACACTTCTCTAATTTCACCCACAGTTGGTTTGCTTACAGTCGGCTCAACACTTCTCTGACGTCCTTTACATGCTGCTCCTCATTCTCTGAATAGACCAATACGTCATCTAGGAAGGCCACACAATTCTTGTAGAGCAGAGGCCCCAGCACGTGGTTCATGAACGATTGAAAACATGCTGAGCCTGCTTGTAATCCAAAGGGCATAACGAGATATTCGAAAGCCCCTAGGGGGGTGAACATCGTTGTCTTCCATTCATCCCCCTCCCTTATCCGTATCAGGTTGTATGCCCCCCTTAAGTCCAGTTTAGTGAAAATTTTTCCCTTCCTCACCCGGGTCAAAATGTCATCAATCCTGGGCATGGGAAAGGCCACTGGTTCCGACACTGCATTTATGCTCCGGAAGTCCACTACAAGTCTAGGTTTATTCGTGTTTTTTTTGTCCACAAAAAACACTGGGCTGCCCCCCACCGCTCTGGACTCTCTGATGAAACCTCTCTTCAGGTTTTTGTCAATAAACTCCCTCAACTCCTGCATTTCCCTGTCTGACATGGCATACAGCTTGCCCACAGGGAGCTGGGCTCCAGGGACTAGATTGATCTGGCAGTCAAAGGGTCTATGCGGTGTTAGTTTGTCTGCTTCCCTTTCGCTGAAGACATTGCTCAGGTCAGCGTATTGTTTGGGCACCTTTCCTTTGTCCGTTACTTCTGTTCCTGCTAGAAAGGCCTTTGCCCCTTCTGCAGCCTTGCCCTCTTTGCAATGTTCTAGGCAATGTGCTGACCCAAAGGAGACCACTCTCTGATGCCAACCCACTAGCGGATCATGCAACGCTAGCCAGCTCATCCCCAAAATAATGGGAGCCCCTCCCAAGGTGGCCACATGGAACGCTATTCTTTCGGTGTGCCTGGCTACCCTCATTACCATTGGGACGGTCTGTAAGCTGACTCCTCCTCCCAACAGCTCTCTCCCATCGATCGTGGTCACCTGCAAGGGGTTGCTTAAAGGGATAGTCTGTATCTGGTGTTCTGCTGCAAACTCCTTGCTCATAAAATTACAGGAGCTGCCTGAGTCCAATAGCGCCCTTATCTTTAAGGGATGTCCGTTTGGCAGCTCTAGCAACACCTCTATCACTAGGGCTGGTCTCGGAGGTTCTGGCGTGGGCACTTTTACTGCTCCTTGGCCTGACTGCTGTGCCCTGATGGTGGCAGTCAGGCGCTGGCTTTTACTTGGTCCTGTCCTTCCTCCTCCTTCCCCCCAACAGCTCCTGCCATCCCTTGCCATTCCTTTCTTTGTGGACAGACTCTGGCAAAATGACCTGGCTGCTGGCAGAGATAACATTTCTTGGGGCTCTTCCCCTCCTTCTTCCGCCCTTCACTGGGATTTGAAACTGCCCGCGCGCGCGCTGTTCCAACTTCCATCGGCTCTGCGGGCGGGAAAGCTGGCTCCGGAATCTCTGGAATGCGGAAATCTCTCCAACGCTCCCCTTTCCCTTCCCGCTTTTCCAAGGCTCTGGCCTCCTGGCGTGCTCCAATGGTCAGCGCTGATTTGGTCAGCTGGTCCATAGACTCCGCCCTGGGCGCCCGGGAAAGTTCATCTTTCACAGCCGAGGAAAGTCCCTCTTCGAAAAGCATTTGAATGGGTTCCGCTGACAGATCCCACCCCAATTTGTGTATCAACATAGTAAACTCAGTCCAGTACTCACGGACAGATCGGCTCCCCTGTTTACAAGCCATCAACTGTCTGCGCACCACTCCCTGTTCAATGTCGCTGGAAAACATCAGGTCCATGGCGCGAAAAAACTTCCGTGCGTCTTTCAAGACTTCATTATGCCCTGCCATCAGGGGTCTAACCCAGTCTTTCGCCCCTCCTTCGAGATGGCTAATCACAAACGCCACTCGCGATTCCTCATCGGGAAAGTCATCAAACTGCAGATTAAGAGCATACTGCATCTCTGTCCTAAAGGCTTGATAGTTCCTGGGATCCCCCCCAAACTTCTGCACCAATCCTGGCATCTTTCTTGCTTGTGGGGGGGCCTTTGCCTTTTCTGCATCCTGAGCCCTCCTCTCATCGAGCCTCGCCGTTTGCAGCGCTAGCTGGACCTCCAACACCCGGTACCTTTCTTCGAGGCTTGGACCGGCTCCAGCTCCTCCTGCTTCTCCGGTTCCGGCTGGGTTGCTCATGATGCCTTCTCTGCACAAGCTGCTTTCAGGGACTGTCGGATTGCTGTGATGGGATGTTGAGCTGCTTGTGCGTAAAGTTCCTAATCCCTCAGTGTTTGGCTAAGTCCACAAACCACTGTCTGTAACGGAGCGCCATAAGCATGGCTCCGTCAGTCGCTGGCAGAATCCGACAGTGGGCATTTACGGAATTTCTTCCAGCATAACAGCTCCTTAACGGAAACACGTCTTCTGGACTCTCTACGTGACAATTTCCGGCGAGGAGTGGGTGTCCCTAATGGAGGTCCTGAAACCTCCTCGCTGTTCTCGCTGGAATTGTCTCTGAGCCAATCTTCTGACTCGCCTTCCCTTGGAGCTCTTTCTCGCCCCCTGCTGGTTCCCTCCTCCGCTGATAAGTCTCTCTCAACCTCTGGGAGCCCCTCCACCACCTGTTCTTCCGATGACAGTTCCCTGACAACAGGTAATAACAAAAGATGGAAGACTACCAAAGACTTTTTTTGAAATGACTGACAATATGGACTTGATTGACATTTGGAGAACAAAACACCCATTAGAAAGAGAGGGAACCTTCTTTTCTGAAGCCAAAATGACATGGACAAGGATTGACCAAATTTGGGTGACTAGCAGTATGGCGCCGAACATAAAGAAAGTAGAAATCTGCCCAAAAACTTTCTCCGACCACAATGCAGTAAAGATGGTGATGAGGCAAACAACAACTGGTTCCTTCAGATGGAGAATGAATGACACCTTATTCAGAGATGAGGAGATTTGCAAGAAGGCCCAAAAAACTTTGAAAGACTACTTTGAAATCAACTTAAGGTCTAAAGTAGAAAAAAGAATAGTATGGGACGCAAGCAAAGCCGTGATGAGAGGGTTTTTGATTCAGCAAAATACATTAAAGAAAAGAAAGCAAAATGAGAGGAAGGAGAGAATTTTGGAAAAGATAAAAGAAGGGGAAAAACAATTAAGATCGAAGCCAAAATCCCAAGAGATTTTAAGAGAAATTAAATTTCATCAAACACAATATATGGAACTGATGAATCAAGAAGTAGAGTGGAAAATTAAACAAATGAGACAAAAGACTTTTGAATCTGCTGATAAATGTGGTAAGTTATTGGCTTGGCAAATAAAGAAGAGACAAAAACTCAACACGGTAACAAATATAGAGGTGGAAGGAAAGAATATAAGCAACCCAGTGGAAATTAGGAACTGTTTTCAGAACTACTTTAGACAACTCTACACACAAGGGCCGCAGAATGAAATGGATATACAACAATTCCTCGAGAAAAATGGGCTGAAAAAGGTTTCGCAGGAAAGTAAAACAATTTTAAATCAGGAGATATCAGCACAAGAAATAGAAGATGCCATTCAAGGCATGACGTTGGGCAAATCCCCCGGGCCGGATGGATTGACTTCTAAATATTATAAAGTTTTGAAGGAAGGACTGATACAGCCTTTGAAGGAAGTCTGTAATGAGATTATGGAGGGGAGAAGGGCACCTGATACGTGGAGTGAGGCCTATATCACACTTATACCAAAGACAGAGACTGAAAAGACTCAACTTAAAAACTACCGACCCATCCCGTTATTGAATGTGGATTATAAAATCTTTGCTGATATTTTAGCAAAGAGACTGAAAAGAGTTTTGATGGAGGAGATTCATGGGGACCAAGCGGGCTTTCTCCCGAAAAGGCATTTGTCGGACAATGTAAGGAATATAATTGACATTTTGGAAAAGTTGGAAGTGAATATAAACACTAAGGCGGTTTTGATTTTTGTGGACGCCGAGAAAGCCTTTGATAACATTTCTTGGAGTTTTATGTTGAAGAACCTCCGGGGGATAGGGGTAGGCCAAGGGTTTGAGAATGGTATAGGTGCAATATACTCTGAACAGAAAGCGAAACTAATTGTAAATAATGTGGTTACAGAAGAGTTCAAGATTGAAAAAGGGATACGTCAGGGGTGCCCTATCTCCCCACTACTTTTTATATCGGTCCTGGAGGTTTTGCTTAATATGATTAGGAGGGACCAGTTGGTTAAAGGGATTCAGGTCGGAGCTAAACAATATAAATTGAGAGCATTTGCAGATGATTTAGTACTTACATTGCAAGAGCCAGAAGCTAGCACGAAAAGAGTTTTGGAAATAATCCAAGAGTTTGGTCAAATGGCAGGATTTAAATTGAATAAGTCTAAGACAAAGGTTTTGGAGAAAAACTTGACACAGGTAGAAAAAGAAAGGTTTCAGAACGAGACAGGGTTGACTGTGGTTAAAAAAGTGAAATACTTGGGTATAAATATGACAGCTAAAAATGTGAATCTGTTTAAAGATAATTATGAAAAAACTTGGAGAGAAGTGAAAAAAGATTTGGAGATTTGGTCCAATTTAAAGCTTTCCTTGTTAGGCCGAATTGCAGTTATAAAAATGAATGTATTGCCAAGAATGTTGTTTTTGTTCCAAGCATTGCAAATAATGGATAAAATGGATTGTTTCAAGAAGTGGCAAAAAGACATATCTAAATTTGTCTGGCAGGGCAAAAAGCCCAGAATTAAATTTAAGATATTAACGGATTCAAAGGAAAGAGGGGGGTTTGCCCTGCCAGACTTTAAATTGTACTATGAAGCGGCAGCTTTCTGCTGGCTGAAAGAATGGCTGCTTCTTGAAAACACAGACATTTTGGATTTGGAAGGTTTTAACAATATTTTTGGGTGGCATGCATATTTGTGGTATGACAAGGTTAAAGCACACAAAAGTTTTAAAAACCATATTGTCAGAAAAGCACTATTAAATGTCTGGGTTAGATATAAAGACTTGCTGGAAAATAAAACTCCAAGGTGGCTGTCGCCAATGGAAGCTAAGGCAGTTAAAAAGTTAAATATGGAGTCCAAGTGGCCAAGATACTGGGAAATTTTGGAAAAGGAAGGGGACAAACTGAGATTGCAGAGCTTTGAGAAATTAAAAGGGAAGGTGAGAGATTGGTTGCACTATCATCAAATAAATGAAGCGTTTAAACTGGACAGTAAAATTGGCTTCCAGGTGGAAAAATCAAAATTGGAGACAGAACTGTTAGAACCCAGTACTAAGAACTTGTCAAAAATGTACAATTTGCTGCTGAAATGGAATACACAAGATGAAATGGTTAAATCAGCCATGATTAAATGGGCTCAGGACATTGGTCATAATATTTTGTTTGCTGATTGGGAAAAGTTGTGGACCACCGGGATGAAATTTACGGCATGTAATGCCTTAAGAGAAAATATTATGAAAATGATATATAGGTGGTACATAACCCCAGTCAAGCTTGCAAAGATTTACCATTTGCCTGACAATAAATGTTGGAAATGTAAAGAAACTGAAGGTACATTTTTTCATCTTTGGTGGACTTGCCCGAAGATTAAGGCATTCTGGGAAATGATCTATAATGAACTTAAAAAGGTATTTAAATATACTTTCTCCAAGAAACCAGAGGCCTTTCTCTTGGGTATTGTCGGCCAAGGGGTGTTAAAGACGGATATAACTTTCTTTATGTATGCTACAACAGCAGCTAGAATACTCATTGCGAAGTACTGGAAGACGCAAGAGCTACCCACACTGGAAGAATGGCAGATGAAGGTGATAGACTACATGGGCTTGGCAGAAATGACGAGCAGAATCCGAAACCAGGGAAGAGAAGCAGCGCAAGAAGAATGGAAAAAATTCAAGGACTATTTAAAGAAATATTACAAAGTTAATGAAAGTTAGAATGATGTTGGACTGGAAAGTAAATGGTTACTATTAGCAATGGTTAAGACAAGGAGAATAAGGAAGATTAGTTTAAATCTAAATTAAAATAAGGGAAGATTTGCTGAGTAATCGATAAGAATTTGGAATACAGAAAAGGGAGGCATGAGGAAGTCGGGGAAGAAAGGTACAAGAAATTAGGATATGAAATGGTACATGTTTTTTGTTTTGTTTTTGTCTTTGTATGTTTATGTATGTTATGTTTATATGGAAAAAATTCTCGAATAAAAATATTTTAAAAAAAAAAGAAAAGCTTAATAAAAAATTATAAAACAAAAAAAAAAATAAAATAAAATAAACTTCTAAATCCGGACATTAAAGCGAAAGAACTCCCCCCCCCCCCCAGGATAGTGGAGGGGGGGGAGAGGGGAAAGTGACTTTGTTTCTTCTGGGGAAAATAGAGACAATTGCCTAACTCCTGGGACGGACTGCCAGGTGCATTAGAACTGTTGCATTGAGAGTTGCACTTTCTATGGACATTGTAACTTTTTAATGGTTAACTCTGCAAAGGAGATACTTGTTGAAGGTCTCCTCTGGACTTGAAACTCTTGCTTGCTTTTTCTCTTTTTTCTTGAGGGGGTTTAAGAAAGTTGGAAAAGACTTTTTTACTACTGTAAATTGAAGGACTGCTACAGTATCCCCCTAGAGGAATACTGAAGTTGTACATCCAGCTGGGGGATTTTTCCACTCTGGACTTTGGGGATTTTCCACGGCAAGATCTGTCTGTGGGAACAACCTTGACGCATAGACAGAGGTGGGATGACGGATAGAACAACACGTTCGGGAAAGGCCAGAGTGCAGCAGCCCAGCACAGTTTCCCAGCAACGCAGACCATCTGTTCCTGGCCCTCCTGTGACACAGGGGGAAGACTTTGCACAAGTTGAGCCAAAAGGAATGGCATCAGAAGGGGATTTTACCTCTGTGCTAAATAAAATTTTTGAAAAATTGGAAGGCCTAAGCAAACAAGTTACGGAACAATCAACTAAAATAGACAATTTGGGACAGAAGGTGAATTCTAATACAGAATCTATTGAAAACTGTTGGAAGAATCTGTGTCTAATAGAAAAATAGCTGAGGAAGCAAGAGAAAAAGCAGTGGCTGTAGAGGAAGAAATAAAACCTATGCGTAAACAGATTGGGGATCATCAGTCACTTCTGTCTATGATTGAACTGAGGGAGAAACAGATTAATTTAAGGATCAGGGCAGTACCAGAACTTGAAAAGGATAATTTAAGTGACTATCTTACGCAGGAATTTGGAAAATTTTGGAATTTGGAGTTGGAGAAAGACTTTAAGATAGTAAGTGTGTTTAGACTTGGAAGAGGAGGAAGGAAAAACTGGGTGAGAGACTGTCTGGTTACCCTTCGAACGAAAGAAGAGAGAGATAAAATACTGAGTGCGCACTTCCAGAAGACTTTGGAGATAAACGACTCGAGAGTGGAGATTTTTAAGGATATACCGAAACATCTATTGGACCTTAGATCTAACTACGGTGATCTGGTGACCCTACTGAGAAGAAACAGAATTGTTTTCAGGTGGGAATTCCCCCAGGGATTATCCTTTAACTTGAAAGGGAAAAAGTTCAAAATAAGATCGTTGGAAGATAAGGAAAATTTTTTGAAAGACCACGAAGAAGACCTGCAAAAAGAAGCGATAGAAGAATTAAGAGCTTTAAGAGCAGGAGTACTAGACATAGCACCACCACCTTTGGGACTGGAAAAACAAAAAGAAGTGATACCACCGTCAGAACAAGAAGAACTTTTGGGAGCAGTTGGAGGAAAATAGAATAACTACATCATGTCTCTGCAATTATTAAGTTGGAATATTCATGGATTTAACTCCCCGGAGAAGAGGAAGAAAATCTTTCATTTACTGAAAAAGGAACAATTGGACTTAATTTGTTTACAGGAAACTCATGTGATAAGGCTTCACAGGAAAGTACTGATTAATAAAAGATTGGGTCAAGAGTTTATTTCATCGGACAAGGTTAAAAAGAGAGGAGTTGTTATTTATGCTAAAGAGAGCCTATCACCGAAATTTGTTTTTAAAGATGAACAAGGAAGATGGGGGGCAATTGAAATTCAATCACAAGGAGAAAATTTTTTTTTTTTTTTTTTTATAATATATTTATTAAAGTTTTCAAATAAAACATATCTCAAATAAGCACTTATCGTTGTCCATTTAACATCTTTCAATTGTTACATGGGACTCCCCCACACCTCCCGCATACACTTACATCATTATTAAATTATTTTCAAGCAAATTATCATTTAACTCATCTTAATTAATAATCTTAATTTGGTTTGACATATAATTCGACTTTAAATCTATTTTAATGGTAGACAATTGTCTGCACTGGCATCCTATTCAGCACTCAGCCAGATTACAATATTTTTGTAAATAAGTCTTAAATTTCCTCCAGTCTTCTTCCATCCTTTCTTCTCCCTGGTCTCGAATTCTGCCGGTCATCTCGGCTAGTTGCATATAGTCCATCAGTTGCATCTGCCATTCTTCCACAGTGGGTAGCTCCTGAGTTTTCCAATTCTTGGCAATTAATATTCTTGCTGCTGTTGTTGCGTACAAAAAGAATGTTCTGTCCTCTTTTAACACACTCTGGCCGACAATACCCAGGAGAAAGGCCTCTGCTTTCTTAGTAAAGGTGTATTTAAACACCTTTTTTAATTCATTATATATTTTCTCCCAAAAGGCCTTCACTCTAGGGCAGGTCCACCAGAGGTGAAAAAATGTTCCTTCATTTTCCTTACACTTCCAACATTTGCTATCAGACGAATGGTATATTTTAGCCAGTTTGACAGGGGTCATGTACCATCTATACATCATTTTCATCACATTTTCCTTCAACGCATTACATGCAGTGAAGTTCAGCCCAGAGGTCCACAACCTTTCCCAATCTTCAAACATAATATTATACCCAATATCCTGCGCCCATTTTATCATTGTTGATTTTACCATTTCGTCATGTGTGTTCCATTTCAGCAGCAAGTTATACATTCTTGAAAGTACCTTAGTCTTAGGTTCTAACAGTTCAGTTTCTAACTTTGACTTTTCCACTTGGAATCCTAACTTTTTGTCGTTTTTAAACACTTCTTTAATCTGAGCATAGTGTAACCAGTCTCGCACTTTGTCTCTCATCTTTTCTAAACTCTGCAATTTCCAGTTGTCACCATCCTTTTCTATTATCTCCCAATATTTTGGCCAATTGGCCTCCATATTGGCTCTTTTCCGAGCCTTAGCCTCCAGGGGTGACAGCCACCTCGGAGTTTTATTCTCCAGTAAGTCTTTATATTTTGTCCAGACATTAAAAACTGATTTTCTGACAATATGGTTCTTGAAGGCCTTATTTATCTTAGCTTTATCATACCATAAATATGCATGCCATCCAAACGCATTATTAAAACCTTCCAAATCCAAGACATCCGTATCTTCAAGAAGTAACCAATCTTTTAACCAGCAGAAAGCTGCAGCTTCATAATACAACTTTAAGTCTGGCAGGGCAAAGCCCCCTCTTTCTTTCGCATCTGTTAATATTTTAAATTTGATTCTGGGCTTTTTGCCCTGCCAGACAAATTTAGAGATATCTTTCTGCCACTTCCGGAAGCACTCTGTCTTGTCTACAATCTGCAGTGTCTGAAACAAAAATAACATTTTTGGCAATACATTCATCTTGATGGCAGCTATTCGGCCTAGCAATGAAAGTTTTAATCTTGACCAACTATCCAAGTCTCTCTTAATCTCTGACCAACATTTTTCATAATTATCTTTAAATAAACTCAGATTTTTTGCTGTTATGTTTACCCCTAGGTATTTAACTTTTTTAACCACATTTAGTTCTGTCTCTTTCTGAAGCTGTTCCAACTCAATATCTGTCATGTTTTTCCCCAGAACTTTAGTTTTTTGCTTATTTAACTTAAATCCTGCCACTCGACCAAAGTTTTGAATCAGTTGTAGTACTCTTTTCAAACTAGACTCCGGCTCCTGTAATGTCAGAACTAGGTCATCTGCAAAAGCTTTAAGTTTATATTGTTTCGCTCCGACCTGAATCCCTTCCACCAACCGGTCCCCCCTAATCATATTCAGGAGCACTTCCAGAACCGAAATAAACAGTAATGGGGAAATCGGGCAGCCTTGTCGTGTACCTTTTTCAATTTTAAACTCTTCTGTAACCACATTGTTAACTATCAGTTTAGCCTTTTGTTCTGAATATATTGCCTCAATCCCGTTCTCAAACCCCCGTCCCACTCCCATTTCTTTTAAGTTCCCCTTCATAAATTTCCAAGAAATGTTGTCAAAGGCTTTCTCCGCGTCTATAAAAATTAAAGCTGCTTTGGTGTTTATGTTTGTTTGTAAAAGTTCCAATATGTCTATAATGTTCCTTGTGTTAGTAAACATATGTCTGCCCGGGAGAAAGCCTGCCTGGTCTTTATGGATTATCTCACTTAAAACTTTCTTAAATCTTCGTGCCAAAACATCTGCAAATATTTTGTAATCCACATTTAAAAGGGAGATGGGACGGTAATTCTTAAGTTGTGTCTTTTCAGTTTCTGACTTTGGAATCAATGTGATAAATGCTTCTTTCCACGATTCAGGACAAGGAGAAAATTTTTTGATTGTGCACCAAATGAGGGGAAATCTGAATTTTTTAGGAAATTGCAAGAGACATTGCTTGACTACATGGACTATAATATTATCCTGATGGGAGATATGAATGGAGTGGTATCTACAAATATGGATAAGTCGCAGAGACAAGTTGTAACTAAAGATGGCAGACTACCAAAAACCTTTTTTGAACTGACTGACAATATGGACTTGATTGACATTTGGAGATCCAAGAACCCCCTTGGAAGAGAGGGAACATGTTAGGATATTTCCGTTCCACCTTAAAAGGGAGCAGGATGTTTGTGTCACAGCCTGCGTATTTCCTGCTCACAGGATGTTTATGTTTGTCTGTTCCTTTCGTTTTCTGTCTGTTTTTTGCCTGAGCAGTCGGAGCAGACGGTCATGTCTTCTTTTGTTCTGACCTACGCAAAATAAACTGTAAATATGCTGTCCTGCTGTGCAACTTTTGCTGTGTGAATTCTGCTGTTAGAGTGTGCTCTAAGCCAGAGGCTTAGTGTTGCTAAATTGCTGATACTGCGTGACTACGGGAGGTCGATGGATCGTCCGGCACCGAGCTTGGGGGCTCAGATGGACTCTATCTCCCTGGCAGTATCCCAACAACAGGTTTCGGGCCCAGATTCACGGCACTTGCAGGAGAGTAAGACTGCGACAGACTGCTGAGGTATGTGTGGGAAGAGCAAAAGCAAAGGCTTTTCTGTTTGCCGCGGCAAGAGCTTTTGATGTCCGGCTGGCCTAATTGGCCTGGGAGCCGAGCCAAGCAGGCTTCGTGATTTATGAGAGCCAAGATAAGGAGTCTCTGAAGTGAAGAAGACTCACGGCCAAAGTTAAGAGCTGGAATGGAGTTTTTCGAAGCCTCTGAAGCTGCTGAGTGCCCAAAGTTAAATCGGAACAATTATGAGACCTGGGCAAAATGGTGTGAGAGTTTGCTGCGTCAGTTTGGAGTGTGGCAAACTGTGTGTGAAGCCCCTCCAGTTCCTCTGACAGGGAGATGGGAGGCTCAGAATTCGAGAGCCATAGACGTAATAGTCTTGTCCGTCTCTCTGGGGGAAATTGCTACGCTAGCTGGCAACACGACTGCACGTCAGATGTGGAATGCTTTGAAGATAGCCCATCTGCCAGTCATCCCAGCCCAGAGTTTGACTGCATCGGAGGTCCTGGCTGTTTCCCAGAATGCGAGTGAATGCAGGGATGCCGAGGGCACCGGTTGCAAGCTGCAGGGGGAGCTGACTGTGATGTCATCCCAGGCAGCATTCCAGCCTCCAGGGGGAGCCAAGGAGTCGGCAGCTGAGAGCTCTGTTTCCCATGGGAGCCAAGGTCAACTTTGCAGAGGCCGGAAGGCCAGAAGTAAACAAAGGAAAAAGCCTGCAGATGGCCCGAAGCAGAAGGGGGGTGAAAGGCCCACGCCAGTGGAAAACAAGGCATTGTTTGCTGGCACAGCTTCACCAAAGGCTAAAGGCAAGTCTGATGGCCAGGAGCAGGGGGGCAAGCAGCAAAAGCCCACGCCAGTGGAAAACAAGGTTTTGTTTGCTGGCACTGCTTCACCAAAGGCAAAAGCCAAAGCCAGGTTTATAGTGGATTCAGGGTGCACGCGCCATATCGCCAAAGACCGCCATCTGTTCATCTCCTTCACACCTCAAGATGGAGAGATCCACCTGGCTGATGGAAGGACTTTGCAAGCTGCAGGAGTTGGGACTGTGAAACTTGCAAGTCTGCATACTACCATCAGAGATGTACTTTTTGTTCCAGGAGCTGCGGACAATTTGCTTAGTGTTCC
This sequence comes from Podarcis filfolensis, assembly GCF_964270895.1. Lineage (NCBI taxonomy): Eukaryota > Metazoa > Chordata > Lepidosauria > Squamata > Lacertidae > Podarcis > Podarcis filfolensis. The sequence continues at coordinate 42,866,298 of NC_139619.1, forward strand.
ACAGCTCAATGGGCGTGGTTTTGAGATTACCTTCAAGAGGACTGTCTGTGTCATCAGAAAAGGCAAAGAGGACTTTTTGCATGCAAAGTTGTTGGATGGTTTGTTCTGTCTAACTTATGATGACAATGCTGTTATATCTAATGCTGATTCTTGTTGTGTTGCACAAACTAACAAGGTTCTTCATGCAGGATGCATTCACGATGCACATAGAAGATTTTGTCACCTCTCTTGGCAAGCGCTAGCCAAGATGCCTGAGTTGGTTGAAGGTTTGGACATCAAACCTTGTAAATTTCACATGAAATGTGTATCTTGTGCAGAGAACAAGGTGAAGGTTGCTCCAAAAGGCAAGGAGTCTAGCAGGCAGGCTTCCAAACCCTACCAGCTAGTTCACGCAGACCTGGTTGGGCCTCTAGCGCCCTCTTTGGGAGGAGCAAGGTACTTCATGGTTCTAATTGATTCTTTTTCCAGGTACATTCATGTGTTTATGCTCGAGCAGAAATCGCAAGCATTTCCTCGGTTCAAGGCATTCTGTGCTTGGTTGGAGAATGCTCATGGTAAACGTATTGGCTGTCTGTTTACTGATCGGGGCGGGGAGTTCACTTCTCAGCAGTTTGAAGCTTTCCTGACTGAGAAGGGAATCCAGCATGACTTGTCAACGCCTAGATCGCCATGGATGAATGGGCTTGCGGAGAGAGCAAATCAAACGTTGCTGCAAGGAATAAAAACCTTGTTGCATGATGCCAACCTCCCTGAGAAGTTTTGGGGGGAGGCTCTCTCGAATTTTGTTTACTCTTTTAATCGCAGACTGTCATCACCTATTGGCTGCACTCCCTATGAGAAAATGTTTGGTAAGAAACCTAACACCAAGCACTTGAGAATCTTTGATTCTGACATGTGGGTACACACCCCACAAAGCAACAAGCTTGGGAAGCATGGGGCACATGGTTTGTTCATGGGGTACGATAAAGGTGCATACAGAGTATGGATGACTAACTCAAAATCCATAAAGTTCACAAGGAGTGTTGAGTACAATCCTAAGTGGGGGGAAAATGTGGGAATTTTCCAGAGTTACCCAGAGGAGGATGAAGGTGATGTGAAGAAAGCAGATCATGCTAAGAAAGCTGAGGAAACTGAGGATGATGATGATGATCAGAGTTCGGATTCCAGTTCAGTGGGCGGCGCTGCTGCTGCTGTCAGTGACAGTGATGACACAGCAGACTACAAGAGCGCAAAGGCCTCAGTCAGACCATCTGATGCGTCTGACAATGAACTGGAAGAACCACTGTTCACCATTGGTCACTTTTCTCCTAAGAAGGAGGAGATGAGTCCAGAAGACTTGCGTCTAGTTCGCAGGTCTGAAAGGGCGACCAAAGGCAGACCTCCAAAGAGATTTGCTGATGAGTTTGCTAAGACGGCAACTGCTGTTCTTAGTAGCTCAGAGAAGGTGTGGGAACCTTCAAGCTTCAAAGAGGTCCAGGAGTTAACCTCTAAAGATGCTGAGCCTTGGCTTAATGCCATGAAGGCTGAAGTTGATTCCTTGAACAGGAACCAGACTTGGGAGCTGGTACCGGTAGTCCCAGGGATGAGACTGGTTGGCAGCAAATGGGTCTTCAAGGCCAAGACAGACCAGAATGGCAAGGTTGTCAGACACAAAGCCAGATTGGTTGCCAGAGGTTTTTCACAGGTACCAGGGCAGGATTACCACGAGACCTACTCACCCACGGTCAAATATGAGAGCATTCGGCTAATGCTCAAGATCGCTGCGGAGGAGAAACTGCATGTTTCCCATCATGACATAAATACAGCTTTTTTGTACGGGATTTTAGGGGAGGAGCTGTACATGCTTCCACCTGACGGGATGCAGATACAGAAGGGAATGGTCTGTAAACTGCGGAAATCCTTATATGGTCTCAAGCACAGTGCCAGGTGTTGGAACACAAAACTCACTGAAACGTTGCTTTCTCTAGGTTTTCACCAGGGCAAAGCTGATCCGTGTGTGTTTGTCAAGGAGGAGGGGCAAAACAAACTGTATTGTTTATGTTTTGTTGATGATCTTCTGATGTTTTGGAAGAATCAGGCTTTCTACCAAAGCACCCTAGCTCAGCTGAAGGAGCACTTTGACATGAAGGATCTTGGTGAGGTATCCAACTATCTTTCTCTGCAGGTGGAGAGGGACCAAGCAGGTAATTTTCTGGTACACCAAACACAGAAAATTGCTGATGTATTAACCAGGTTGAATTTGGTTGATGCAAACCCAGCAGACACACCGATGGTGACAGGTTACCAGGTAGACAGTACTGCTGAAGCGTTTTCTGACACAACGCTGTACAGATGCATTCTAGGCAAGTTGAATTTCATTGCTAGATGTTCAAGACCTGACATTGCTGTAAGCACTAACCTGCTTAGCAGACATGCTAACAATCCTACTGTTCAGGATTGGAAAGCTCTGAAGCGCATAGCCCGGTATTTGAAAGGGACTATGCACTACAGGCTGAGGTTCACCAGTCAGAAGACTGGAGGTCTTGAAATCTTTGCAGATGCAAGTTTTGGAAGTGACACCACGGATGGTACAAGCACTTCTGGAGTATGCTACATGTACAACCACTGCCTGTTTGACTGGTTGTGCAAAAAGCAGACGACAGTTAGCCTAAGTTCCTGTGAAGCAGAACTCAATGCTCTGTCATTTTCACTCATGGATTGTGAATGGTTGATGCAACTGTTTAAGGACATTGGGGTTTCTGTGAAATGTCCTATACAAGTGTATCAAGACAATAGATCTTGTTTGGCTTTGCTGAACTCGGAGAGTTGCAAGCAAAGGACCAAGTACTTGCAGATTAAGCTACATCGTGCAAGAGAGTGTATTCAAAAAGGACTCATTCAAGTGTCCTACATGCCAGGAAATGAAATTCCTGCTGATCTGTTGTCTAAGGTTGTTAACAGAGAACAACTTAAGGTTTACGTACAAAGGTTGCAATTGGGTTGAACCACAGGTACTACAGGTTACACGGAAAGGGGGAGGATGTTAGGATATTTCCGTTCCACCTTAAAAGGGAGCAGGATGTTTGTGTCACAGCCTGCGTATTTCCTGCTCACAGGATGTTTATGTTTGTCTGTTCCTTTCGTTTTCTGTCTGTTTTTTGCCTGAGCAGTCGGAGCAGACGGTCATGTCTTCTTTTGTTCCGACCTACGCAAAATAAACTGTAAATATGCTGTCCTGCTGTGCAACTTTTGCTGTGTGAATTCTGCTGTTAGAGTGTGCTCTAAGCCAGAGGCTTAGTGTTGCTAAATTGCTGATACTGCGTGACTACGGGAGGTCGATGGATCGTCCGGCACCGAGCTTGGGGGCTCAGATGGACTCTATCTCCCTGGCAGTATCCCAACAGAACATTCTTCTCTGAAGCCAACATGACATGGACAAGAATTGACCAAATATGGATAACTAGAGGACTGGCACCTAAGATTCGAAAAGCGGAAATTTGCCCAAAAACCTGCCACGACCACAATGCAGTGAAGATGGAGATGAAATTAACACCAATCGGTTCCTTCAGATGGAGGATGAATGACACCTTATTTAGAGATCAAGAGGTCACTAAGAAGGCCCAAAAAATCCTGAGAGACTATTTTGAGATAAATTTGAAGACTACGGTTGAAAAAAGAGTAATCTGGGACGCAAGCAAAGCGGTTATGAGAGGGTTTCTGATTCAACAGAATGCATTAAAGAAGAGAATACAAAATGAGAAAAAAGATAAAATCTTGGAAAAAATAAAAGAAGGAGAGAAGAAATTAAGAGCGAAACCAAAGTCGCAAGAGATTCTGAGAGAAATAAAATTATATCAAGTACAATACATGAAAATGATAAATCAGGAAGTTGAATGGAAAATTAAGCAGATGAGACAAAAGACATTTGAATCAGCTAATAAATGTGGGAAACTGCTAGCTTGGCAGATGAAAAAAAGACAAAAATTAAATACTATTACAAATCTGGATGTGGAAGGAAAGAATATACAGAATCCATTGGAGATTAGAAAGTGTTTCCAGAGATATTTTAAACAACTATATACACAAGGGCCACAGAAAGAGACTGATATAGACCAATTTTTAAGAACAAATGGATTACAAAAAATCTCTCAAGAAAATAAGATAATGTAAGGACCAAGCGGGCTTTCTGCCGGGAAGACACATATCTGATAACTTGAGGAATGTAATTGACATCTTGGAAAAGTTAGATGTGAACATAAATACTAAAGCTGTTTTGATATTTGTGGACGCGGAGAAAGCCTTTGACAACATTTCTTGGAGTTTTATGAAAAAGAACTTACAGGGTATGGGGGTAGGCCAAGGTTTTGAAAATGGTATAAGTGCAATATACTCTGAACAAAAGGCTAAATTAATTGTAAATAATGTGGTTACGGAACAATTTAAGATTGAAAAAGGGACACGACAAGGGTGCCCAATCTCCCCTTTACTTTTTATATCGGTCCTGGAGGTTTTGCTGAATATGATTAGAAGGGACCGGTTGGTTAAAGGCATACAGGTCGGAGCTAAACAGTATAAATTGAGAGCATTTGCAGATGATCTAGTCTTGACGTTACAGGAGCCTGAATCTAGTACCAAAAGAGTTTTAGAATTAATTCAAGAATTTGGTCAGGTGGCAGGATTTAAATTGAACAAGACCAAAACTAAGGTTTTAGAGAAAAATATGACATTGTTTGAAAAAGAGAAATTTCAGAATGAAACAGGTCTGTCTGTGGTGAAGAAGGTGAAATATCTGGGGATCAACATGACTTCTAAAAATGGGAACTTATTTAAAAATAATTATGAGAAATGCTGGTCAGAAGTGAAAAAAGATCTCGAAACATGGTCAAATTTGAAGCTTTCCTTGATGGGTCGAATAGCAGCTATAAAGATGAATGTATTGCCTAAAATGTTATTTTTGTTTCAAACATTACAAATTGTGGACAAGATGGACTGTTTTAAGAAGTGGCAGAAAGATATCTCTAAATTTGTCTGGCAGGGCAAGAAGCCCAGGATAAAATATAAGATTTTAACTGACGCAAAAGAAAGGGGTGGCTTTGCCCTGCCAGACTTCAGACTGTACTATGAATCAGCAGCATTCTGCTGGTTGAAAGACTGGCTGCTTCTTGAAAACACGGACATTTTGGATTTAGAAGGTTTTAACAATGTTTTTGGATGGCATGCATATTTGTGGTATGATAAGGTTAAAGCTCACAAAGCATTTAAAAATCATATTGTTAGGAGATCTCTGTTTAATGTTTGGATCAGATACAAGGATTTATTGGAAAATAAGACCCCAAGGTGGTTGTCACCAATGGAAGCGAAAGCTCAGAAAAAGCTCAATATGGAGGCCAATTGGCCAAAATATTGGGAAATTTTGGAACAAGAAGGAGATAAACTGAAACTGCAGAGCTTTGAGAAACTAAAAAATAAAGTCCGAGACTGGCTTCATTATTTTCAGATAATGGAGGCTTACAATTTGGACAGGAAAATTGGCTTCCAGCTGGAAAAATCTAAATTAGAAACAGAAGTGCTAGAACCTAAAACTAAAATTATGTCAAAAATGTATAACTTGCTGCTGAAATGGAACACACAGGATGAAACGGTTAAGTCAGCTATGATTAAATGGGCACAAGATCTTGGACACAACATCATGTTTGCTGACTGGGGACAGTTATGGACCACAGGTATGAAATTTACGGCATGTAATGCCTTAAGAGAGAATATTATGAAAATGATATACAGGTGGTACATGACCCCAGTCAAGCTTGCAAAAATATATCATTTCCCCGATAATAAATGCTGGAAATGTAAGAAGGTTGAAGGTACATTCTTTCACCTTTGGTGGACGTGCCCAAAGATTAAGGCTTTCTGGGAAATGATTTATAATGAAATGAAAAAGGTATTTAAGTATACCTTCCTGAAAAAACCAGAGGCTTTTCTCTTGGGCATAGTCGGCCATTTGGTGCCAAAGAAGGACAGAACTTTTTTTATGTATGCTACAACGACAGCAAGAATACTTATAGCAAAGTACTGGAAGACTCAAGATCTACCCACTCTGGAAGAATGGCAGATGAAGTTGATTGACTGTATGGGACTGGCAGAAATGACCGGCAGAATCCGCGACCAAGGAGAAGAGTCAGCAGAAGAAGATTGGAAGAAATTTAAGGACTATTTACAGAAATACTACAAAATTAATGAACTCTGAAAAGATGTTGGATTGAATTTTTGTGGTCTCTAGCTGTTATGATAAAGATAATAGGGATTAAAATTGTTTAAGTCACTAAATTTAAAAAAGTTGAGTGGAAAATAAGGTGTTATTTTAAAAGGAATGTTAAGAGATTAGGATTTGCTGGATTAACAAGTTGAACTAGAAAACAAGAAGGGGAGGTACGAGGAAGTCAAAGAAACATGTTATTGAAAAATTGTTATGGAAATTGACTTGTTTTTAATATTTTTCTTTTTCTTTTTCTTTTTGTGTTTATATAAAATTGGAAAATCTAATAAATATTTATTGAAAAAAAAGAAAATAAGATAATGTTGAATCACAAAATTACAGAACAGGAGGTTGAAGGTGCCATTCAGAATATGCAGTTGGGCAAATCTCCAGGGCCGGATGGTCTTACCTCCAAATACTATAGATCTCTGAAAGATTGGTTAATTCAGCCACTAAAGGAGGTTTGTAATGAAATTCTGGAGGGGAAAAAGGCGCCAGAGTCGTGGAAGGAAGCTGACATTACACTCATACCGAAAACTGAGTCTGAAAAGACACAACTTAAGAACTACTGTCCCATATCCCTGCTTAATGTGCATTACAAAATTTTTGCTGATATTTTGGCTAACAGATTAAAAAAGGTATTAACTGAAGAGATACATAAAGATCAAGCCGGCTTTCTTCCAGGTAGACATTTGTCTGACAATACGAGGAACATAATTAATATTTTGGAGAAGCTGCAAGTGAATATCAATACCAAAGCAGTTTTAATTTTTATAGATGCGGAAAAAGCTTTTGACAATATTTCTTGGAATTTTATGAAGAAAAATCTTCAGGGAATGGGGGTGGGCCAAGGGTTTGAAAATGGTATAAGTGCAATTTATTCAGAGCAAAAAGCTAAGCTAATAGTCAATAATGTGATGACAGAGGAATTTAAGATAGAGAAAGGGACACGACAAGGCTGCCCAATTTCCCCATTGCTTTTTATTTCGGTCCTGGAGGTTTTGTTAAATATGATTAGAAGGGACCGTCTGATTAAAGGTATTCAGGTTGGAGCCAAACAATACAAACTGAAGGCTTTTGCAGATGACTTAGTTTTGACGTTACAGGAGCCAGAATCTAGTACGAAAAGAGTATTAGAACTGATTCAAGAATTTGGTCATGTGGCAGGATTTAAACTGAACAAGTCAAAAACTAAAGTTCTTGAGAAAAACTTAACACCGATTGAGAAAGAGAGGTTTCAGAAGGAGACTGGTTTGACATTAGCTAAGAAAGTAAAATACTTGGGGGTTAATATGACTGCTAAGAACTTAAACTTATTTAAAGATAACTATGAGAAATGCTGGACAGAAGTGAAAAAAGATTTAGAAATATGGTCAAATTTGAAGCTTTCCTTGTTGGGTCGAATTGCAGCTATAAAGATGAATGTATTGCCAAAAATGTTATTTCTGTTTCAGTCATTGCAAATTTTGGACAAGATGGACTGTTTCAAGAAGTGGCAGAAAGACATTTCTAGATTTGTCTGGCAGGGCAAGAAGCCCAGAATAAAATTTAAAATACTAACTGACGCAAAGGAAAGAGGTGGATTTGCCCTGCCGGACTTTAAATTTTACTATGAATCAGCAGCATTCTGCTGGTTAAAAGATTGGCTGCTTCTTGAGAACACAGACATTTTGGACTTAGAAGGTTTTAATAATGTTTTTGGGTGGCATGCATATTTGTGGTATGACAAGGTTAAAGCACATAAAGCATTTAAAAACCATATTGTCAGGAAAGCATTGTTCAATGTCTGGATAAGATATAAAGACTTATTGGAAAATAAAACCCCAAGGTGGTTGTCACCAATGGAAGCGAAGGCTCAGAAAAAGCTCAATATGGAGGCCAAATGGCCGAAATATTGGGAAATTTTGGAACAAGAAGGAGATAAATTGAAATTGCAGAGTTTTGAGAAATTAAAAGATAAAGTGCGAGACTGGCTTCATTATTATCAAATAAGAGAGGCCTATAATTTGGACAAAAAAATTGGCTTCCAGGTGGAAAAATCAAAATTGGAAACAGAATTGTTAGACCCCAAAACTAAGATACTTTCAAGAATGTATAACTTGCTGTTGAAATGGAATACGCAGGATGAAATGGTTAAATCTGCTATGATTAAATGGGCACAAGATATTGGTCACAACATTATGTTTGAGAGCTTGTAGGGCAGCAGCTGAAGAAGGAACAAAAAGGGTTCTCTTGTGTGAGTTTCTTGTGGCTGATTAGCTGCTTTCTCTGTGCAAAGGTCAGAGGGGGCAGGGCTTCTGTTGAGGTAGGTGATTAGCTGTGGGAGGAGCTTGTCAGAGCTTGTAGGGCAGCAGCTGAAGAAGGAACAAAAAGGGTTTTCTTGTGTGAGTTTCTTGTGGCTGATTAGCTGCTTTCTCTGTGCAAAGGTCAGAGGGGGCAGGGCTTCTGTTGAGGTAGGTGATTAGCTGTGGGAGGAGCTTGTCAGAGCTTGTAGGGCAGCAGCTGAAGAAGGAACAAAAAGGGTTTTCTTGTGTGAGTTTCTTGTGGCTGATTAGCTGCTTTCTCTGTGCAAAGGTCAGAGGGGGCAGGGCTTCTGTTGAGGTAGGTGATAAGCTGTTGGAGGAGCTTGTCAGAGCTTGTAGGGCAGCGGCGCGCGCCTAGTGGCGCGCGCAGTTTGATCCATCTTTTAGATTTAGGGGAGCTAGTCTCAAACGTTTGTTGGGGGAGATATAGGTTTATTTGGGGGGATTTATTTGTCCTGTCTTCACGCTTTTTATGGTGGAGGACCGCTGTAGTCACCCCCAACGACACCTTCTCAAGATGGAGGGTGAGGGAACAGCTGCAGTCGCCTGTGGTTCCTGCGCAATGTTTGCCATCTTGCCAAAGGTTGCAGGCAGCTTTACCTGCAGCAATTGCATGTTGATTGCCCTCTTAAAAGACAAAGTCCAGCAACTGGAGGAACGTGTAGCTACGCTCCAAAGAATTAGAGAGCTGGAGCTCTTCTTGGAAGCAACAGAGCACACCGTCTCCACCAAGGAGGAGACAGGGGACTCCCCTGAGAAGGAGGCTAGTTCACCAACACAGGAGCCAGATATATGGAGAAACGTGACTCAAAGAAGTAGGAGGCCCAGGGTTCGTTCTGATTGTTTAGAAATACGCAATCGCTTTGAGGTCCTTTCCCCTAGCATGGAAGACGAAGAGCAGACTCCATTTGAGGATCTCTCCCTCATTACAGTTGATCAGGTATATGAAGACGAGCAGCAAAGGCAGTCCTCAGGGAATGTGCAGGCGACCTTGGAACGGACAGCTCACGGAAGAACCCCGACCAGACCTAAGAGGAGGCGTGTAGTGGTGATAGGGGATTCCCTACTGAGGGGAACAGAAGCAGTGATCTGTGGGCCTGACAAGATGTCTCGGGAAGTGTGCTGTCTCCCCGGGGCTAAGATCCAAGATGTAACTGAACGACTGCAAGGAATCATAAAACCCACTGACAAATACCCCTTCCTCTTGGTTCATGTGGGAACCAATGACACTGCAAGCAATAGCCTCCAGAAGATCAAAAGAGATTACGAGGCTCTGGGCAGGAAATTGAAGCAATTAAATGCACAAATTGTCATCTCATCTGTCCTCCCAGTTGAACGACGTGGCCCAGGGAGAGAGGGAAAAATAGTGGAAGTGAACAACTGGCTTCGCAAATGGTGTAAACAGGAACGGTTTGGATTCTTAGATCACGGAATGCAGTTTCTTGAAGATGGACTTCCGGCAAGCGATGGGCTGCACCTCACAACGGTTGGGAAGAATGTTTTTGCAAAAAATCTCAGAAACCTCATCAGGAGGGCTTTAAACTGACTAATGTGGGGGAGGGAGACAGTGCTCCTGAAGGTAGGAGTCTATCAATTGATGAAGATGATCATCCAAATGTCATAGACCGAATGGAGCAAACAGCACGCAGACCTAGTGGTGGGAGGAAAAAATCCTTAAATAAGAGACACGGGGGAATGATTAATGGACTTCAATGTCTGTACACTAATGCGCAAAGCATGGGAAATAAACAAGATGAGCTTGAGCTCTTGGTACAGCAAACTAAATATGACATAATAGGAATCACTGAAACCTGGTGGGATAAGTCCCACGATTGGAATGTAATAATGGAGGGATACAATCTATTTCAGAGAAACAGACCAGACAAGAAAGGAGGAGGAGTGGCGTTATATGTCAGGGATAAGAGAGTCTGTGTACTGGTCCAGTAAACGCTTCCGCTGCGCCACCAGCAACAGTTCTCTTTGCAGAGCATTAACTAAGTCCAGTGCAGAGATTCTTGTTGCAGTACAAGCTTCAAAGTCTCAGCAGCAAAGAAATAACAACACAGGGAAGCCTGTCTTTCCAAAGACAGGTTTATTGCAGAAAGATAACAGAAACACCTCCGGAGCTTTCAGACATTTTTGCTTCACGCCCCACAGGCAGAGAAAACAAACACTCTTTATATACTGAGCAACTTAACAACTTAACGAGCTTGACTACTTAAAGTCACATGACATTGCTAACTTGCCAGCGTCTTAGGTTTCACACCTTAACACCCCCTCTCGCTGGCAATACAAAAACAAAATTACTTCAGACCCATTTCTTCACAAAAGTTTTCATGCCGCTGAAACCCAAGCGGTTTCGTAAAACCATCAGCTTGATTTTCATGACTGGGACAGTAATTTAATTTAACAATTCCTGCTTTTACCGTTTGACAAACATTTTGAAAGCGGATATCCAAATGTTTTGTACGACCTTTAAACTGCCCATTTTGTGCTAACTTAAGACACGGTTGATTATCACCCCATACAGTGATTGGAGTGATGGCCTTTTCATACATCTCTTGTGCCAAGCATTTGTAAAATTCTAGATCTCTACATAACTCAGATAAGGCACAGAACTCAGCTTCTGTTGACGACAAAGCAATCAGGTTCTGTTTCTTGGATCTCCACCCAATCAGAGAGTTACCAAATTTTATTACACAGCCAGACACTGATTTTCTATCTTTTAAATTTGCCCAATCACTATCTGCCCAACAAGTAATCTGTGCTTGTCCTTCAGAAGATAATTCAAGGCAAAAATCTTTGGTGTATTGTAAATATCTTAACACTCTTTGAATTCCTTTCCATGCATTTACACTAGGTTTTGAAGCTTCTCTGCTGAGTAAGTTAACAGCGTAAGCAATATCTGGTCTACTCCATTGCGAAAGATGAAGTAAGCTTCCCAGTGCTGACTGAAAGATTTCAGCACGCTTGAATTCAGCACTATCCTTGAACTCATTGTCTTTTACAAAACCCATTTCCATTGGTGTTCTAACACCTGCACACTCCGTCATGCCAAATTTTTTCAACATTTGCAATATCTTGCCTTTTTGATTCAGTAGAAAACTGCCATTTTTGGTCCTATCTATCTGAACACCAAGATAGACCTTCACATCACCAAGATTCTTAACTTTGAAGTGTTTATTTAACTCTTTGGCTAGTTTTTTTACTTGTTCTTGTGTCTTTGAAGTATAAATCAGGTCATCTACATAAACCAGCAAAGATTCTTGAGCATCTCCTGAACCTCTGAAATATAAGCAATTGTCAGCCTTGCTCCTGCTAAAACCAATGCCTACCAAAACGTCATTCAAACACTCATTCCAATTATGAGCAGATTGCTTGAGTCCATAAATAGATTTATGTAGTTTCCATACCTGATTTGATTTACCAACTTTCAATCCTGGCGGTAGCTCCATATAGAGTTCTTCAGCCAAGTCTGAATGAAGATAAGCTGTAGAGACATCAAATTGATTCACTTTGAACCCTTTCTGAGCAGCAACTGCTAATAGTGCCCGTAGGGTTTCACTCCTTGAAGTGGGTGCATAGACTTCGGAATAATGTAACCCCTTTCTTTGCGTAAAACCTCGAGCTACAAGCCTTGCTTTGTACTCTGGTTTCCCCATCGCTGTTGTCTTTATCCTGTACACCCACCTACAACTTACTGCCTTGGTACCTTCTGGCAGTTTGGTGATGGAAAACACACCTAGTTCTTTCATAGAATTCAACTCTTTTTGCATGGCCTCACGCCACCTACTGGCCTCCTCCTGGGGTAATTGCTCAACCTCCTCAAAACTTTCAGGTTCGCAATTTGCCAAACCAGCCCAAACACTAATAGCTTGGTACCTTTCAGGAGGTTTACCTTTGTTGGTACGCTTGGAACGCCTTAACAGTTCCTGCGATGTTCCTTCAGTTTCTCCCTCTGACCCAGAATCACTAGTCGTCACCTGTTTGTCACTAGTAGTTGAAGAACTTTCTGATTCTGACTTTACACGTCTCTCTTGCTGTGCAGGTGAACTTTTAGAGCTAGAAGATTCTGACTTTACAGACTTGGGTGAACTAGACGATTTCTCACCCTCGTCCTTAGACTCAAATTCCTCAGCCTGTTCTGGAACTAATACCTGCCCAGGGGCCTGAGTTTCATTGTTACTGTTCACCACATCAAATAGTATGTCAGGATTTCCATGAATTTTATTCCAACCATCCTGTTCACAAAATTCTGCACTTCTGCTGATTGTGATTTTCGTTTGATTGCCTTCTACATTGACAAATCTCCAACCTTTTGTGTTTGCTTGATAACCACAGAAAAACATTTCTTTAGATCTAGGATCGCCTTTCCTACGTTGTGCCCTAGGCACCAGCACATAAGCACGACATCCAAAAACTCTTAGATGATCAATTTTTGGTTTTTTCCCAAATAGCATGAAGTAAGGAGTGTTGCCTACTGTGCTATTGTATACTCTGTTAAAAGTATAATTCGCATACAGTGCAGCCTCAGCCCAAAAACGCTGTGGAAGTCCAGAATCAAACAGCAAAGCAGCAATGGCTTCCTGTAATGTACGAAATTTTCTTTCGGCAACTGCATTCTCCTGTGGTGAATAGGGATTGGTAAGTCTATGAACTATACCTTTCCTTTTTAACCACGTCTCCAGCGTGTGGTTCACATATTCCCCACCATGATCTGATTGTATTTTACGTACCCTGGTGTCAAATTTACATTCGACTTCTTCAATCCAATCCATCAGGATGGAAGCTGCTTGTGATTTTTCTTTCAGAAAGAAAACCCAACTAGCCCTTGAAAAATCATCCACCAAAATTTGCATAAATCTCGCACCTCCAAGCGATTTGACTGGCATAGGGCCACACACGTCTGTGTGCACAAGTTCAAAGGGTTTTTTGCTTACTCTATCAGATCTAGGATAGTTACATGTCTTAACCTTAGCATGTTTACAAGCACAACAATCCAGAAAATTTGGACAGGGTTTAATGTTACACTCCTCAGCTAAATCTGGCATCTTGCTTACATACTTAAAGCATATATGAGCTAACCTTCTGTGTAGTAGATGTGCACAACCTGTATGAGGAGCCTTATTTACACACTTAGCTTGCGCTTCACCTGTTGAACATCTACCTGCTGCTAACTGCTCTTCATCCAAAACAAAAAGCCCATCCTCACAGGGAATTTTAACTAGCTCCTTCCCCTGTTTCGAAATGGTGCACACATCATTTTCAAACTCAACCTTAAAACCACTTTTTACCAGGCATGACACACTCAAAAGTCCATTCTTCATTCCTGGAAGAACAAAAACAGGAAGGTTAGCTTGCAAACAATTAACATAAATTGTGCCTTTAAGGTTCATTTCTCGTTTACTATTGTCTGCTATAGTCACAGTTTTTGCAACTGGCAATGTCTTGCAGTTCATCAAGCTGCCACTAGATGTCGCTGGAACTAAACTGTGACTTGCTCCACTGTCAATTATCCACTTCAAGGTTTGTTGGCTCCTTTTAGGACTCTGTTGTGCTGCCATTGCAGATAGTCCCTTATCAGCACCTGCTCCCCCTCTGGATCGTTGATTCTTGTAGTTCTCACGTCGTCTTCCCCTGTAGCTCCGGAAACTGGCCTTGGACTGTTGAAATTCCTGTTGCTTTTCTGGACACTTTGCTATCAAATGAAACCTGCTGCCACATCGAAAACATGACTTGCTGGCCATAGCAGACACTTGTGAGGCTTCCTTACAGCTCTGCCTGCTAGTTCCCCCACACTGGGAATTATCTGAACATCCAACCCTTGGGGTATTTGAATTATCAATACGTTTTCGATGATGTTGATATTCTTGCTCACACAATCTACCAGTCACATAATTCATATTCAGCTGGTCCTCTGGCAAAACTTGTAAAGTTAGTACTAAGTTTTCAAACCCTGCATGCAGGCTGCTAAGCAGAGTATAAACTTTAATATTTTCAGGAAAATTCACACCTAGAGATGACAGTCGGTTGAAATACTCAGTCATCTGTGACGTGTGTTCAACCACACTATCCCCTGGCTTCAGTTTCAACTCATACAAAGCACGTATAATGTTCACCTTCTCTCCGGGCGTGGCTCTATGGTGAATTCGCCTAAGAGCTTCCCAAATTTCAAATGCAGACCTTAAATTTTCCACATGAGGTAATTGGGAATCGTCTATCGATACCATCAACATGCACCTAGCTTTAGTGTCCATTTTATCATGTTCCCTGTTCTGAGCATGTGCAGCAGCCTGTTGCTCTGCTGTGGCATCTGCTGCAACAGCCATAAACGGCTTTCGCCTCTGGACATAGTCAGCCCACACTTCTTTGGCTTCCAACCAGACTTGAGCCCTCTTAGACCACTGCACGTAATTAGCAGAGTTCAACTTTGTAAAGGGAACCTGGAAATTTTCCACTGCCATTCTTGGGGTCTGCTGCTACTCCCTCTGTGTGCCCTTGCTTCTCTTTCCCCTTGGGATTTGTTTTACTCACTTTTCAGACACCTCCAGCCTCCTCTGACGCCTTTTAAACTTTTTTCCCTCCGTCTCTTCACTAGCAACCTACCACCGTTCTCTGTTTTTATTAACAAAACAAAAACACAACGGGAGGTCAAGCTAGCCTTTTGCAGCTAATGAAGCTGTAAATCTTCACTTACGCAGCTCTCTCAACTTTCTGCAGCCTCTCAGTTCCTTTAAGAGCTGGATTTACGACCAAGCTGGTCTTCTCTCATCCGAAAGCTGCTTTCACTTTCTCTGCACACAATACAGCTGTAGAAACGTAGAAGGAGCCATAACCTAAGAGAGTCTGTGTACTGGTCCAGTAAACGCTTCCGCTGCGCCACCAGCAACAGTTCTCTTTGCAGAGCATTAACTAAGTCCAGTGCAGAGATTCTTGTTGCAGTACAAGCTTCAAAGTCTCAGCAGCAAAGAAATAACGACACAGGGAAGCCTGTCTTTCCAAAGACAGGTTTATTGCAGAAAGATAACAGAAACACCTCCGGAGCTTTCAGACATTTTTGCTTCACGCCCCACAGGCAGAGAAAACAAACACTCTTTATATACTGAGCAACTTAACAACTTAACGAGCTTGACTACTTAAAGTCACATGACATTGCTAACTTGCCAGCGTCTTAGGTTTCACACCTTAGGTGTATACCTGTGAAGAGATCCAAGGTTTAGAACCTCAAAGCCAAAGTGAGAGCATTTGGGTCAAAATTAAGGGAGAGAAGAATAACAGTGACCTCATTGTGGGAGTTTACTATAGATCCCCAAGCCAAACGGAGGACATAGATGATGCCTTCCTGGAACAGATGGCCAAGCATGCAAAAGGAAGGGAGATAGTAGTAATGGGGGACTTCAATTACCCGGATATTTGTTGGATGTCAAACTCAGCCAAGAGCATAAGGTCAAACAGATTCCTCACTGGCCTTGCAGACAACTTCATTGTCCAGAAAGTGGGAGAAGCAACAAGAGGAACAGCCATTTTAGATCTGGTCCTAACCAATGTTGATGACCTGGTTAGTGGGGTAGAAGTGGAAGGATCATTAGGCGCGAGTGATCATGCTCTTCTGAAGTTTACTATACAGCGGAAAGGAGCAGCCAAGCATACTAGGACTCAATTTCTCGACTTTAAGAAAGCCGACTTCATAAAACTTAGGGAAGTGCTTGGTGAGATCCCATGGACAGTAATACTAAAAGGAAAGGGAGTTCATGATGGCTGGGAGTTTGTTAAGAGGGAGATAGTAAAAGCACAACTTCAGGCAATACCAATGAGACGGAAACATGGAAGGTGCCTAAAGAAGCCAGGGTGGCTATCTAAAGAACTTTTAACTGAGTTAAGATTAAAAAAGGATGTGTACAAAAAATGGAAAAGGGGGGAAACCACCAAAGAGGAATTCAAACAAATAGCCAGCACGTGTAGACACAAAGTCAGAAAAGCTAAAGCACAGAATGAACTCAGGCTTGCTAGAGAGGTTAAAAGCAACAAAAAAGGCTTTTATGGGTATGTTCGTAGCAAAAGGAAGAACAAAGAAACAGTGGGGTCACTCAGAGGAGAAGATGGTGAAATGCAAACAGGGGACACAGAAAGGGCTGAACTCCTCAATGCCTTCTTTGCCTCAGTCTTCTCCGATAAAGAAAACAATGCCCGACCTGAAGAATTTGGAGCAAATGATTCAGCAGAGGAAACACAGCCCAGAATAACTAAGGAGATAGTACAAGAATACTTGGCTAGTCTAGATGTATTCAAGTCTCCAGGGCCAGATGAACTGCATCCAAGAGTATTAAAAGAACTGGCAGATGTGATCTCAGAACCACTGGCAGTCATCTTTGAGAATTCCTGGAGAACAGGCGAAGTCCCGGCAGACTGGAGGAGGGCAAATGTTGTCCCTATTTTCAAAAAGGGGAAAAGAGAGGACCCAAATAATTACCGCCCAGTCAGTCTGACATCAATACCAGGGAAGATTCTGGAGCAGATCATTAAGCAAACAGTCTGTGAGCACCTAGAAAGGAATGCTGTGATCACCAATAGTCAGCATGGATTTCTGAAAAATAAGTCATGTCAGACTAACCTGATCTCGTTTTTTGACAGAATTACAAGCCTGGTAGATGAAGGGAACACAGTGGATGTAGCCTACCTTGATTTCAGCAAGGCATTTGACAAGGTGCCCCATGATATTCTTGTAAAGAAGCTGGTAAAATGCGGTCTTGACTATGCTACCACTCAGTGGATTTGTAACTGGCTGACTGACCGAACCCAAAGGGTGCTCATCAATGGTTCCTCTTCATCCTGGAGAAGAGTGACTAGTGGAGTGCCACAGGGTTCTGTCTTGGGCCCGGTCTTATTCAACATCTTTATCAACGACTTGGATGATGGACTCAAGGGCATCCTGATCAAATTTGCAGATGACACCAAACTGGGAGGGGTGGCTAACACCCCAGAGGACAGGATCATACTTCAAAACGACCTTGACAGATTAGAGAACTGGGCCAAAACAAACAAGATGAATTTTAACAGGGAGAAATGTAAAGTATTGCACTTGGGCAAAAAAAATGAGAGGCACAAATACAAGATGGGTGACACCTGGCTTGAGAGCACTACATGTGAAAAGGATCTAGGAGTCTTGGTTGACCACAAACTTGACATGAGCCAACAGTGTGACGCGGCAGCTAAAAAAGCCAATGCAATTCTGGGCTGCATCAATAGGAGTATAGCATCTAGATCAAGGGAAGTAATAGTGCCACTGTATTCTGCTCTGGTCAGACCTCACCTGGAGTACTGTGTCCAGTTCTGGGCACCACAGTTCAAGAAGGACATTGACAAACTGGAACGTGTCCAGAGGAGGGCAACCAAAATGGTCAAAGGCCTGGAAACGATGCCTTATGAGGAACGGCTAAGGGAGCTGGGCATGTTTAGCCTGGAGAAGAGGAGATTAAGGGGTGATATGATAGCCATGTTCAAATATATAAAAGGATGTCACATAGAGGAGGGAGAAAGGTTGTTTTCTGCTGCTCCAGAGAAGCGGACACGGAGCAATGGATCCAAACTACAAGAAAGAAGATTCCACCTAAACATTAGGAAGAACTTCCTGACAGTAAGAGCTGTTTGACAGTGGAATTTGCTGCCAAGGAGTGTGGTGGAGTCTCCTTCTTTGGAGGTCTTTAAGCAGAGGCTTGACAACCATATGTCAGGAGTGCTCTGATGGTGTTTCCTGCTTGGCAGGGGGTTGGACTCGATGGCCCTTGTGGTCTCTTCCAACTCTATGATTCTATGATTCTATGATTCTATGACTGGGAACAGTTGTGGACCACCGGTATGAAATTTACGGCATGTAATGCCTTAAGAGAGAATATTATGAAAATGATTTACAGGTGGTACATGACCCCAGTCAAGCTTGCGAAAATTTATCATTTGCCCGATAATAAATGTTGGAAATGTAAAGAAAATGAAGGTACATTCTTTCACCTTTGGTGGACGTGCCCAAAGATTAAGGCTTTCTGGGAGATGATATATAATGAAATGAAAAAGGTATTTAAATATACCTTCCTGAAGAAACCAGAGGCCTTTCTCCTGGGCATAGTCGGCCAATTGGTGCCAAAGAAGGATAGAACTTTCTTTTTTTTAATAAAATATTTATTAAGGTTTTAAAAGTTTATATAAAATAGAAAAAACAAAACAAAAAACAAAAACAGTAAAAATACATACAAAACATACAAAACACATACAACAACAAGTATAATTTCAATCCCTTATATTCATAAAACTTACTTTCCCGACCTCCTCATACCTCCCCTTTCTGTATTCCAGTCTCTAATTAATTCAATTCAGCAAATCCTTCCCCTAATTTCTGTATAATTTTTAACCTTTCTTTTCTTAATCACATAATCATTACAGCTTATAACCACTTAATTTCTGAATCAACATCGTTCTAACCTTCAATAATTTTACAATGTTTCCTAAGATAGTCCTTAAATTTCTTCCAATCTTCTTCCGCCGTCTCTTTTCCCTGGTCTCGGATTCTGCCGGTCATTTCTGCCAGTCCCATATAGTCTATAACCTTCATCTGCCATTCTTCCACGGTGGGTAGATCTTCTAAGGATAGAACTTTCTTTATGTATGCAACAACAGCAGCAAGAATACTTATTGCAAAGTATTGGAAGACACAAGAGCTACCCACCCTGGAAGAGTGGCAGATGAAGGTGATGGATTATATGGAATTGGCGGAAATGACTGGCAGAATCCGTGACCTGGGAGAAGAGTTGGTGGAAGAAGACTGGAAGAAATTTAAAGACTATCTTCAGAAACATTGTAAAATTAATGAATCTTAAAATGATGTTGGACTGAAAATAAGTGGCATTAGCAACAAATTTAATAAGAATATGCAAAAATGAATTGATAAATGGATGGAAATATAGAGTTATAATATGTTAAGATATAGAGTTAGGATAAACAAAAGAGGGTAAGGATTTGCTGACTTGATTATTTAAATGGGAATACAAAAAGGGGAGGTGTAAGGAGGCCAAGGAAGTAAGATAACGAGTTAGGGTTACAAAAATGGATTTGTTTTTATTTTCCTTTTCTTACTTTATGTATTTTTCTATGTTTCTTTTATTGTATTTTTTTCTTTTTATATGATCTTTTAAATTTATATCTTTGTAAAACTCCAATAAATATCTTTAAAAAAAATAAATGGAAACACAGAAGGCTAGCCATTTAGGAGGTTTGCAAAGAGGACAAGGGTGTTACGGGGTAATCTTCTAGCAAACAAGCTTGGCACAGCAGATCTGAGAGGTGGGTTTCTGCTCCCGGAAAGCCAGCCTGGAAACCAGGTTGCCAGGTGAAGGAAGAATGGAAAGATCAACCAACTCACTTGCCTTCAAAGAATTTCTGGTTGCCTGTGGCTACTGGGATAGTGCTTAGATATCAGGCTGGCTGACACATCTTAAAAAATACAAGGAAAAGGCTTTTTTTCTTTCATTAGCAAAGCTCCTTTGGGGCCCCGAATAGCTAAGCTGAGGAGGAAGTGGCTGGTATTACTTGTTTGTTCTTGGTCCTGATCTTGCCTGCCCTTGCACACTCCTGTTGTCTTTGCATATTTAACCAGCACGTCTGTTCCGATGGGAGTCCTATTCCTGCAGTTCCACATCCTTCTCTTTGGCACTTGGGCATTCGGTTCCAGGAGCTGGACCTGAGCACAGAGGCTTTCTTCTACTTGGACTCGACAAAGGAGCAAGAGTGGCTGACAGCTGTGGAAAAGGCTTTGCGTTCCAAATCCAAGTACAAGAAAGTAAGTCCAACCCCACCCATTTCTTCAGCAGCCAGACAGCTGTCAGGAGCTGGAGTGAGGAGGAGGAGGAGGTCAGCAAGAAAAAACTCCTGGTGTCAGTGGTGTTTTATTCAAAAGAAGCCAACATTCTTTATTCAAAGAAACCCAAACCGTGCAGGCCTAGTGATCACAGAAACCTTTCCCAACAGGTCTTGCCCCAGTGAGGTAGTTGTGAAGGCTGAAGGTTGCTACCCTCCCACCACTCTCTGAAGTCTCCTCCTCCCCCTGGTCCTTCCCAAGCAACCTGAGACTCTGACACCTTGCCTGTCTTTGCTCCATCCTCTTAATTTCTCTGTGTTCTGGGAGACCAGCAGGGAGGGGAGCTGATCGCAGCAGGATGGGGAGACCCCCTGGCTTCTTCAGCAGCCTGCCTGATCTCTGCCTCTTGACCCCCGCCTCAAGCCTCCACTTCTGCCTCGGATTCTGGACTGCTGTTTGCCGTAGAATCTTCCTGCCCTCCTGCCTCTTCAGTTTCCAACACCTCCTCTTGCTCACAGTCTGCTCCCTCTTCTCCCTCTGACGACCCCCCACCAGTTCCCTGGCTCTGAGCCTTCTTCCCTTGGGGGATCCCCAGTTGGTGCCACCTGCCACTCCTATCTGCATCCAGCCGGCCCAGGACAGCAAGCAATGAACAGAGCTGATAGACATCCCAGTACCTTGCATCTTCTAGGTGCAGCTGGTGCTCATCTTTGTCAGGAAGGACCAGCTCAGCCGCATCAAGGAAGTGATGAGGGAGACAGTGGGCACAGGCATCATGGGGAAGATGGGGAGTAGACCCTGACAGCGGAATTCCCCACGTCTATCTTTCTGTCTGTCTATCTGTTTTTCTAATCTCTGCCAACCAGTTCCCCCCTCTTTCCTGCTTGCTCACTAACAGCCATCTTTGCTCCGCCCCTGCAGGGTAACAAGGGGTGTGTGGACGCGAGGTTTGTCTGCAACAATACCAGCTTCTGCATGGTCAATTCCCACCTTGCTGCCCACGTGGAAGACTTTGAGTGCCGAAACCAGGATTACAAGGATATCTGTGCCCAGATGAGCTTCCTGCCCCCTGACCAGGGTCTGCCGCAGCTGACAATCATGAAAACGAGTGCGTTTTGAGGGCTTGGAGGGAGAGAGCCTTGGCTGATGTAACTGGAGAAGCAAACTGAGTCATGTTTCTGTAACTTTCCTGCCTGTGTGTAGCTCAGGGTAGGCAGCATTTGTTGTTGTTTAGTTGTTTAGTCGTGTCCGCCTCTTCGTGACCCCCTGGACCAGAGCACGCCAGGCCCTCCTATCTTCCACTGCCTCCCGCAGTTTGGTCAAACTCATGCTAGTAGCTTCGAGAACACGGTCCAACCATCTTGTCCTCTGTCGTCCCCTTCTCCTTGTGCCCTCCATCTTTCCCAACATCAAGGTCTTTTCCAGGGAGTCTTCTCTTCTCATGAGGTGGCCAAAGTCTTGGAGCCTCAGCTTCACGATCTGTCCTTCCAGTGAGCACTCAGGGCTGATTTCCTTCAGAATGGAGAGGTTTGATCTTCTTGCAGTCCATGGGACTCTCAAGAGTCTCCTCCGGCACCAGAATTCAAAAGCATCCATTCTTCGGTGATCAGCCTTCTTTATGGCAGGCAGCATAATGCTCTCCAAATGTTGATAGACCAAAATTCCCATAATTGCTAAGAATTGGCCTTGCTGACTGGGGCTCATGAGAGTTCCACTTCAGCAACACCAGGAGGGTGCAGTGTCGGCGATCCCTGCTGCTGCAGCTGCACCACTAAGGTTTCTACTAGAGCAGCCAGTAGAGAGCAACATAAAGCGAGTGGCAGAGATGTATTAGATTAGATTATAGCAAATGTGGGCAACTTCTCCAGTGATCGGGGTGGGAGTTGCAGTTTGTTAAGGGCAGTAAGGCGAAAGCAGAGCGGCCATTTTGCATGGAGAAGGTTCCAGGCTCAGTCACCAGTGTGTGCAGATCGGGCTGGGCATGATCTCTGCCTGAAAGCTGCTGCCAGTCCATGTAGTCAGTCCTGAGCTTGATGGGTCAATGGTCTGCCTCAATATAAGGTAGCTTCCTATGTTCCTGTGTACTACAGCAGGGTTTGGAGGGCCACAAGCGCCCTGCCCATGAATTAACGTACCAGGGGAAATTCGGAAAGTCTTTGCTGAAAGGACATCAAAGCAGGGGCCAGGTGAACCTCTTTGGGAGATTATTCTGAAAGGTCGGGTGCCATGACTGAAAAGGCCCTGCCATGCTTGAAAGAGCAGGAGTTCCCTGGGAAAGGGATTCTAGTCAGTGGAGAGGCAGTGCAAACATAAGTGGGCCTTCTTCTGGTACCCTTTTCCCAAACCTTGAAACACTTGAAAGGCCAAATGGGATGCTCTGAATTGGGCCTGGAAGCAGTTCAAGAGCCAGTCTAGTTCACAGAGCACTAGCCTAATATGATCATACTGCCCAATCCTAGTTATCAGTCTTACTACATATTGCAGGAAGTGGCAGCAGGCTGCCCCCCCGCCCCCCGACCCCGTGAGCTAGCCTGTAGCTGTGGTTGCTTTGCTTTTTTCCAGCATTGTCATCTGATCACTAAAAATGAGCTTCAGAGACTTCTGACCTACGACCAGGTGAGAGACATCTTTGTGTTATATGTGGTGGTTTAGGATATTGCCCTGTTTATTTCCTTTGTCTGGGATACCCCAGCCTAGGCTAGAGAAGCCACTTTCAGGCAGTTAGGAGCAAAGAACATAGGATGACTGCGACGTCTACAAATGCTTTTTAAGGTTGCAGGTTTGTGCAACCTGAATTAGAAGCAAGTCCCAATTAAGTTGGAGGGTTGCCTTGGAATAAGTAGGACTGCTCTGCAGTTTCCCAGTTAGAGGGCTTTCCTAGCTCAGCACACGCTCCAGATGTTGTTGGACTCCCATCAGCCCCAGCATAGCTGCTGTCCAGCAATATCTAAAGGTCTAAGGTTTCCTGCTCTAGGTTTTGCATCTGTCTGGAAAATCTGCGTTGCTCACATGTTCTTATCAGCAGATACTTCCATTAAGTCCAATTAAATTGCTGGTGCTTTTTGTTTTACATTTTTCTCTCCAAGGTTTGTGTGTTCATCATGTTGACGACCTTTCTCCCACTTGGCATAAGGATCATTGGTATTTTGTGTTGAAACAGAGGCCTGATTGCTGCACCTTATGGTGGATTTAAACTCTGTGAGCGTAGTCATGCCTTAGCCCTTTGAGAAGGATGCTGCAAGGAAGGCAAGGGGGGGCAGCCTCAGACTTCCAACATACGCAAAACCATCATAAAACATTAAAAACTTCCCTAAAGGCTGTATAGTTACTTATCTCCTTGACATCTGACGGGAGGGTGTCCCACAGGGCAGGTGCCACTACTCAGAAGGCCCTCTGCCTGCTTCCCTGTAACTTTGCTTCTCACAGTGAGGAAACCGCCAGAAGGCCCTCGGTGCTGGACCCTGATGCCTGGGCTGAACAATGGGGATGGAGACACTCTTTCAGGGCTGAGGCCATTTAGGGCTTTAAAGGTTGGCACCAACACTCAGAATTGTGCTCAGAAACGTCCTGGGAGCCAACGTAGGATGCGAAAGGATGGTTTTGCAGTTGCTCATAGTGTCGGGGTGTATTCTGGTGGTTGTTAACAGTTTGTATGGATTATTGGTACATATAACATTGCATATTGTAGGTATGGCTAACCTGTGGTCTGCCAGATGTTACTGAGCTGCAGTTCCTGTTGGCTCCAGCCATCATGGCCAGTAATCAGGGATGATGGGAATTGTAGTTCTGCAGCATTGTGAGGGCCACGTGTCTGCTGCTCCTGAGTTAGAGGATTTTCCTGTCGTGTGATGCAGCAAAGTAATTTAAGATGACATGGGGCAAAAATGCACAAGCATCCTGTACCTTTAATAATTGTGTATAAGATAGGATTTCAGCAGGTATACCCCTTTTTTTGCACTTGGCTAACCTACTAGTAGGGACGCGGGTGGCGCTGTGGGTTAAACCACAGAGCCTAGGGCTTGACGATCAGAAGGTCGGCAGTTCGAATCCCCGCGACGGGGTGAGCTTCCCTTGCCCGGTCCCTGTTCCTGCCAACCTAGCAGTTCGAAAGCACGTCTAAGTGCAAGTAGATAAATAGGTACCGCTCTGGCGGGAAGGTAAACACCGTTTCTGTGTGCTGCTCTGGTTCACCAGAAGCGGCTTAGTCATGCTGGCCACATGACCCGGAAGCTGTATGCCGGCTCCCTTGGCCAATAAAGCGAGATGAGCGCCGCAACCCTAGAGTCGGTCACAACTGAACCTAATGGTCAGGGGTCCCTTTGTTGTTGTTGTTGTTGTTTAGTCGTTTAGTCGTGTCCGCCTCTTCGTGACCCCATGGACCAGAGCACGCCAGGCACTCCTGTCTTCCACTGCCTCCCGCAGTTTGGTCAGACTCATGTTTGTAGCTTCGAGAACACTGTCCAACCTGGGGTCCCTTTACCTTTAACCTACTAGTACTTCACCTTGGTCTTCCAGCACAACAGTGGCTGTTAATAGATTCCATTGTCAGGCAACAGGGGGTCTTTTGCTTCTCTGCTGATAAGCGATTTCTTTTTGGCTTTAGCTAAACATTCAGCGTACCCAAAAGACAGCTTTTGCTGATTTCACAGAGGGAGAGATCAAGTTCATCCCGACGTACAAATTTGACTCTAAAACAGATCCTGCTTGATAGTTGAGCCTTTGTAAGTAAGTCCTCTCAAACATTCTTCTGCAAGGCTTGTTTGTTTTTCCTAGTCTGCTGAGATGCTAGTAGTGTCCTGCCTTTCCATCCTCCTGAGCAGGCTAGTAAAACATATATTTTAAACATGGCTTTCTGCTAAGCAAGCTGTTGGAGGAGGGCTAGAGTTGAGGGCTGGACGGACTTCCTTTCCTCTGCAGCCAGAATGGACACCAAGCCACAGAGGAAGAGAGAGATCCAGCTCTCCTTCACCTGCTCACTTTGCTTGCATGGAATTCCGGGTTGCCAAAGGCTGCTAGGCGAGTTGTGAAATGCAAGGCTGTGATATGTTGTCTTCCTCAAGCCATCCCTGCTCTGGAAATGTTTTGGCTCCTTTCCCCCACATTTGTCCTGATAACCAGCATCCTCTGTTTCGTGGTGTGTATAAGCGGTGTTGCAGTTCCTTGAAAGGTGCAGCAGGCTGAATGAGAATCCTCTTTGTGTCAAGGAAGTCTGGGAATTAGACTTGGTGCTCTCTCATAAGAGCATGAGAGCAGCCCTGCTGGATCAGGCCATTGGTCCATCTGGCCCAGCGTCCTGTTCTCACATTGGCCAATGAGATGCCTCTTGGGGAGCCCACAAACAGGACCTGGGTGCAACAGCACGCTCCCCTCCTCCAAGCCATACTGCTTCTCTTGGTGGAGTATGTTCTGTGGCCATTATGGCTAGTAGCCATTGAGCCTCACCATCCATGATTTGGCATATTCTTGTGGTTCTTGACAACTGTCAGAAGCCACCTAGGCCTGCTAGTTTCATTGCTCTTGCTGTGGTAATGGGGAAATCAAAAGGACAGGCGGAACATGTAGTGACGAAGCCGGAAAAGGGCAGGCTCCTTTGGGCAGCATTTCAGGTGCCAGAAAGGGTCTTTTGGATCACTGAAAAAATAGTGTCTGAACAAGAATAACGGGGCCCCTTGCTTTGGGGAAGGATCATCATTTGGTGGTGTGCCATATGCTTTGTATGCAGAGTCTCAAGTTGAAAGGCACCTCCACCTGAAAAAGGATTGGGCCACAGAGAGCTGCTGCCAGCCAGAGGAGACTTAATTAATGAATTGTGGGGTTGGAAGGGATCACGAGGGTCATCTAGTCCAACCCCCTGCAATGTAGGAATCCAAACTGGGGGAGGTCAGAAATTCATTCTGACCTGGTAGATGGCAGCTTTTGATTTCCTGACAACTCTCTCCATGAGGCAAAATGCCTGCACACCTGCAAGGTCCGCCCCTTCAGAAGTTGGACTCCCAAGCCCCATCATCTCCAGCTCTTGACCGTGGTCAAGATCACAGGCCGTGTGTGGAGCCAAAGTTGGACTGTGTGAGCCTTGTGTGTTGCCTCAGCCAGTCCAACTGTCTCCTTGCAGTGGGAAGTGCCGTGTGCCAGCATGGTGTGAGCCAATCCTCTGGAGAGGAGGCAGCGTGAATCAGCTCAGCTACCGAAGCCACATGGAATTGAAAAGGAGCGACCACAAGCCCGTCAGCTCCCTCTTCCTCACAGGGGTAAGACCTGCCCTGGCCAGGGCTATCGTCTATTCAGGGTTTTTAGTTGCCTGCTATGTGGCACCTCCTCGAATCTGGGCAGGCCCTGACCAACAACCAGGCCCCTTTCCACAGAGCTCCTCCTTGGCCAATGACTTCCGGTGCAAGGAGTGGGCAGGTTTTGGCTCTGTTAAATCCCTAGGCTTCCATTCTCCACTCTTCTGAGTACACGCTGCTCCTGCAGGCATGGCAGACCACATGGGATGAACTGTATACCTTAACCGTTGGCTCCATTCATGCAATGGAGCTTCTGTGGTACTTGGCTTGGAGCATTTGGCTTCAGCCCATTGGCTCTGGAAGTCACAGCCGCTGCCATCCTGGGGAAGCTCTCAGAGTTACAGTACTTGCCTCTTTCAGGGCTGGGAACAGGGGGGTGCATCAGGCCTTTCTGCTCTTAACTCATGCCCCCCCTTTCAGTCCGTAGCTCCAACAAATGTGCTCTGCCCCCCCCATAGGTGAAGGTTGTGGCTGACCGACGGTACCGGAAAGTGTTTGAGGATATTGTTCAGTTGATGGACAGGATGGAGAACGAATTCCTTCCCTCCCTGGAGGGAGGTAAAGACTAATAGGATCCTCTCCAACCCCTTAAAGAGGGTTTGCTGCAAAAAGACCAGGGGGGAAAGAAGCCCTTGGCCCATCTAGCTCAGTCTTGAGCGGTTCCCCAGGATTTCCGGGTGATCTCTCCCAGCCCTACCTGGAGATGCTGGGGATAGAACCTGGGACCTTTGCATGCAAGGCCGATGCCCTTCCACTGAGCGGCAGCCTCTTCCTCTTCCTCGCAGGCAAAGACTCCAGGGGTAGCCAGCGTGGTGCCCTCCAGATGCTGGACTACAACTCCCATCATCCCCAGCCAACATGGCCAGTGGCAAGTGCAGCAATATCTGGAGAGCCCCACGTGGACCTGTTGCATGTGCAGTCCCCTAAATGAGAGCCCGGGGCCAAGGACAAACTTCCCCCTGGAGCACGTTTCCTTGCCTCTGCTGAAGGCAAGCACTCTCTTTCCTCCCCCCCCCCCCCTTTTGCTCTGCAGTTTCCGTTTGAGAATGTGAAGTTCCGGCAGCTGCAGAAGGAGAAGTTCCAGATCACAAACAACGGGCAGGTCACCCTCCACTTCTCCTTTATCCCCAAGCTCAGTGACAGCCAGTATTGGAAGCCATGGCTTTGCGCTGAGCCCTGCGAGGGATACTTGGAGCCCAGCGCGTCTCTCTCTGGAATCAGAGAACTGTAGAGTTGGAAAGGGACCCCAAGGGTCATCTAGGGAAGGCCTTCCTTTTCTCCCCCTCTTCCCAACCCTCCTCCCTCAAACCTTGGGAGTTTGGTAGAGCAGGGGAGGCTTAACATTTGTGGGCTGCATTGCCCCATGCTCAAGCCTCCAAGGGCCACACGTCAAAGCAGCGGAGCCCAAAGTGTAAAAGTGTGTGTGGCCAGCTTTAAACAAACACACACACACAAATGAATTGAAGCCAAACAATGCTGGAGGGTCCCCAAACACCTTTTGGCATCGCAGGGAACCAGTGAGAGCAGTCCGTCCAAAAATTACTTTTTTAAAACAATGCGTATTTTTATGTTGTGGAGGCACAAAAATATCTTGGGGAACATATAGAACTAGCCAAACTTTTAAAAACTCAATGAAATGTAAACTAAAAAAGAAAGTTACATTGGGGGCGCAAAAATCCTTTCCCTTTTTATATTCTTTTGTTAGGATCACTTTCTCTTACCCTCCAGTATCCTGTCACCATCTTCTGTGCAGCTGCTGCTTTGGAGGACTAGAGAGGAAAGTGGGGGGGGGGGGGACTGAGTCGCTTCTTCTCCTAATTCTTGAAGTTAAGGTTTCCCCCATACACCTGTGAGAACAGGATGCTGTACTAGATGGGCCATTGGCCTGATCCAGCAGGCTCGCATTGTGTCCTTCTGTTCAATTCTTCACTGTCTTCACTTTTAATTTACAGACAAGCAAACCTGGCTGTGCCAAAGAGTGTATCTACCTGACCTCCTCCCGTTTTAGGTGAGACGGTGGACATTTCCCTGGATGTGTACGTCAGCAAGGAAGAGAAGATTGAGGCTATCTTTGTCCTTCACCTTGACCGTGGCAAGGACTATTTCCTCACCATCAGTGGGAGCTACCTACCAAGCTGCTTCGGGACCTCCTTGGAAGCCTTGTGCTGGATGTCTACCCTTCCCACCCTGCTTCCCTGCTTGAAAAACAGCTGCTCTTCCACTCAGAAATGTGGGGGCTGGGGGTCCTCCGCTGCATTCCGCTTCAGCTTCTGTAGCTGTGCATCCGCTTCCTGTGTGCTGTTCATGCCCTTTGTTTGCCTTGACTGAGTCATCCCAGGTTCTGGTCCTCCCACCTGCCCTTTCGCAGGGCCACTGAACCGTGTGCATTTCCCTGCCATCTGCCCAGATACTGTTCAGCCAACGGGCTGTTTCTTTCTCTTCTCAGGGCCTGTGCCATTAACACCCTTGGTTGTCTTTTGCTCTTGCCTTCCTCCTCTGATCTCAGGGAGAAGACAGCTTCCTAGAAAAGGTAACAGTTGGTTTGCTATCCTCTAGATGTTCTTGTAGCGGGCTCAAATCAGGTACAGGCAACGCCCCGTTTACACGGGGGTTGCGTTCCGAGGTACCGTGCGTTTAAATGAAATTGCGTATATTGGGGACAGCATTGGAAAAGCCTGCAAACACCCTCTAAACTTCCGGAAGCCCTTTGGAAAGGCCTTTTGAAAACCAGCAGCCTCCCTGCAAAACTCCTTGCTCCAACTCTCCACAGGCCTGAGAGGTCGGTGCCAAAGCTCCTGGGAGGGAGTCGAGATGCTGTTTCCATGCCACTTTGCCGCTTTTGTGCTCTTGGGGGGGACATTTTTGCCCCTTCAAGTGCCCCTTCCAGCTTTGCGGCAGTGTGCATGTGCCTCGAAGGCACGTAAATGGAGTTGCCCTTGTCAACGATCAGCAGCTGCTCCATGCAGTGGCAGCTGGTCCCTTAGGGCAAACCAGGCACTACCCCACCAACCTCACCTGCCTGCCTTCTGACTCAAATCCAGTCCAGGTGGTGACTCTAGCTCTCTGCGTTTTTCTCTTCCCTAGTCTCAACGTGGCCCTTGTAGAACTCGGCAGAGGAGAACGGAGACGAAACCAGAATTTGCCAGCACTGCTTGTAACTGATTTTGCGCTGCTTGACTCTGGGTCCGCTTGCGATTGGCAGCACGGGAGGCAGAAAGCCCAGTCTCATGATGCAGGCGCCAGCCCCCTCTGGCCCCAAGAGCCAGTTTTCTCCTTGTTTCTGTGCTCAGCCACTGCTGCACAGGCTATGCCACTCTGGCTTACTCTTACCACCTGAGCACTGGCATTTGGGAAGCGGTAGTGGCTGCTTTGGGGTGGCTCAGGGAAATGTCACTCCTCTCGAAATCAGATATACTTGGGTGTATTATCCTAGCCACAAGGAGACAGTGGTGACTGTCAATTTGGACAGCTGTAGACATTGAGAATCATGGAGGATATGTTTATCAGTGGCTACCGGTCAGGGCTATTTCTTGCCACTATTATCACAAACCACATGCTTTTGATTACCAGTTTCTGGGGAACATGATGGACAGAGTGCTCTTGTCCCCGTGTCCCTATGGACTCCCAAGGGCATGTGGTTGGCCATTCTGGGAACAAAATGCTGATCTAACCCAGCAAGGCTCCTGTGTTCTTTAGCATGCACCAGCTACTCTTGCACTAAGACTCTGATACAGTATGTGTCATTCCCCACATCAATACTCTCTCTCTCTCTCTCTCTCTCTCTCTCTCTCTCTCTCTCTCTCTCTCGACAGGGGCGGGGAGTATTGGTGGCGGGGGGGGGGAGGGGAGGGGGGATGAACTGGGTCCTAATCAACAGCTGCCCTGGGGATGAGGGGATCAAATTCTCCATCCTTGTCAACTCCTTTTAGTGATGGGCTGCTTGCCACTGCTGTGCTCCTAAAGCTCTCTTGCTCCCCCCTCCTCTCTTTCTCTTTCTCTTGAATGTGGTAGCTTGAGATAGAACTAACCACCCTGAACATTTCTGGAGAGGAAGATGGGAAGGAGGCAGGAGGCATGGTTCACCAGCTGCTGTGTGCTGCATTGCCCAGACAAAGTCGTGGGCTGGGGCTCCAGCTGTTGCTCAGTTTCTACCACTGCCTCTGCAACGTGCTCTAGACAAGGGGTGGTGAACATGTGACCCCATCATCTCATCATGCTGGCTGGGGCTGCAGCCCATCAACCTATGAAGGCCCATCCATGTTCTGTTGCTGTTTTTGTTACTTATTTCCTGCCCTTCACCCTAAGGTCCCAGGGCAGGTTCCAGCAATTTAAATAAAATGTTAGCCAAACCTCATGTCCACAGCTGCATATTCAGTAAGCTTTTGGGTGAACTGCACATCCGGAGTGGGAGGATTACGAGCTGCATATTAATAGGGGGAGGGGGAGCTTGGATTTGGGGTGCGAGCAATTTGTTTTTTGTTTTCCCCCTTGAGATGCTTGCTGTGGCTAGGGCCGGGCAATACGTCAATATAGATATATTTTCAAATCAGCTTGAAGTCTAGATAGTGAGACTGGTTTCATAATTTCTGACCTGGCAATATATTGCAAATCATGATGTGTGTGTGTACTATGCAAAAAACACCATGTGGGGGGAAACTGTGAAGCCAGACAATGCTTCTCTAGATTCCTGCAGCCCCTGTGGACTCTGCCGGTTCAGCTTTCCCCTGCCCTCCTGCAGGGGGCAGCAGAAATCACAATGCGGGGGAAACCGTGAAGCCAGCGAATGCCTCTACATAGCTCCATCTTATTTCAGACATCGTGATATATTGGTGTATTGCAATGTTTAGCTAGTGATATATCACTGTGTTGAAAGCCAGCTATCACCCAGCCCTAGTTGTGGCCTCAGAGGGCAAGACTTGTCCACCCAGCTGGAGCAAGGAAAGAATGCATACAGGCACACATTCTGTCAGGCTCTCATGCCAGTCCCCCTTGTCATTGGACCTCCAGGAGAAGCAGTTTCTGGATATCGTACCCCAGGATGGTGATGACTCCACTGAGCGGCCAAGGAGATCTGCCTTTTGGTGGACCACCTCTTCAAGAATGCCTGCCACCAGGTGAGCTGAGGGGGACGGTACCATTGAAAGGATGGGTGTGGGCTGGAATCCAGTACCAGTTTTGGGGTGTGCAGGTTCCAAACGTCCCAATTGATTTATATCTTAGCTACCGACTCGCTCTTACAAACTCCTGCTGTGAGTATAGTGGCACCTTGGTGGAGCGGCAGCGGGTGGGACATCCAGCATACGGTCTTC
The DNA here is from genome assembly GCF_964270895.1 of Podarcis filfolensis. Lineage (NCBI taxonomy): Eukaryota > Metazoa > Chordata > Lepidosauria > Squamata > Lacertidae > Podarcis > Podarcis filfolensis. The sequence goes on from NC_139619.1 coordinate 42,898,271, forward strand.
CTTAGAGCGGCTCAGAAGAACCCAAGTGTTCCCAACCATTGTCTGTCTCTCCCTAGCAAAGCGGCTCTCTGAGACTGGCCACTAGAAGAAGCGGGGAATGATTTCACTCTCCCATTGCCCCAAATCAGGAGAAGGGTAGTAGGAATGCTACTGTGGAAAGCAGGCGGGATACAATTCTCAGCCCTTGCGCCAGCTCTCTTGGTGATGGGCTTCTCTCCACTGTGGCATTCCTCGACCTCACATTATGCACCCCAGGGCTGGATTGTTCTTCATGCTATCCAGGATGTACCTCATCCCTTCCGAACGCATGGGTGGTACTCTGCTTCAGGAGGACCTCTTCCAGACCCCGGGGACACAGGACGAGCTGCAGGAGATAACTGAGTGCCTGGACACCAGCATTTCCGAGACGATCCGTATCCTCTCTGGGGGACATTGTTGGGGAGCAGGGCTGCTTGGTGGTTTTCTTTCGCTCTTGGCTGGAGTGGACCTCACTTTTATATACCTGGTGGCTTAGGTTCCTAGGCCAGCCCATCCTTAAGGCTCTGGGACACAGCACAATGAAATGCCCACAGTCAAGTCCAGTCATGCATCCAAACAGCTTCACAGCTTTAACCCCCATTTGAAAACATCAGCCTGGCTAGATAGAGCAGAGGTGGGGAATCTTGACAGGCCCGCAGGCCCCACATCTAGCATCATACGTGGTGTCAAGGTAAAGACATGGCTGCAAAGGAGCTTCAAGGGTGCGTTCAATTGTTCTTTGGCAAGCAGGGTTTGTTGACCGCACTTTTGGAGTTGACCACTAGTATTTGCTGTTTGGATTGAAACCATGCCTGCAGAAGGACATTTCCTCGGCAGATCAGCTTTGCAGGCAGCTTCGTCAAGAGGGGAGGTGTGGGATAATTACAGTGGGGTGGCTCAGTTGGTAGAGCGTGACACTCTTAATCTCAGGGCTGCGGGTTCAAGGTCCACCTTGCGCCAAAAGGGGAAACTTGCAAGGTGGGCCCAGATGTATAAGGACCAAGCTTCTTGCTTTGGACCAGCCTGGGAAGGAGGCAGGCTGCAGGTAACAGGACAGAACATTTCCCTTGCCAGGCTGTCAATAGCTGGCAGTGACCACTCGGTGGCCGAAGCTCTGCTCATCTTCCTGGAGGCAGTGCCAGAACCAGTCCTTTGCTATGAACTGTATCAGCGCTGCCTTGAGTGCTCACATGACAGCCACCTCTGTTGCCAGGTCGGCCCCAGAGCCCCATCTCTTCCTGGCTGGTCTGTGGTGTGTACAGAAGCATAGAATCAGAAGGGATTTCCAAAGTCATCTAGTCCAAATGTTGCCGCGAGTAACAGGAAATCCACTAAAACATCCCTGAAAGCCAGTAAACCGGCACACTGGCAGGAGGGCTAGTCTGGTCTGGGAAGCCTTGTTAACTGCAGAGGTTGCTGATGTCTCCTTTGATAACCATCCCTCTCGGTTGTGGAGGGGGGTGGGGTGCGCACATGTTGCCTTTTTGCTTTCTGACCAGGACTTGTAACAATAGCCCACCTGTTTCAGTGAACCTCGCTTGAATTTCCAACCCAGGAAGCGACCATATACTGGGCCATCTAGCTCAGTATTGTTGAAATTGACAAGCAGTGGCTCTCCAGGATTTCAGACAAGGGATGTTCCCTACCCTCCTGGGAGATGCTGGGGGTGGAGCCTGAGACTTTCTGCATGAAAAGCAGGTGGTTTACTGCAGAGCTATGGCCCTTCCCCCAAGATATCTCAGTTGGTAGAGCATAAGACTCTTCATCTCAGTGTCCTGAGTTCGAGTCCCACCTTAGGCATTGCAGGGGGTTCGATTAGTTAACCCTTGTGGTCCCTTCCGACTCTACAGTTGTATTATTCCCCAAAGTTCCCAGCAGAGTTCTAGTCCGGTTACCATTTTAAACATTCTTTTTTTTTTATGCCAGGTCTAAACCTGCAAACATAACAAGTACACCGTGCTAGTGATCCATGCCCCTCCTCTAGCAAAGCTCTGCACTGAAACTCCAAACCGCCCCTCCCTGTCTTGCAGGTGATCTGCCAGTTGCCGCGGTCGCACCAGAACGTGTTCCGCTTCGTGGTGGCTTTCCTGTGGGAGCTGCTGAAATACTCTGAGAGCAACAATGTCAGTGGCAACATGCTAGGTAAGGCCTGCCTGTCCTGGCTGGGAGCTGGCCTTCCTCCTGCTCCCGCCTCCTCTCATGCAAATGTTTTCGCTTCCCTGCAGCCACCCTCTTCGCCAGCCTCCTGCTACGGCCTCTGCCCAACGTTCTGCCGAGTGCCATCGGCTTCCTCCTGGGCTTCCTGCTGGGGGTGGATGACTGCGAAAGGTGCCAAGCGTGACTGGAGACGAAGTGGGGAGGGAAGAGGCAAGGCCCAGCCTCTGTTCTCTGGTGCCTGCCCTTCCCCTTGTGCCATCTTGCCATGTGCCAGCTCCCTTCCCTGTGCTTTGCCCTTTCCACCTTTTCCTCTTGACTCCTGACACGGTTGCACACTTGGCTTTCCACATGGTTCCAGGGCATTGGCAGCAGGTTCAGGGTGCTTGGGGAGGGACCCTGTTGGAGGACAGTCATTCCCCTGCCCATCCTACTACCACCACTGCTGCTCTCAGTCCCTGCGCAGTAGTCCACGCTCTCCCCTTCTGCTGCAGCTGAGCATGTGCTACTCTTGGTGGGTACCAGGCATAAGGATTCCTGGCCTGTCCTGGGATTGCAGGACCTCTTTCTCTGTCCCCCCAGCCTTGATGCTCATCAAGAAGGGGCAGGGCAGCCACTGTGGCCCACGTACGCCTTAGCCTGCTCTCTATAGTTCAGCTATCTGTCCCCATTCTGCCAAGTAGAGTTCTAGGGTGTTCATTCTTCATGAGACACTAAGCACTGCCTAAAGGGACCAGGGAGGAGGAGGGGGCGCAGGCTGGGAAGCAGGAGGGGAGCTGAGGCAGTGGGTACAGCTGGGTTGGGTTGGGCTCCCCACCCGACCCCAAGTTCTGCAACTTTGTCTTTCTGCTTTTCTGTCCTGGGTTCCTGTACTTGGTGCACACACACTCTTAATTTATTGGGAAGCGGTTGTTTCAAAATGAAAGATCCGTTGTGCAGAGATTGTTCTGGTGTTTGGAGGGGAGCTACACTTGCCTTGGCTGGTTTCTCCACTGCTCTGAAGCTCAGCCAGACTTTCCAAATGTAGCCGCCTTGGGCCCTCGCAGCACACATGAGGGAGAGGCTGTGGAGAGGGGGTGCTGCATGGGGCATCAGGTTGTGCAGATACCATGGAATCTGACTTCGCTCTTCACAACAAGGCTTGCAGGTGCAGAAAGAGGGCTACATTGCTTCCCCAAGGTGTTTCTCAATTGCTTTCCTTCCTCATACTGCTTGCAGCTTGCAAGTTTCAGCCCAGCAGCAGCTGGCTGCGAATTATTGAATAGACTCTTGAGGGGAGGTCTGCCCTCCCCTCTCCCCATTAAGCTTTGTCTCCAGGGCTCAGTGGTAGGAGGGAGAGCAGAGGAAGAAAAAGAACTGGGCTTGGCTTGAGGGGGTTATGAGAGCATATGTGCACCTGGTGCCAAGGGATAAGGCTGCAGAACTGAGCAGAGCACACTTAAGAGCAGGAGGAGCTGAGCCCTGCTCCCGCCACCACCACCAACAGCAACTCCTAGATGTCCACTTGTTCTTCTCAAGGGAGTCCCAAAAATGACCAAAGGAGACTGGAGCTCTGAGAGCAGCTATGGAGACTGCAGAGTCTGGATGGGAGCTCTTTTATTACTTATTTTCATTTGAAGTGGGATGGAGTGGAGGCTAGATGGATCACTTTGAGGGGGGGGAAGCAGGTGCTGAGCAGTGGAACGGGATTGGGAACTTCCCCCTTCCCCACTGAAATAATCCAACTGGGCACCCTAGGAATTGGCAGGGCCAACCTGCGCATGAGGCGTTGCAAGGCCATTGGCTCAAGGGGGGGCAGATCAAGGTCCATAGAGCACCATGCTTGCAGCCATGCCACTATTGTGACCACGGTCAGGCCCTTGTGAGGGTTTCGCCAACACAACCTGCTCCTCTCCAGCCTCCTTTCCTAAAGGAGAAGCAGAGGCAAGGCTCAGGGTGTTTCTGCCTCAAGCAAGAACATCCTCAGCTGGTCCTGGCAGTGGACATTAGAAATTGCTTTCGATATGAAAAAGAGTGGAATGCAGGAAAGTGGGGGGAGGGGAGTGTGTTAAAGGAAAAGGGAGGAGTTTTCCAAACTAAAATGGGGGTTGAAGACAGAGCTCGATTGAGTCACAAAAGGGGCTTCTGCCAGCCCAGTGGAATTTCCGGCTCCCCACATCCCAGTGTCTTAAAACACAAGAAGAGCTTGGGGAGTCAATTTTGTGCATAAGGTAGATGTTTGGCATGGTCTGTCCTTGATGTGAAAAGAGGATCCTTTCAATATTTACTTTGGTGAACTACAGCTCCCACAACAACAACTCTGAAGGTGACGCAGATGTTCAGAGCGGGGTGCTGATAATGCCAAGGTCCTAAGTTTGATCCCTGTATAGGCCAACTGCATTATTCCTGCATTGTAGGGGATTGAACTAGATCAGTGGTTCCTAATTGGCTAATTACTGAGGACCCCTTATTTTTCAAAAGCCAAGCCGCAGACCCCCTACTTTTGAAAAAATTGATAACTCTATGGTAGTTACCTCTGCAAAGCAATTTTTTGAACAAAATGTGGGGTAATAAGCAAAGGATTTTAGGTATACTAAAAACAACAAGACCACCCATAAAATGTATGCTATTGCCATGCCAATATGAGAGAAAATTAGTTGGAGGGAGGCAAGGGATGGGGCCACGGACCCCTGATTGGGAATAACGGAACTAGATGGTCCTCGGTGTCCCTTCCAACTCCACAATTCTATGATCCTGTGTCTTAAACACAAATCTTGAGGAATAGTGTGTGTGTGTCTGTGTGTTTTTCTGTCTGAACTTTCCCAGCCTTTGCTTTATTCTGATTTGCGCTTGCGTCCCTACTCCCCACGTGTAGAATTGCTATACCTTGGGATTTTCCTGGACATTCAAGCGTTTCCTGCATGGACACTTGTTTCCAACGGCCAAATCCCGGCGGATGGCAACCCTACCCACTTGTGCCAGATTGCCTGGCATACGTTACAAGCATCTAGTCACATAGATTCTCCAGAATCCCGGGCCTAGCCCACCTGACGGGAAGAGTCCGCGACCAGAAGGAGGAGGAGTACCAGGAAGAATGGACAAAATTCAAAGATTATTTAGCTAAATATGTCAAGATAACCTAACTGGAAAAGCTTGCAAATATGAGATAGGCTTAGGGTTTAAATATGTAAGGATAGGAATTAAGATGTTTCAAGCTAGATTAGAAAGAATGAAAGATGTGAAGTGATCAAGTTATATATTTTTTTTAAAGAAGATTGATTTTGGAAAACTGTTAAAATGAAATACAATGAAATTCAACCAGGGGGATTTGAGGAAGTCACTTAACAATGTTATCAAGATTGGTTTAATTACAATTAGGATGTATGTTTGTTTGTGTTATGTACTGAGTTCAATAGGATCCAAACTGCAGCAGTCTGATTGGTCCTAGAACAATAGGATTCAGAATGCAGCAGTCTGATTGGTCCTAGAACAATGCAGCAGTATGATTGGTTGGCAGGAACCACCCAATCATGCTCCAGATAGAAGTGAATCCACAACCTGATTGGCTTACAGTAGAATTCCGGAATTAGCCAATCATGTGCAGCCCATTGTGTAAATAATGTATATAAAGCAGATACTTTGAGGAGACATTCATTCATTCCTCCTCACCACTATGAGCTGAATAAAGAGCATGAAATCACTTTGCGACTCTGAGTATATTTCAGTTTGTTTGTTTGTTTGTTTGTCTTAAATTTTTTTTGGAAAATTAATTAAAAAAACTGAAAAGAAAAACACCATAGATTATCCAGAATCCCAAGCAGCGACACTGTGAAACTTTCATAGGAATAAAAGGTAGGGGGAAAGGAGGCACAATGTCAAGCAGGCAGCAGAATAAACCCGAGCACTGTGGGTCTAAAACCGGCCCCTGAATCTCTTGCTCCCCACTCTGCCCTTCTAACAATACCATTTTTTTGCTTGCTGGATGGCTGTGTGCAATGAGACCTCAGTCACTGAGGAAGGGTGCTGGCCCAGTGGTAGAAGTATGTGCTTGGCATGCAGGCGATCCAAAAATCAATTCAAGAGCAAAATTCCAGTTCTCATGTTTTCTGTCGAAATGGCTAATTTAAAGGGGAATAGCATGGTGCCTTCCACAGAGTCAGACCATTGAGCCGCCGAACTCCTTAAGGGAGGACCAGAGCTCACTGGTGATGCAGGTCCCAGAACAGTCTCCAGCATCTCCAGGTGAAACTGAAAACATCACCTGCCTGGAACCTTGTAGAGCCACTGCCAATCAGTACAGACAGTGCTGAGTTAGGTAGCTATGATCCATCCACCATCACCCTTTGCCCGAAGCAAAGGCACATCGCTGGTCCAAATCTTTGAAAGACTTTCCCTGCTCACCAAGCCACCTGCCCTCCTTTATGCATTGCCGATGGCTTATCAAAGGGATCCTCACTGCAAGTCTCATCAAGGCAGACAGCTTGATGAAATCTTGGTGCCCTTTCTTACAAAATGCTAACAGGGACAATGGCACCAGTTGCCCTCTGGACTCACAGAGTGCAGCTTACTTTGGAGCCATCAATTGTACACATTTGGAATGGCCCTTGAGAAAGGATAGTCTGCCTATAGTCAGCAGCTTACCCCCTTGTTGTTTGTTAAAAACTTGAATAAAAAGCATGCTTAAAATAAAACAGGAAAAGTGAAATTTTGCTGGTTTCTTGAGAAAAGAATAATGCCTCATTATTTGTATCTGCTTTTAAATGTTGTTTCTCTTCTCTTTGTAATGAGTTTTACTGGGTCTGTGGTCATTTTAAGTTGCTTACCTTCACTAAAATATATAAATCTACTCGACTGGAAACTTTTATTATCCAAATTCAAACCCACTTTGGATAGCAAAATTCCTGGAGTGGGGAGGAGGGTTCAATGTTCTAATAGATTAGATATGGACAGTCCTTCAGTACAGCAAAACTTGACACTTTGAAACCTTTGAGTCCTTTCCAAAAGGACTTCACCCACTATTTAGGGGGGAAGTATGTCAGAACTGACCTTCTGCAGTACTGATTCCACATTCTTGGACTCCTAATCTTACACGTAAATTAGAGCTGGAACCATCTCAGGCCCTATGGCTCTTGAAATGACCATGACCTATTGAGCAAAACCACAGACTCCACCTCTCTGGTGACTAAACCCCACTTGCGTTTGCAAAATAAATTAACAACAGAAGAAAATCATGGAAGAAATAAAATGGCTTTTGAAATTAACAAAGGCGATTCCTTTTATCCACATGTATTACGGGACATGTTCAAAGCGCCCCTCAGGAGAAATTCTGTAAGCAAAGGTAGCAGATACACAAGGACACATTGCTAAAAGAAACAAAGGGATTTGGAGGGACCATGAGTGAACAGGTAGTACCAGAATGTACAGAATTGTACCTAGAAAAAGGTTACAACTGGATTACCTTTTTGTAAACAAAAACAACAACAACCCCCAAAATAAAACTCGGAAGCAGCAGGACTCCTTAGGAACTCTTCAAAAAACAAAACACAAAACTGCATATCCCTACCTAGTCACCAAATGTGAGGGGAAACGTAAACCAGCGTCTTACACTGCTTTAAATGATAGCCAGATTCTGCAATTTTTTACCACACCAGAAGTAAAAGCACGGGGCATTAATAAGTTTTTGAAAAATCATGCACTTCATTTGTAGGCAAGGGAAAGCTTTCTGAAATGTACAAAATCTTACTAAGACACACAATCTGTTGAAATGACCAAGCAGCGGACAAGATTCGGGGACAGTGGTGTGCCGCCTGGGGAAATGTTCCTTTCCATTCACCTTAAGCAAAGATGTGGTGACCTTGTGCATCCATAAATAACTTTCAGAAATGTATTTCATTACTTCCCAAAGCTTCTCAATGGGCTACCAAATGGCATTTCTTTCTATTTTGGATGAAACTGGGGAAGCAGCTTTAGAAGAAGGGGTTGCTGACATTCACTGGCCTGGAAAACACCTGATGCCAATATGATGGCAAATTGTGGGTGGTGCATTGATGGAGAAACTAAGGCAACAAATGGGGACATGACGCCACCGGTGTTCTAAAGATACATTTCATGTAAAGATTATGATGGGCTTCTTCAAATGCCCATAGCCTCTTACAAGCAGAGGTTTTAGATCAATTTTCTGTAAACCTCTGTCATAAATAGTTGTCACTGAAAATACGACCCAACAATGCAATGCTGGACTCATCCCTCCCGTCAGCGTGCCTGGAAAGCACGGGTCCCGGTAGTTTCCGCCTCACTCTGCTCCTTTCTCTGTGAAAGCCTGCTCTTTAGCTTTCACATCGGAGCAAACCTCAACCCACCCCCTCCCAAAGAAACCTTTTTTATGAGCCCCCCTACTCTGCGTGTGCTTTCTTTGGCTCCTGTCTCAATGTGCAGAAATTGAGCACATGAATTTTCCAGCATCGGGAGTTTCCCCCAAGACAGTGTTGAGATCAGGCGTGTTTGTGTGGCTCCACGCTTGCAGTTATTGGGGCTTTGGCTAAGAGGAGTGCATGCACTTTCAGCAAGACATAGCTAGCTAGCTAGCTAGACAGTTTACCTCCCTTTGCTACAGTTTAAATTTCTGCATGCCATCTGCTGTTGTGGAACAAGTCATCCCCATGATCCCTCTAGCCCAGTGCTCTCTCGGGCGGCCCACAGAAGCTCTCAAGGGTTTCAGACAAAACATTTGTTCACTTCAGCATATAGCAGTCCAAAGAAATGTATGCTCTAGAAGGTCACAGGCTCCCCCGTCTTTGGGGTAGAGGTTTGACGTCTGAGACTAGATCTGCAGGACTCATAAACATTTCACTCTGTAGAGATGAGTAGTCGGCACCGTCCGAGTATAGGAGGAGGGGGGTGGGGGTGGAATACGGGGGTGAGAAATAGAAGAATGCGTTCCATCTCCTACACGAAGTCAGAGCCAATTATGAAGATTGACCAGTTGCTTATAGATCAAATGCCTGGATCATGCAGCTGCAAAGAGGTCTACCCAGCCGCTCCCACAGGCAACATGGAATTCTTCTGTGCAATTTACTGTGTTGTTGTTGTTGTTAAAGATGTAAGACAAGCCTATATTGCACTTCATTAAAAATGCCAGGTCACTTCACAACAATATACTGATGGACTCAGTAGAATCAGCAATCAGTACTGGGGCAGGGGCCTTGGCTGGCACCCTGAAATGCACGGCCCCTGCGCCAGTCCTGAGGAGGCTCAAGGCCAGGGGTCAGCAACCTTTTTCAGCCGTGGGCTGGTCCACCGTCCCTCACAGCATGTGGGGGGCCGGACTATAATTTGGAGAGAGAAAATGAACGAATTCCTATGCCCCACCAAGAACCCAGAGGTGCATTTTAAATGAAAGGACCCATTCTACTCATGGAAAAACACATTGATTCCCGGACTGTCCGTGGGCCGGATTGAGAAGACGATTGGGCCGCATCCGGCCCCCGGGCCTTCGGTTGCCTACCCCTGCTCAAGGCAATCACTTCCTGCACTTCACGTTAACGCAGAAGACGGCCCAGTTGTGCTCAGATGCTCAAAATTCCCTTTTCACCTTTGAACCTTTGGAGGGTCTGTTTCAGTTGGCATCGGGACAGCTCACCTAGCAGTGCAGCTGCCTTTATTGCAGAGGCAGGAAGTTTCCTTCCTTTCATATTCAGGATTTCTGTACTCACATAGAAATAATAAAATGGTTTCTGCTGTTTGTTAAAAGTCATGAATGAACTCTCACAACTCGTTGATAAGGTAGCTTGCTTGTGTTTCGAGAAATCGTATAAGAGGAGCATTCATAGGAAGTTGCACTTGACAGAGTCAATCTAGCTTAGCACTGCCTACACTGACTGGCAGCAGCGCTGCAGGGTTTTCAAACAGGGGGCAGTCCCAGCCCTGTCTGGTGGAGATCCTGGACTGAACCTGGGATCTCCTGCATGCAAAGCAAGGCCTCCCTCAACTCGGGAGGCGTGAGTTCTCTACTGTATTTCAACAAATGCTTTCACTTTATCATTTCATTTTCATCTGTATATTTTGTGCACATATTTTCCTGTATGTTTTAGACAGAGAGGAGTAGCAATAGGGTTAGAGGCAAGGGTCAGAGTTAGTGTTGTGTGAGCATTTTAAAGCAGTTGAGTTTAAACAGGAGGGGATTTCACCTGAAGAGATGGCCAGCATCGTGAATCTGTAAGTAGGATTTCGACTGCTTCTTTTTTGTAATCTTCTGGGGCGAGGGTTTGGGGTCCCCCACACGGCCAGCATCCCCATGGAATTCAACCCCTTCCTGAACAGCTTAACTTCTCTTCCCACCTGCCTTCCCATTCTCCCTCAAATCTCATTGCAGCTCAGCTGGTTAGAGGGAGCTGCAGATAGCACCAAGGTTGCAGGTTCGATTCCCATAAGGTACAGCTGCATATTCCTGCATTGCAGGGGGTTGGACTAGATGATCCCCAGGGTACCTTCCATGATCATTATTTTGGGATGCTTTTTATTACATTCGTAGCCCACTTTTCATCCAAGCAGTTCAAGGTGGCATTTATGGCTTGCCTTTCCCCCTGTTTTCCCCCTCACAACAAACCTGTTAGGCAGGCTAGGATGAGAGTGACTGGACCCAACATCAAACAGTGCACTTCATGACTGAGTGGGGATTTGCACTCGGATCTCCCAGGTCCTCCTAGTCCAGAATTCTAGCCACTATACACCCCCCTCTCTCTACCCCTTCTCCGTTTCTCAACTCTTCAGCCATCAACTGCAACAGACAGGGGTTCTGTCAGTCTTCCTGTCAGTCACTCTGACTCTAAGAGAGTTTTCATTGCATTCTTTGGCTCATCTATGCCTTGATGCTTTGACGACCTTCCTAGCAGCCCCCTTCGCTCTCCAGGCAGGGCTGCTGTCCTAAAAGCATTATGCTGAGGGCTCTTTTAAATGCTGGAAATGCTTCTCTTATCTTTCCTTTGCTGGGGGTGGGGGGAGTGTTGGAATCCCCCCCCCCATACATGAGATGCACCACTGTGTTCCTGTGGAGAGCCGTTTGGGGTCTGTGGGTGCATAAAAAAACAAAAAGAGCCCTATTGCGTGGCGAGTTCCAAAGTGGAAATAAAGACACATGACACAATTATTTCAGGTTAATGGGCTAAATATGGCCACAACTTTATTGGTTACAGGTGATGAGTGGTATTGGCTTAGGCATTGGTCCTAACTGACTATCCGGCTTCAGCCTGTCCGCTTGAAGTCCGGGAAGGGTTAACCACCAGTAGAGGGAGTCCTGCTGATGCACATCAACTCGCAACCCCCCCCCCCCCCAGGTAGGCGAAAAACCAAGTCCGGCAAAAGAGGGAGATCCCCGGCCGCGCCAGCGATAAATAGGGCTGGTCACGCCCCCTGAGCCAGCCAATTCCCTCAGTCGTACTTTCCAGACTAAGGAGAGCCCACTCAGTAGCTGCAGCATCCTTGCTTGATGCAGACCTCCTGGGTCATGTGGCTGTGAAATCCTGCCACAGCACAAAGATGGCCATACTGCAGGCTTGGAAGGAGTCGTTGCCACCAAAGACAGGATCCATAAAGCCTCCTTGTAAATAGGGTGGAATGGGGGCCAGGTCAATTTGGTGAATCAGTAAATGTGGCAGAAATTCATCTCTCTTCTCCTTCATTCTCTTCCAGATGACATAAGACTTGATGTCAGTTTCGATTATGGGGAGAAGACACAAGTTTCAAGACTCAGCGATGATGGAGTGGCAATTTTTGCTTGCTGTTTCATTGTGTGTTGTTGCTAATTGTGATCATTGCTGTTGTTTTAGAATTCTTTCCTATGCAATATTACTTTTTTATTGCTTTTAAATTGTTGCTTTTTAAATTGTCCTTGTAAAGGAAAGTGTTCTGCTAATGTTGATTGTATTCTGAATTGCTTCAAGAAGCCTCATAGCAATGAACACTATTAAGAGTAATAATTATTTTACCTGCCTTAATTATAATAAAGCATTGACATGCATATTTAAAATTAGCGGTTAAGGTCTTAAACTACATATTTTAATAGTTTCACATCTGTATTCTTTACTGTGTTCTAGCTTATAGATTTTAATTTTAACCTCCATATATATGAGAGCCAGTGTGGTGTAGTGGTTAAGAGCGGTAGTCTCGTAATCTGGGGAACCGGGTTCGCGTCTCCGCTCCTCCACATGCAGCTGCTGGGTGACCTTGGGCCAGTCACATTTCTCTGAAGTCTCTCAGCCCCACTCACCTCACAGAGTGTTTGTTGGGGGGGGGGTAGGGAAAGGAGAATGTTAGCCGCTTTGAGACTCCTTAGGGTAGTGATAAAGCGGGATATCAAATCCAAACTCTTCTTCTTCTTCTACATGTTCTCTATCTCTGTATAAGTCCATATTCTGGTTTGTGGCTGTAATAAATTGATTCGTTCATTCAATAAAGCTTCGGTGGTTTTGAAATTCAGTAAATTGTCTCTGCCTCCATTTTTTGGTATTGAGGGAAACGCTCTATAAAATAATCAGAAAACATCAGGGTTGTAGTCAACATCAGTCCTTTCCACAGCAGACCTATTTAAATTGATGGGCACAAATTACGTGGCTGTGTTGATTTTGACGCATCTCTTCTGAGTAAAACTCAGTTGACTACTGTAGGGATAATCGCGGAGTGGGGAGTGGGGTCCAGAGGGAGCACACTCCCCACCAGCAGGCAGCCACAGTCTGCCTGCACGCGTCACCCTGGGGTGCGTAGCATACTCCCCCTCACAGACAAAGTCATGGCTGTCTGGAACATCGTTCCCTCTGTCTGACCTTTTGCGGTCCCAGCAGTCTGCGGTGTCCTGTCTGTAACCTTTGTCCCTGAGACCTTTTGTCTCCTTCGTCATACACTGTGCAAGGGGAAAATGACGCGGTGGAAACAGGTGCCAAAATAACTTTGTACCACCCCACGATCTTGGGACCAAAGGTGTGTAAAGGTCACAGCCCAAAATGTATCTGCCTAGCTTGCATATTTGTCTCAATAAAAGGAGGCTCCACAGGACTGGTCAGCAGCTCGCTTCAGCCCACCTGTACGCAGCTCACATGATGATCAACTCCTGTCTTGTGCCTTCACTTCAGACTACTCCTCACAGGATATCATGGAATTGTAGAGTTGGAAGGGACCACAAGAGTCATCTAGTCCACCCCCTGCAATGCAGGAATATTTTGCCCAACGTGGGGCTCCAACCCACGACCCTGAGATGAAGAGTCTCACACTCTACTGACTGAGCTATGGGCAGATAGCTTGTTTGATAAATGTGTCCCTTGGAAACATTTTGGTTTTATCCTCTCTGCAGGAGTTGCTATGCCTGATCATTCCATCTAGTTCTGTCGAAAGAGAGGTGGGGGTTGTTTTCTGATTTCTTAATTGTGAATATTTGGGGGGGAGGGGAGGCATAGGTGGAAAGGAGATACTCAGATGGACCAGAGTGAAATGGGGCCGAGTGAAATTGGGGCTTCGGGATGGCCTGGGGAAGTCTAAAAGTGTCACATCCAAACCAAAACTCTTGCTTGTTGGATGCCCCTGCCTTCTGTCATCATTTGAGCTTTCCTCTGCTTCCCTTTCAAGCTGCTGTCTGGAAGGAGGCCAAAGCCCACTTAAACATAAGAATAATTATAAGAAAGCATTCAGTCAACAGCCAGAGTTGAATGAAGACGATGTGCTAGGAGGAGAATGAGCTAATTAAACCATTCTGCAACACACACACACACACACACACACACACTGCACTCCGAACCCCAGTGCTGTTATGAGGACAATGGTCACAACCACACATTTCAAGAAGCATTGCACTAAGAGTCACAGATTCACCCAACACATCCTGGGAACCTCTGTTTGCTACAGATCTAACATCTCTCAGCACCCTTGTCAAACTACAGTTCCCAGGATTCTTGAGGGAAAGCCTGGACTCTTTCAAGTGGTGTAAGAGCTTTAAATGTGTGGTGTGGAATTCCTCCAAAATAATTGGGGAACTGTGCAACCCTCTCTCTCTCAGGCTACGGTCCTGCCCCAGGCTCAGGAGGAGGAGGAGGGCTCTTTATTAGATTAGGTTTGTATTCTGCCTTTCTATTTTCATGCTCAAGGCAGCTAAACCGTCAGAACTACATAAATCAATTATAATAATCAATACAATAAGAATAGCATTAAGAATTATTTACCAAATCTAAATAATCTGATAGAAAATTGAGGGAGGGGTGATCTCTCCATCGGCTGCAGTCTTTGGACACAACATTTCAATGAACGTTATTGTTGTTATTATTATTATTATTATTATTATTATTATTATTATTTATTTCATTTCTATAGCGCTTTATATTTTCAAGAAAAAATTCAAAGCAGTTTACAGCATATTAAAACATAAATAAAACAATCTGAAGAATGTCAAATATAGAGTATACAGTTAAAGCAACATAGTTAACCAAAAACTGAAATATTAAAGATTTCAAAATAAAACATTACAAAGGAAGTCAACTACAGAATACATATTTAACACAAAGTTAACAAAAACAAAACAAAAAACTTAAGCATTCCCCCCCCAAAAAAAACAACAACATTGCTAAGTAAAGTCAAATATAAAATGCACATTTAAAACAGCAGAATTCCCAAGAGAATAAAATATGATCATAAGCATGACACGGCTGTTTAGCAGGCACAAAAAGATGGGGCAAAAGAATCCAATAGTTTGGGCTTCTTGTCAGGCCGAGCGATGTCCCTCTGGTCTCACCAGGAGCCTCTTTAGTAGAGCTGGTGTCTGGGCCCTGCCCCCCAGGCCAGGTGGAAAGGGCCTTGCAGGAAGCGGCCTTCACAACTCACAACCGGCCAAGGCCATCATGATGACACACAGTTCAATAGGGCAAGGTTTCTGGCAGGTGGGCATCTAAAGCCTACCAGACTGTCCACGCAGACCTTGTTGGTCCACTTGCAACCTCTCTAGGTGGAGCAAAGTACTTCATGGTATTGATTGATGCTTTTTCCAGGTACATTCATGTGTTCATGCTCAAGCAGAAATCAGAAGCGTTTCCGAGGTTCAAGGAATTCTGTGCTTGGTTGCAAAATGTCCATGGAAAGCAACTGCAAAACCACTGGTTGGCTTTGTGGGAATGTTCAGGGATGCAGGAGAGGATATATTGTGAGATTATATCCTAGTCCAACTTGTGCTAACAAGTTCCCAAAATATCAGCAGAGTTTATAACATTCCCCCTTTTAAGTTCGCAACGGTAACTTCTGCACAGGTTCGCTAGAACCTCTATAATAATTACTCTGGTAATTTCCCCCTTTTGTTTTTTTTGTTTTTAAATAATTTTTTATTAAAGGTTTTTATAACAACAACAGACATATAACAAATACATAAACAGACAAAAACAAAAACAAAACAAAAAACATGTACCATTTCATATCTTAATTTCTTGTACCTTTCTTCCCCGACTTCCTCATGCCTCCCTTTTCTGTATTCCAAATTCTTATCAATTACTCAGCAAATCTTCCCTTATTTTAATTTGAAGTTAATCTAATCTTCCTTATTCTCCTTGTCTTAACCCTTGCTAATAGTAACCATTTACTTTCCAGTCCAACATCATTCTAACTTTCATTAATTTTGTAATATTTCTTTAAATAGTCCTTAAACTTTTTCCATTCTTCTTGCGCTGCTTCTCTTCCCTGGTTTCAGATTCTGCTCGTCATTTCTGCCAGGCCCATGTAGTCTATCACCTTCATCTGCCATTCTTCCAGTGTGGGTAGTTCTTGTGTCTTCCAGTACTTTGCAATAAGTATTCTAGCTGCTGTTGTAGCGTACAAAAAGAAAGTTATATCCATCTTTAACACCCCCTGTCCGACAATACCCAAGAGAAAGGCCTCTGGTTTCTTAGGGAAAGTATATTTAAATACCTTTTTCAGAAGAATCATTTGCTAAGGTACTGGCGAGGATAAACGACTCTTTGGAGGAATTAAAAAAGCAAGGCGCAGAAACTAAAGTACAAGTTGCTGAAACAAATAAGAAAATTGAAGAAATCTCTGGGAAAATTGACTTAAACACAAAAAGTATAACTGACCTTGGGAACAAAGTGAACTCAAACGCAGAAGCAATTGGGAAACTACTGGAAGATTCATCTACAACACGAAAGATAGCTGAGGAAGCTAAAGAAATTGCAACTGCTGCTGAGGAAAAGTTTCCACCAGTGTACAAGAAGCTGGATGAGTATGAGCTGGCACTCTCTATGCAGGATATGCAACGTAAGGAGAGGAACCTAAGGATTAGACTTGTGCCGGAAAAGGAAGGAGACAACCTGGTGGACTACCTGACAAAAGAATTTTCTGACTTTTGGAAGCAGGAGCTGGACAAAGAAGAATTTAAGATAGAAAGCGCATTCAGATTGGGAGCAAGGCAGAGGAAGAACAGACCCAGAGACTGCTTAATAACTCTAAGATCAAAGGAGGAGCGAGACAAAATATTGAACCTGCACTACCAAACAACCCTTCAAATTGAAGATTTTCATATTGAGATTTTTAAAGACATTCCCAAAAGTATTTTGGACGCAAGAGGATTCTACAAAGACTTGGTGACACTGCTGAAAAGGAACTACATACCATTCAGGTGGGAATTTCCCCAAGGCTTGTCTTTCAAATACAAGGGGAAGAAAAGAAGAATAAGGACAGTGAGTGATAAAGACAAGTTCTTGGGAGAACACGAAGAAGACCTACAGAAAGAGACGTTTCCAGGACAAGGGCATCCTTCATTAGATACGGATACGGAACCACCGACAAACGAAGAACAAAAACTGGGAGCTGTAGGAGGAAAGAGTAAATAACCCCATCATGGCTCTGCAACTTCTAACCTGGAATTGTAACGGTTTGAACATTCCCAGGAAAAGAAAAAATATATTTCATGCCTTAAAGAAAGACCAATTGGACTTGATTTGTTTACAAGAGACCCATGTGACAAGAGCACATAGGAAATTATTAATAAATAAAAGATTGGGACAAGAATTTATATCTTCAGACAGAGTAAAAAAGAGAGGAGTGGTGATTTATGCAAAGGAAAAGTTGCAACCGAAACAAATTTTTAAAGATGACCAAGGAAGATATTTGGCAATTGAAATTCAACTCCAAGGAGAAAAGTATCTGATAGTGGGAATCTATGCACCAAATGAAGGGAAAGCGGAATTTTTTAAGAAGTTGCATGAGATTTTGATGGACCATATGGATTACAATTTAATCATGATGGGAGATATGAATGGAGTAGTTTCAACAAATATGGACAAAGCACAAAGACAGGTAGTGACAAAAGATGGAAGACTACCAAAGACCTTTTTTGAAATGACTGACAATATGGACTTGATTGACATTTGGAGAACAAAACACCCATTAGAAAGAGAGGGAACCTTCTTTTCTGAAGCCAAAATGACATGGACAAGGATTGACCAAATTTGGGTGACTAGCAGTATGGCGCCGAACATAAGGAAAGTGGAAATCTGCCCAAAAACCTTCTCCGACCACAACGCAGTAAAGATGGTGATGAGGCAAACAACAACTGGTTCCTTCAGATGGAGAATGAATGACATCTTATTCAGAGACGAGGAGATTTGTAAGAAGGCCCAAAAAACTTTGAAAGACTATTTTGAAATCAACTTAAGGACTAAAGTAGAAAAAAGAATAGTATGGGACGCAAGTAAAGCCGTGATGAGAGGGTTCTTGATACAACAAAATACATTAAAGAAAAGAAAGCAAAACGAAAGGAAGGAAAAAATCCTGGAAAAGATAAAAGAGGGGGAAAAGAAATTAAGATTGAAGCCAAAATCGCAAGAGATTCTAAGAGAAATTAAATTTCATCAAACACAATATATGGAACTGACGAATCAAGAAGTAGAGTGGAAAATTAAGCAAATGAGACAAAAGACCTTTGAATCTGCTGATAAATGTGGCAAGTTACTGGCTTGGCAAATAAAGAAGAGACAAAAACTCAACACGGTAACAAATATAGAAGTGGAAGGAAAGAACATAAGCAACCCAGCGGAAATTAGGAATTGTTTTCAGAACTACTTTAGACAACTTTACACACAAGGGCCGCAGAAAGAAATGGACATACAACAGTTCCTCGAGGAAAATGGGCTGAAAAAGGTTTCGCAAGAAAGTAAGACAATATTGAACCAGGAGATATCAGCACAAGAAATAGAAGATGCCATTCAAGGCATGACGCTGGGCAAATCCCCCGGACCGGATGGACTGACTTCCAAATATTACAAAGTTTTGAAGGAAGGGTTGATACAACCTCTGAAGGAAGTCTGCAATGAGATTATGGAGGGGAAAAGGGCACCCGATACGTGGAGAGAGGCCTACATTACACTTATACCAAAGACAGAGACTGAAAAGACCCAACTTAAAAACTACCGACCCATCTCGTTATTGAATGTGGATTACAAAATCTTTGCTGACATTTTAGCAAAGAGACTGAAAAGAGTTTTGATGGAGGAGATTCACGGGGACCAAGCGGGCTTTCTCCCAAAAAGGCATTTGTCGGATAACGTAAGGAATATAATTGACATTTTGGAAAAGCTGGAAGTGAATATAAACACTAAGGCGGTTTTGATATTTGTGGATGCCGAGAAAGCCTTTGATAACATTTCTTGGAGTTTTATGTTGAAGAACCTCCGGGGGATGGGGGTAGGCCAAGGGTTTGAGAATGGTATAGGTGCAATATACTCTGAACAGAAAGCAAAACTAATTGTAAATAATGTGGTTACAGAAGAGTTCAAGATTGAAAAAGGGACACGTCAGGGGTGCCCTATCTCCCCACTACTTTTTATATCGGTCCTGGAGGTTTTGCTTAATATGATTAGGAGGGACCAGTTGGTTAAAGGGATTCAGGTCGGAGCTAAACAATACAAATTGAGAGCATTTGCAGATGACTTAGTACTTACATTGCAAGAGCCAGAAGCTAGTACGAAAAGAGTTTTGGAAATAATCCAAGAGTTTGGTCAATTGGCAGGATTTAAATTGAATAAGTTAAAGACAAAGGTATTGGAGAAAAATTTAACACAGATTGAAAAAGAAAGGTTTCAGAATGAGACAGGGTTGACCGTGGTTAAAAAAGTGAAATATTTGGGTATAAATATGACAGCTAAGAATGTGAACCTATTTAAAGACAATTATGAAAAAACTTGGACAGAAGTGGAAAAAAGATTTGGAGATTTGGTCAAACTTAAAGCTTTCCTTGTTAGGTCGAATTGCAGTTATAAAAATGAATGTATTGCCAAGAATGTTGTTTTTGTTTCAAGCATTGCAAATAATGGAAAAAATGGACTGTTTCAAGAAGTGGCAAAAAGATATATCTAAATTTGTCTGGCAGGGCAAGAAGCCCAGAATTAAATTTAAGATATTAACGGATTTAAAGGAAAGAGGGGGGTTTGCCCTGCCAGACCTTAAACTCTACTATGAAGCGGCAGCTTTCTGCTGGCTGAAAGAATGGCTGCTTCTTGAAAACACAGACATTTTGGATTTGGAAGGTTTTAATAACATTTTTGGGTGGCATGCATATTTGTGGTATGACAAGGTTAAAGCACACAAAAGTTTCAAAAACCATATTGTCAGAAAAGCACTATTAAATGTTTGGATCAGATATAAAGATTTGCTGGAAAATAAAACTCCAAGGTGGCTGTCGCCAATGGAAGCTAAGGCAGTTAAAAAGTTAAACATGGAGTCGAAGTGGCCAAGATACTGGGAAATTTTGGAAAAGGAAGGGGATAAATTGAGATTGCAGAGTTTTGAAAAATTAAAAGGGAAGGTGAGAGATTGGTTGCACTATCATCAAATAAATGAAGCGTTTAAATTGGACAGTAAAATTGGCTTCCAGGTGGAAAAATCAAAATTGGAGACAGAATTGTTAGAACCCAGTACTAAGAACTTGTCAAAAATGTACAATTTGCTGCTGAAATGGAATACACAAGATGAAACGGTTAAATCAGCTATGATTAAATGGGCTCAGGACATTGGTCATAATATTCTGTTTGCTGATTGGGAAAAGTTGTGGACCACCGGGATGAAATTTACGGCATGTAATGCTCTAAGAGAAAACATTATGAAAATGATATATAGGTGGTACATAACCCCAGTCAAGCTTGCAAAGATTTACCATTTGCCTGATAATAAATGTTGGAAATGTAAAGAAAAGGAGGGTACATTTTTTCACCTTTGGTGGACGTGCCCGAAGATTAAGGCATTCTGGGAAATGATCTGTAATTTCCCCCTTTTGATCCCTCTTAAAATACAAGACACGACACAGTCTTTATAAAAGTATAAAAGAGTTTACTCACGTTCTGTTCACAATATGATCCCAGAAGGCAGACAGGCTTAAAAAGGTAAAATACATTTAGAATCTATCTTATAGGAAGATAATCCTATCCTCCTCTCTTGGCTGAGAGCCAAGAGGGCATCCTGCTTCTTTGAAAGATGAAGATGAGAGAGGCAAGAGGCAAGAGAGAGAGATGGCTGCCTGCCCTGTGCTTTTATCATTTACCTGCACAGGTGAGGCCACACCCACCTCTGGTCACATGCGGAGGAAGTCCGTCCCCAGGACTACCTGCTTGCTGGACAGACATCCCTCCCCATGTTCTAACATGTACACTCTAGGAATGTTGTCACTGACTGCTCCTGTGTTTACATCCCACAGGCTTTCATTGAGTTCTGTGGACACAGTAAAAAAAAGCTTGCCACCTGGTTTCTCTCGGGATGTTCGGATTGTGGAACACAGATTTGCTCTCCACCGTAACCATGTCTCTCAGCATACCACTTTATTTCCCCCCAGATAGGTGGCTACTATTCACTTGTAGGAAGATGTGCTTATTTAGATTACAACATTGCAGCGGGAGCAAAAGCCACCTTTCTTCTCTCAAGAGGGTTAGTCGAGTTTCTGTTGTTACGGAAAAATCCAGATGGGAGGCTGCTCAGAGCCTGTGGGTCCCTGCGGAACAAAGAAGGAGTCCAGCCACCAACCGGAGCAAATAGCGGAGACCAAAGTTTATCGCGCAACAGGTTCAGAGAGGAATTGAACCCCGAGAATGGGGTGACAAGGACTTTTAAAAGTTCCTATCTTATCCCAGCAGACAGTTCGCTAAACATCAGCACTCCACCAGAAAAGGGGAGGGTTATACATGGTTAACATAGGAGGAATGTGTTGGGGTAACATGCAAATACAGGATATGTCTTGGGAAATCCGCTCCACTTCCCGGTGGGGAGGAGTTGCGGTGGACCACGTGGCCACCCACTCCCCACCAGGGGCGGGGGACTCTGTCCCCCGTTGCCTATGGGATCCCGGCCACGTCAGAGCCGGGCCAGCCAACCCCCAGAGAACTTCCTCTTTGGCTCGCTTCCTCAATCACCCGCCCACCCTCCCTATTTTGCAGGTTAGGCAATGGCCTTGCTGTGGACTTTGGTTGGTCGCCTTGGTTGTCCGAGGGGCCTGGTACGAATTTTACCACTTGGCAAATTGGCACTGGACACTTGGTTTTCGCCTACCTCGTAGCAATCGTCACAACTTAGTTAGGGTTGCGGTTAGGCATTGTTTGACCTTGTGTGGGGGAGGGGAGGTGTGGCCATCACCTGCCCCTCCATGCTTAAGGGTATTCCGTTAAAGGAATCCGGGGGTGTTGATCTAGTCTGAAGCCCGGCTGGGGGACTAAGGCCTTGACACGACCCCGACGGGAGCACCAGGGGGAGCTTGAGTTGGTTCGCATCGACAGGGCTCCCCCTACCGGTGGCTTACCCTTACTGGGACTTCCTGCACAATGGGCAGGAGTCAGATATAGTCAGGTCCAATCAATGCCTAAGCCAATACCGCTCACATTCGCCGAAGAATTGATGCTTTTGAATTCTGCTGCTGGAGGAGACTCTTGAGAGTCCCATGGACTGCAAGAAGATCACACCTATCCATTCTGAAGGAAATCAGCCCTGAGTGCTCACTGGAAGGACAGATACTGAAGCTGAGGCTCCAAGACTTTGGCCACCTCAGGAGAAGAGAAGACTCCCTGGAAAAGACCCTGATGTTGGGAAAGATGGGGGGCACTAGGAGAAGGGGACGGCAGAGGACGAGATGGTGGGACAGTGTTCTCGAAGCTACCAGCATGAGTTTGAGCAAAGTGCGGGAGGCAGTGGAAGACAGGAGGGCCTGGCGTGGTGTAGTGGTTAAGAGCGGTAGTCACGTAATCTGGGGAACCGGGTTCGAGTCTCCGCTCCTCCACATGCAGCTGCTGGGTGACCTTGGGCCAGTCACACTTCTTTGTAGTCTCTCAGCCCCACTCACCTCACAGAGTGTTTGTTGTGGGGGAGGAAGGGAAAGGAGATTGTTAGCCGCTTTGAGACTCCTGAAGGGGAGTGAAAGGCGGGATATGAAATCCAAACTCCTCCTCCTCTTCTTCTTCTTCTTCTTCTTCTTCTCTGGTCCAGGGGGTCACGCAGAGTCGGACACGACTAAACGACTAAACAACATCTAGTTTTGATTGGATTAACAGGGTGTTATGTACTGAGTTGAATAGGATCCAAACTGCAGCAGTCTGATTGGTCCTAGAACAATAGGATCCAAAAGGCAGCAGTCTGATTGGTCCTAGAACAATAGGATTCAGAATGCAGCAGTCTGATTGGTCCTAGAACAATGCAGCAGTATGATTGGTTGGCAGGAACCACCCAATCATGCTCCAGATAGAAGTGAATCCACAACTTGATTGGCTTACAGTAGAATTCCGGAATTAGCCAATCATGTGCAGCCCATTGTGTAAATAATGTATATAAAGCAGATACTTTGAGAGGACTTACATTCATTCATTCCTCCTCACCACTATGAGCTGAATAAAGAGCATGAAATCACTTTGCGACTCTGAGTATATTTCACTGGCGACGAGGATGGGATCCCGCTGAGCTGACTGCCACACACAGCACCGCAGCACCGCCACCTGCCGCACCGCTGCCTTGCACCGTGTATCCAGGCTTCAGCTCCGGGACACAAGGAACTCAGAATGGCAACCGACAGCAGCTTCTTGCCGTTCAACCCAGCATCTGGAGACTGGGAAGCGTACGCCTCCCGTTTCACCTTCCTCCTAGAAGCCAAAGGGGTCACCGATGAAGAAGACGCCAAGAAGAGGGCAATATTCTTCAGCATCTGCGGAGAGGAGACGTTTGAAATTGCCCGGGCTCTCCTTGCACCCGAAGACGTCGCTACTGTTCCATACAAAACAATAATGGAACAGCTGAAGGGGCACTTTTCGCCACAGCCCTCTGTGGTGGCTCGTCGAAATGCCTTCTATGCAAAGCGGCAATCCCCTGGGGAAACCATAACTGGGTTTGTGACCTCTCTCCGCCAAGCTGCCCGGTTCTGCAACTTCTCAGAGCTGGAGAACATGCTTCGTGACTGCCTCGTCGGTGGCCTGAAGGATGAGAAGCTGCAACGACGCCTCTACGCTAAGAAGGACCTAACGTTCCAGGTCGCTCTGGAGGAGGCCCTGGCAACGGAAGCTGCCGAGAGGTCGACGCAAGAGGCACGGCCGAGCCAGCCGTCCCAACAGAGGGTCCACCACGAAGACCTCACCGACGACTCAGGATCCAACAGGGAGGAGGTGCACCGAGTACAGCAGCGCACTCAAGCAGCCCACATACCACAGCTGCCTCGACGAGAAGCAGGGAACTGCGCAAGCTGTGGAGACAGTCACGAGAGGAGGACCTGCCATTTCCGCAACACAGAGTGCAGGCAGTGCAGAAAATTGGGACACATCGCCCGGGTGTGTCGAGCTCGGCCCACCCGACGCCAGGCATCAGATGACCAATCCAAGAGCCCCAGATCCCAGGGCCCAACACACCAAGGCAACTCGACGGAGCTCACGGACTTCCAGGTATACCAGTTGCCCCACCCCAACGTAGAGAAAATTTATGTAGAGGTACAGATAGAGGGGGGCCCATGCCGCATGGAGCTTGACACGGGTTCAACTCTATCCATAATCTCGGCAAGGACCTTAAGGAAACTGTGTCCTACTGGGGGTCCCAAACTCAGGCCGGCCCCATTCACCCTCCGGGACTTCCAGAAACGTAAGGTCCCCACAATGGGGGTGGGGACCTTCAGGGTGCAATACCGAGGGCGGACGCGGCAACTGGACTTGCTTGTGGTCAAGGGCCCCTACATTAGCTTACTGGGATTGGCATGGTTTGGACCACTGGGGCTAGCCGTCACCGGGGTGAACCACACGAGCTTACAAGTGGACGTGGACGCCATATGCAAGGAATTTCCGGGGGTTTTTGATGGGAAATTGGGACAGTATACGGGCCCCCCCATTGCTCTACAGCTTGACCCCGCAGTACGACCAGTCAGGCTCAAGGCCCGCCGGGTCCCGTTCGCCCTGAAACCCCGTATAGACGAGGAATTGGACCGACTCGTGGATCAAGGAGTGCTGGAGCCGGTGCCTAATGCCCCCTGGGAAACCCCAATCGTCACACCCGTCAAGCCGAATGGTTCGGTCCGCATCTGCGCAGACTACAAATGTACCATAAACAAGGCCCTCACGGCCCATGCATACCCAGTGCCAGTGGTCAGCCATGTCCTTGCCACCCTGGCTGGGTCGAAAATTTTTGGCAAGCTGGACTTGGCCCAAGCATATCAACAACTGCCAGTAGATGAGGCCACAGCAGAGGCACAGACGATTGTGACGCACAGAGGAGCGTTCAGGGTAAAGCGGCTGCAATTCGGTGTCAGCGTGGCACCAGGCATATTCCAGAATCTAATGGACTCTCTCCTTAAAGGGATTCCTGGCGTCACCCCCTTCTTCGATGATGTGTTGATTGCCGGGCCCACACCAGAGGAGTTTGAGGACCGCCTCCGCACCGTTCTGCACCGTTTCCAGACGGCGGGTCTCAAGGTGAAGCGGGAAAAATGTCTACTAGGAGTGCCTCAGGTGGACTTTCTGGGATTTATGGTGGACGCAGAAGGGGTCCACCCGACTGGGGACAAGGTACGGGCCATTTGTGATGCCCCAGCGCCCAAGAACAAGACTGAACTTCAGGCCTTCTTGGGACTATTGAACTTTTACCATTCCTTCCCCACAAGGCGGTGGTAGCGGAGCCCCTACACAGACTCCTGGACAAGCGGGCCCCTTGGGTGTGGGGCCAGCGCCAGGAGGCCGCATTCCAGGCAGTCAAGGACTTGCTTGTCTCAAACTCGGTCTTGGCACACTTCGACGAGAGGCTGCCGGTGGTGCTAGCATGCGACGCCTCACCCTATGGCATTGGCGCTGTCCTGGGACACCAACTCCTGGATGGAAGAGAGGTACCGGTGGCATACTTTTCCCAGACACTCAACGCAACTGAGCGGAACTACTCGCAAATCGACAAGGAGGGTCTGGCAATCGTGAAGGGAGTAAAAAAATTCCATGATTTCTTGTACGGGCGGCCCTTCACCGTGGTGACTGACCACAAGCCCTTGCTTGGCTTGTTTGCCCCCAAAAAGCAGACCCCCCAAGTGCTGTCTCCTCGTGTCCTCAGGTGGTCAATTTTCCTTGCCAGCTACCAGTATGCACTGATTCACCGCCCTGGGAAGGCGATGGGCCATGCGGACGCCCTCAGCAGGCTACCACTACCGGAAACAGGCCCCGACCCAGCACCTGCACAAGAGGTTATGAGCCTGGAGCTGCTTCCCGACCGCCCCATTCAGGCACAAGAAGTTGCACACCATTCCAAGAAAGATAGGGTCATCTCCCGGGTCCTGGACTGGGTGTGGAGGGGATGGCCCAGCAGCAGCCCCGGGCCAGAATTCGCCGGCTACACAACCCGCAAACATGAACTGTCGGCCCACAAGGGGTGCCTGTTATGGGGAAGCAGGGTCGTTGTTCCCCAGCCCCTCCGCAAAAGGGTCCTCACAGCCCTACACGAGACACACCCAGGGGTAGTAAGAATGAAGGCCCTTGCCAGGAGTTATGTGTGGTGGCCGGGGATCGACGGAGAGATAGAGGCCTGGGTCAAACACTGCCAGGCCTGCCAAGAATCCCGCCCAGATCCCCCAAGGGCCCCAGTCCAGTCCTGGGAGTCCGCCCGAGCACCATGGTCACGCCTGCATGTGGACTTCGCTGGCCCCTTTCAGGGGAAAACATTCTTCATAGTGGTGGACTCCTACACCAAATGGCTGGAAGTCGCACTGGTACCGTCCACTTCTACGTCCGCAGCCATCCGGGTACTACGCAGGCTGTTTGCAACCCACGGGCTCCCTGACACTCTCGTCTCAGACAACGGGACTGCATTTACGTCAGGAGAATTCCAAACTTTCACAGCGCAGAACGCCATCCGCCACATCCGTTCGGCGCCATTCCACCCTGCCACCAATGGCCAAGCAGAACGCATGGTGCGGACCACCAAGGACACCCTTCGCCGCATGACGCAAGGGGATTGGGAGTACCGCCTTGCCACATTCCTCCTAGCACAACACAGCACCCCCAGCTCAACGACTGGCCGGAGCCCCGCTGAACTACTAATGGGTCGGCGCCTTGCAATCAGATTGGACCGCCTTCACCCCGATAGAGCTCAGGATGAGGTAGTGGTGGGGGAAGGCAGGAACCCCCGGACCTTCGAGGCCCAGGACCCAGTGTACGCAAAGAATTTTGGGGCAGGCCCAGCATGGGTACCCGCCACAGTCACCAGGGTCACTGGTCCCGTGTCGTACGAGGTGCTAACGGATGGGGGGCAATGCTGGCGCCGCCACTGCGACCAGATACGGCGACGATTCCCGGGAGAAAACCAGGAGGAGGAAAGGTCAGAGGAGTCCCAAGGGAACAGAGGGGCAGTGAGGCCCATAGAGCAGGAGGGGCCAGCAGGAGAGGCAGAATCAGTAAATACAGAGAGGACCCACGAGGCCGAAAGGACACCGGAACCAGAACCACGACTGAGCGAGCCGGTTGCACCAGACCAAACAGGCCCATCACAGCCAGCATCCTTGGAACATGAGCCAGAACCTGAACCCCGGACCAGGGAACACCCCAGGCCGCAACGCACACGTAGGCCACCGGCGTACCTCGAGGACTATGAATGCGACCTCCCGGGCAGGACTGGAACTTAGAGGGGAGGGGTATTATGTACTGAGTTGAATAGGATCCAAACTGCAGCAGTCTGATTGGTCCTAGAACAATAGGATCCAAAAGGCAGCAGTCTGATTGGTCCTAGAACAATAGGATTCAGAATGCAGCAGTCTGATTGGTCCTAGAACAATGCAGCAGTATGATTGGTTGGCAGGAACCACCCAATCATGCTCCAGATAGAAGTGAATCCACAACTTGATTGGCTTACAGTAGAATTCCGGAATTAGCCAATCATGTGCAGCCCATTGTGTAAATAATGTATATAAAGCAGATACTTTGAGAGGACTTACATTCATTCATTCCTCCTCACCACTATGAGCTGAATAAAGAGCATGAAATCACTTTGCGACTCTGAGTATATTTCACACGGTAAGGAGGTTTCGATTGACTCAGTCCGTTGTTCTCGCAGCGGGAGCTGTCATCACCTTGTCAGCGCTCAGTGGAGCGTGCAAAACAGCTGGAGCTGAGCTGCCTCTGCAGAGCCATGGCATTGCTGCGATTGGCTGAAGGGCTACATTCAACGCCATCTGATTGGCTAGAGCGCATCCTCATGCAAATACATTGTTCATTCATCAAATACATCGATCTGTATAGCATCGGGATACGGGGTCAGAAATGGCGCTTTCTTCTCAGGGTTTTGGACTTTTGTGCGGTGCTTGGTGCAACGTTGTGACGGGGCGAGGGGAGTCCTAGTGTGGCAGGGTTCCCTTGAGGTCATCGCCTCGGGCTCTACGTCTCTTACTCGGGAGTAAGACTTCGTTCATATGCCCCCCCTCCATTCCGTAACACTCTTCAAATGGACTTCATGGAGTGTGCACTCTTGCAGGGTCTGCTTCCAGAAACTACTATTGCAGATGGATATATTTTGGCAGAAATGGTTTACAAATATGCACGATGGCAAGCAGGCAGACAGGAACAGTTACAAAGCAACCTTGGTCCTGCCTAGCCTGCAAGCTGTTTCCAACTAGTGAACTAGAAACCTTTCAGCAACCTTTACAACCATCTACAAACCCCGAAGTTTGTAGGATTCTCTTCTTTCAGCTGTGTCTTGGCTCTGTGCTTGCAAGTGTTCTACTGACTTTCAGGTAACTTGGAAAGCATGGTAATGATGTCTTGGTTCTGAAGAATGATATTTCCCCCAGTCTGACTTAGTTATCCTGGTGATGATTCAGCTAGATGTTGTACACGCTGAGCATATTCCAGAAGGGGTTTGTTGTCTTGGCCTTGCTTTGGCTTACTGAGATCTGTCTTCTCCCTATAGGTGCTCATTCTAAAATGGATAATTGTAACGTTTGACTTCATTGATCAGAAGGAAAATATGAATGCTCTCTATGGTTTCTTCTTCCGCTTCTTACAATATGAGAAATTGGTAAGATAAAAAGGAATGTGTTATTTTGAAGGAACTCGCTTTTATTCTGACATTAACCCAAATCAAACAATAAAGAGTACTTTCCGAACACACAACAGGACACCATGTGAAAAGTGGGGCCTTAAATACATTTGAATCAAATACATTTGGAACAAGTGATTGTTACATTTAAGGAACATTCTCTAGGCGATGAGATTGGGGGGAAATACAAAAACCCATGCGGATACATTTGGATACATTTAGAAAAGTACAGCATTTTTTTTAAAGAAATATTTATTAAGATTTTACAAAAAACAGATATGCAGAAACACATAATAAAAAAACAAGAAAAAAATAAGAATAAACACACACAAAAAAGATACAAAAAATTAAAAACAATTCTTTTTCATAATTTAAAACTCATTTGCTTGTTTCTTTGACTTCCTCACACCTCCCCTTCTTGTATTCCCATTTAAATAATCAAATCAGCAAATCCTTACCCTCTTTCATTTATCTTATCTCTATATCTTGACATTTTATAACTCAGTATTTTCATCCATTATCAATTCATTTTTGCATATTCTTATTAACTTTGTTACTAATACCACTTATTTCCAATCCAACACCATACCCTTCTTCCATATTCTTAAAGCATTACAGCTGGAAACCACTTAATTTCTATCCAACAACCTTCTAACATTCATTAATTTTGCAATATTTCTGTAGATAGTCTTTAAATTTCTTCCAATCTTCTTCCACCGCCTCTTCTCCCTGGTCCCGGATTCTGCCAGTCATTTCTGCCAATCCCATATAGTCCATCATCTTCATCTTCCATTCTTCCAAAGTGGGTAAATCTTGTGTCTTCCAATACTTTGCAATAAGTATTCTTGCTGCTCTTGTAGCGTACATAAAAAAAGTTCTGTCCTTCTTTGGCACCAATTGGCCGACAATGCCCAGAAGAAAGGCCTCTGGTTTCTTCAGGAAGGTATATTTAAATACCTTTTTCATTTCATTATATATCATCTCCCAGAAAGCCTTGATTCTTGGGCACGTCCACCAAAGGTGAAAGAATGTACCTTCATTTTCTTTACATTTCCAACATTTATTATCGGGCAAGTGATATATTTTTGCAAGCTTGACTGGGGTCATGTACCACCTGTATATCATTTTCATAATATTCTCTCTTAAGGCATTACATGCCGTAAATTTCATACCTGTGGTCCACAACTGTTCCCAGTCAGCAAACATAATGTTATGTCCAACATCTTGTGCCCATTTAATCATAGCAGATTTCACCGTTTCATCCTGAGTATTCCATTTCAACAGCAAGTTATACATCCTTGACAAAATCTTAGTTTTGGATTCTAACAGTTCTGTTTCTAATTTTGATTTTTCCACCTGGAAGCCAGTTTTCTTGTCCAAATTATATGCCTCCATTATCTGATAGTAATGAAGCCAATCTCGCACTTTGTTTTTTAGTTTCTGAAAACTCTGCAGTTTTAGTCTATCTCCCTCTTGTTCCAAAATTTCCCAATATTTCGGCCATTTGGCCTCCATACTGAGCTTTTTCTGGGCTTTTGCTTCCATTGGTGACAGCCACCTTGGTGTTTTGTTTTCCAATAGATCCTTATATCTTATCCAAACATTGAACAAAGCTTTCCTGACAATATGGTTCTTAAATGCTTTATGTGCTTTAACCTTGTCATACCACAAATATGCATGCCACCCGAAAACATTGTTAAAACCTTCTAAATCCAAAATGTCTGTGTTCTCAAGAAGCAGCCAGTCTTTCAACCAGCAGAATGCTGCTGATTCATAGTAAAGTTTAAAGTCTGGCAGGGCAAATCCACCCCTTTCCTTTGCATCAGTTAATATCTTAAATTTTATTCTGGGCTTCTTGCCCTGCCAGACAAATCTAGAGATATCTTTCTGCCACTTCTTGAAACAATCCATCTTGTCCACAATTTGCAGTGTTTGAAACAAAAACAGCATTCTAGGCAATACATTCATCTTTATAGCTGCAATTCGACCCAACAAGGAAAGCTTCAAATTTGACCAAGAAAAAGTACAGCATTTTGAGGAAAAATACATTCAGATCCATTCTTAAAGTCAATGAGAAAGATACAGCAAAAAGGATATGATTCGATACAGCGAAAAACGATACATAAATCACAGAAGGGGCGGCCTACAGCAGACTCCTGTCTGGCAGGAAACCTGTTGATGGGTTTACCTGTCTGTTCATGGGTTTACCTGCATATTCTTTTGTGATGAGAACTACTTACGGTATTTATGTATGTGTTTATATCTTAGACCTTCTAATTCTCCTAACACCAGGAATTGACCAGATGGTGCAGGATGCCCCCCCCCCCCCAGTATCTGTTGGAAGCAGATTTAGGAGTGGGGGGTGGAAGCACCTACTGGTGGGGAGCACACTTCTTCTGGGAATGCTTCCTCCTCCTCCTCTTCCCACTTCTCGCTGGGGCCTCAAGATGAGAAGTCAGGCTGGAAGTCTCCTCGGAGAAGACAAAGGAGCAAGCATGGCTGCCTTTCCTCTTCTCCAGACCAGTTAGTTGGACTAGAAACCTTTCCCATCCCAGTTCTGCAGTGGTTTTCAAGCAGTGTGCTGTGGCAGCTGGGGTGCCTTGAATGATGGTCGGGGTGCCGCGGGAGACACTGGCCTCTGTCCCTCTTTCCTTCCCTCCCTCCTCAGATGCCATCTCTGCCTCCCCAAGGCTTGCCCAGCTGTTCTCCCCCAGAGAATGGTGCCTCTGGGGCTGGCCAGGGGGTGTGGGCTGCCAGGAGCTGAGGCGGCCTCAGAGGAAGCAAGCCAACTGGCGAGGGGCCCTTGCTGTTGGGAATGGACAGGCAAGTCCCAGGCCCCTTTAATATATCAATAACAAATCAACACAATGACACTATAATGATACAATCTGAATCATTAGGGGTGCATTGCAGCAGTCAATGCAAATCTCCATGAGTCGCCTGCAGCCAGAAGCTCTGCAGCACAGGTGGTTCTGATGATTCCCCTGTAAGGAAGGCTTACAATGTAGGAGGCTTTGGGGCTTTGCGAGGGGGGGAAAGTGGGGACATCATAGAAGTATGCATGATGTGGGAAAGGTGCAGAGCGATGTTTCCTCCTCATAATATCAGAACCTGGATCTCTTTAAGAAAGCGGAATGATGGCAGATTCAGGCCAGACACAGAGTGCCTAGTGACACTGAAATTTCCTCCTTCCAGAGGCACTGACGGGGATGGCTTTAAGAAAGGATTCGTCAAATTCATGGAGGGTTAGACCATGTTGCACCTCCAGCCGCAGAGGCACTCTACCTCTGCTTACCAGTTGCGGGTGTCCCCAGTGGGGAGAGTGGGGCTGCATTTGGAGTCTGCTTGGGGCTTCCCTTGGACATCTGCTGGGCTGCTGAGAGCTGGACTAGATGGGCCTTGGTCTGATCCTGCAGGGCTGTGACAATAAGAGCCTGGAGCCTGGAGTATGGCTTCGCAAGCAATTCAGGGAACAGTAGTGCAGAGTTGCATCTCCCTGGGAAGGGGCACGTGCTCAGCAAAGCTGTCTCTTGCTTCTGGTCCTAAGAGTTGGGGTGGGGACATGGAGGAAAGGGGTGCAGCCTTCTGTAGAGGCCGGAGTCTCTCCCCTGCCTCTCTCTGCCACCTCTGAGGTGCCCAAAAAGGCAGATAGCAGAGGAAGCGAACCAATAGTCACGTTCATCTGTACTGGCTCAGTATGACCTATTCTGACAGATGCTGCCTTTCATATTCACGCCCAAGAGCCTTTCCGCTCCAGAGATCTGGGGCTGAACCCGGGATCTGCACGCCAAGGCTGGAGTGCCAGCTGGCCACATTGGGTGCCTGCCTGGAGAGTGGAAGCCGGGGGTTCGAAGGACATTGTGCTGCTCCTGGCAACCCCCACCCAACCCGACGTCCTCCTCCGCCTGAATCCCGCTTCCCCTGGGACGCACTTCCCATCCTGGAGCGGCTGGGGTGGGAGCGCTCCCCACCCCCCTTTCCAGACTCTCCTCGTTCTTCTTCTTCATGCCTCGGGTGTTTTCCTGAGTGTATCTTCAGAACAACCTTCTGTGAGGGAGGCTAAGCTGGCCCAGCCAAGTTGCCAAGGCCAGCATTTAAGACCACGCACCCTTTCCCCTCAGATGATAAAGCCGGGATGAGTCATGCTAGCAGTCTGTGGCCTTGACGGGCTTTGAGGCAGCCCAGCCCCCTTTTCTGCAAGCAGGCTGCCTCCGGGGAGGACCAGCACTTTTCTGACGGGACAGAAGCACACAACTTCCCCCTCCCACTTGCCGCCCGCCCCAGTCGTTCTCCGGCGGCTGAGTTTAGCGGCTCATCCCAGGCGGGAATTCGGGTGGCGCTGCTTGCAGAAGGAGAAGTGGCTGGCGCTAGCGGACACTCCTATTGTTCTTCTCAGGTAGGACTTCCGGGATCCAGACGAACATTTTACCAAAAAGTATGGCTTGACTACTGATTTCCCATTTAAAGGATGGCAAAAAGACCGAAGTTTGGAGGACAGGTGAAAAAACCACGAATTACATTTAAAGTTCTGCGAGATGCAAAGGAAAGCTTGCGTTTTAAACTTGCATTTTACAGCTTGTTGCTTGGTGCGGTTAACGGAATGGGGATATTGAGAAAGAAGAGACTTGGAATTAGAAGGTTAGGATTTCAGGGTTAGATGGCTTGGATATTTGTGGTAGATCAAGTCAGAGTAAATGCGCACCTTGAGAACCACTGTATTAGACGTGTGTGGCGTATTAAGAATCTGAAAATAGATATAAAGTTAGTTTATACACAAAGGCTCTGTTTCACCAGAAGACCCTTTTTATAGACAAAAGGGTGACGGATAAAGAGAAATGGTTAATCTACTGAGAGTTCTTAAAGTGGAAACGGGGAGATTGTAAAATTTAAACAAGGGGTTTCTCTTTTACACTTAATAAAAGAGGGTTGGGGTGTTGTTTATGGGTTCTTTTTCCGGGGGGGGGGTTGCTGTTGCTGATGATAATTTTTTATCTCTTTAGTTTGGATTATATGATTTCCATGGAATCTTATTATTTAAGTGGATTTTTTTTCAATTTCGTTGTGTACTTTTTGATATTTTGTTCATTGTTTACGACTAGTTTTGTTATGTTTGCAGTTATGTAATATTTTAATTTTTTTGTAAGCTGCCTTGCACATGGTTTGAAATTTGGAAAGGCAACATACAAATAAATGATTGATTGATTGATTGAGAGATTCTAGTTGGAAATGAAGACTTGGGGTATGGAAGAGTGGAAGACGGGTTTTGAGATACAATTGTGCACATCATGTGATATCAAAAATGTACAAACTTTTGTTGAAATCCTAAATGGAAGAGGAACAGATTAAAAAGTGCATGATTAAAGGGGCAAGATTTTCTCTTTTTTTGGTTATATTGTACCGTTGGAATAGTGGTAACATATGTGGACTAAAGAGTTAAAATAATAATTGAGTTATGACTTAAAATAGACTTTTAAATATATATATATTTCAGTATTGTTGGCATCTAACTCCCGAGAAGTTATTTAGAATACATGTAAACATACCAAATATTTGTTGGAAATGTCAAGAAGATGAAGGGACAGTTTCTCGTGCTTGGTGGACATGTGAAATAGCTTAAAACATATGAGATACAAATACATACATTGTTTTTGAAGGTTCCTATTCAACTGTTGGGACTTACCGATATACAGAAAGCCTTTCCTGACTATAGCGCTGCAGCAGCTCCCAGCCAAGTGCTAGGAAATGTTCCCCAGCAGATGGCATGCTAGGAGGTCCTGCACCACTGGGTTTTTCAGGCATTCAGAGAAATTGTGGATTTTAGGACTTAGAAATGGGTCAGCAGCTTCATTTGGCAATGCCAGAAAAGACTGCCCCTTCAAATTCTGTTTCTAACGCGTATAATAATTTAATAATTATATTTTTTAATTATTTCTACCCGGCCCATCTGGCTGGGTTTCCCTAGCCACTCTGGGTGGCTTCCAGCAAAAGATTAAAAATACATTAAAACATCAGTCATTAAAAGCTTCCCGAAACAGGGCAGCCTTCAGGTGTCTTCTAAATGTCGTATACTTGTTTATTTCTTTGGCATCTGGTGGGAGGGCATTCCACAGGGCGGGCGCCACTACCGAGAAGCCCTCTGCCTGGTTCCCTGTAACTTCGCTTCTCGCAATGAGGGAACCACCAGAAGGCCCTCAGCGCTGGACCTCAGTGTCCGGCCTGACCGATGGGGCTGTATTGAAGCACAATAGGGGGTGGTGTAGGGACTTTGCGCAGGTGATTGATGGTCAAGAAAAGGCAACCTTTGTGCTGTTTTATGTCAGGAGCTGGGAATTCTAGAAGTAGTACTCCTTTTTGCACGTTCTTACTTCCTGTACTGCTTGAATGGAAGAGGAAAACTTCACTTACTAATTAATTATGTTAAGCGAGGCAAATGTTAGGTCAGGAAGCTCAGCGCAGTATACCTGAAGGAGCATCTCCACCCCCATCCTTCAGCCCGGAGGTCCTCCTCCGAGGGTCTTCTGGTGGTTCCCTCCCCGCGAGAAGCGAGGTTGCAGGGAACCAGGCAGAGGGAGGGCCTTCTCGGTGGTGGCAGCCTCTCTGTGGAACGCCCTCCCTACAGGTGACAAGGAGATGAGCAACTATCAAACCTCTGGAAGGCAGCCCTTTATAGGGGGGCTTTGAATGTTTGTTGTTTTAATATGTGTTGGAAGCCGCCCAGAGAGGCTGGGGAAACCCAGTGAGGTGGGTGGGGTACAAATAACACAATTACATTTATAGCCCCCATTTCCTGCAAGGAGGTCCAGTTGGTGTGCAGAGTTCTCCCTCCCCCCCCCATTTTATCCTCACAACAACCCTTTGAGGTAGGTTAGGCTGAGCGTGAGTGCCTGGCCCAGGGTCACCCAGTGAGCTTCAGGGCTGAGTTTGAATGCCTGCCCCCAGCATTCCTCCTCTGCAAGGCCTGCCTCCTCCCATGACAAAGTCTGCTCACACACTCTCAAGCCCCCATGGATGGCTGAGGCAGGTAAGGTTGTGTGTGTTGGAGGAGGGCAGGAGCAGGCAAGGTGAGCCATGCCCCCAAAGGAGGCAGCTGCAGCAGCCCCCTCCTCCTGCTGCCCTCCAGGAACAGGGCGGGGAGGGACCAGCCCCCAGGAAGGACATGTTTGCCTCCCTCTGCAGTGCTCAGAACAAGAGGGGAATGAGGCCACCCAGGCCCTCTGGAGCACAGAAGGGCTCACCATCCTTGACTTTCCCCCTTCAACTGCCTTTTTACCCAATCCCTCATTTTGAGGAAGTCTCCTCTTTTGAAGTCAAATGTGTCTGTTCTGGATTTCCTTAGCAATTGTCCACTTCCATACTGTGTATGTTGAATTTGATAGCACTGTGGTCACTGTTCCCATTTGATTCAACCACACCTACATCTTGTCAGTTGAGAGCATCAGGCAGAGCACCCAGCACCTACCAAATCCTTTTTTTATGCCAGCAGGTCTTTCTAACGGAAGTCTGATGTCTTCAATGTTAACTTTTTCTGCAATGTATTTCTCGTGTGTCACTTCAGAGATGATTATAGTCAAGTGGTGTATAAGCTGTTTAAATAGTAAATGGTTGAATGCAATTTTAAAAATAATAATTGTATAACAAGGGGGAAAGCATACTTGTATCTGACCATATCTTAATGGACACAGACTTTGATAAATAGCATCCTAGCCATAGGCTAATTTTGTGGAGTTTAAAGCTAAGCATACAAGTTCCCAAAGCATGCTTTGAAATCCGTATGAACTCTAGTATGCTGTCGGGGGAAGAGGAAGGATGTGGTCGGCTGAAATGAAGTCCGATCCTGTACAGATAAATCACTAGTGGAAGCGCCAACAGAAACGTGTACAGATTCCACACGATCATGAGGAAGCCTGAATCTGGGCAGGACCTTGTCTCTTTGCCTGTCATTTGTGGCTGCTCCACCCAGGTCTGAGACGCCTTCCGGAGTGAAACAGTGATCGGGGGGGCGGGGGAGGCAAGAGGATGGAAACCCCTCCGCGGGTACTTTGAAAACAGACTCCTTTTGTCTGGATCTTCCCCGCGCAAAGATGGGTCTGTATGCATTTTGAGCAGAGGAGGAGGGTCTGTGGAACTGCCCACCACTGCGGTGTACTGTTCCCAGGATATTAAAAATATATATATATTCAAAGTTATAACAAGACATATTATCCAAAAATATATCCTTAGTCCCCCCCCCATTTTTCCTCCCTCCCCCTTCCCCCTCCCCCCCAGAACCCACCCCCCCACTCCACCTCCCAACTTCCCTCAGTTCCAGTCTTTGATTTCTCTAATATTGCTGTTTTCTGCATGTTACAAAGTTGTATAGATCCTCAAACTGTAGAGCTGATTATTATCAGTAAAAAAAAATTGTGGATGTTTATTCAAAACCTGCCAAGGAGTCCAATTCACTTTGTTGCATCTTCAGAGACTTTGTAAAAGGTTCCCATTCATCCTTAAAGTCACAGTTATCCTTGTCCTGTAGCTTATATGTCAATTTTGCCACTTCTGCATAGTCCATCAACTTTTCTCGTCATGATTCTTTAGTTGGGGTTTCTTCAGTCTTCCATCCTTGTGCAACCAGAACTCTCGCGGCCGTTGTCGCATACATGAAGATGTTTTTCAACTTTTTTGGCAGATCTTTCCCTACAATCCCCAACAAAAATGCCTCGGGTTTTTAAACAAATGTTAAATGGGGCATTTTCTTCAATTCATTGTATATCATTTCCCAAAATGTTTTAATTACCTTACACTCCCACCACATATGATAAAATGTTCCCTCCTTTTCCTTACACTTCCAACATATATTTGAACTAGTTTTGAACATTTTCCCTAACTGCACTGGTGTTGTATACCATCTGTACATCATCTTCATGTAGTTCTTCATGTACTGTTCCCAGGATAGGTAAAGATCATTCAACAGTTTTCAAATTGAAAAACGGTCTTTCATTTTGAGATCCTTTGTAACACCATCCACTTCATTTAAGCACAACCTACGACCCTTGAGGTTTTTACTGAAGCAAAATGATTGATTCCATCCCTGCATCAAACAGCTGTGATTTGAGGATCGTCTGTTTCATAGCAGCTCCTGTGCCCCTTCCCTCTGCTGCATTTGGCATGAAATTGCCGGTGATTTCCCCAGGAGTAAAAAGGCCTACCTACTCTGGGCTTATTCTTGGGCATTACTTTGCAACAAAGAAGAAAGCTTTTCGTCTTCTGTTTCTTTTCATTTTTATGTTTTCAAAATGCTTGATATCTGACACTGTGTTTTCTTTGTTTTTCAAGCTTTCATAAAAAATAGCCTTTGAAACCAGCTGGTACAGTGGTCAGAAGACTTGCCTTCGTGTCCACAGAATGGAGAAGAAAAGTTCGCCCAACAAATCCCTGGGTGCGACCCCAGAGACCTCCGGCTCCCACCTGGCTGAGCCTTCTCATTGCCAGCTCACTTTGATGCCCTCTGTTCCCAGAGATACCACTGGAAGAGCTGCTTCCCTTAGCCAGGAAGAGTCGGGGTCCCAGCAGCCTTCCCAGCAGGCCTCCCACATTTCCTCCTCCTTGGGCAGTGCTCCATTGCAGGTCCCCGAGCAGCTTTCCGAAGAAAGGCCCCATGGCACTGGCCAAAGTGCTTCCCTCCCATCTCTGGATGAGGTTTCTTCTTCCCAGTGCACCACCCAGGGAACGGGTCACCAGCATGCAGCGACATTCTCTAGCCTGCAGTCTGGGAGTAGGAAAAGTGTGATCACCTTTGCGGGGACCCAGGCTGTTTCCTCTACCTCTAAGTCTCCAGAGGGGTCTGTCCCAGCTCCGAGCACAGCTGATCTGGCTAAAGGCGGCCAGGGGCAAGGCCAGGTAAGTCCAGATTGAGAGGTAGGGAAAGGGCTTTGAGGCTGTAATGCCCTCCTTGAGTCTCTCCAGCTGGTTTGGACAACTGCCCCCATCCCTGACCCCTGGCCATACCGCCTGGGCCTGGTGAGAGATGGAGCCCCAGAACACCTGGAGTGCACCAGGCTGGGGAAGGATGTCGTGAGGTGGAAGGCAAAAGGAAGGCAGACAGCCCATCCCGGGGTCGGTCCTTTTCCTCCTGCGTGCCACATTTCCAAAAGGCAGCTTCTAGCTTAATGGCTCACCTGAGCCGCCATCCTTTAAACTGGGGAAGCAGCAGCGGCTCATCAGAACTCACAAGTTAGGAAGTCCTATGTTATAGTCCCCATCTTCTTGTTATGTCCTGTTGGTGGGGAGGATCGTGCCGTTTTCCTGTGGGTGGGCAGCCAGCCAGCAGCAAGCTGGCAGGTGGGCCCAGGGAAATGGCTTTGTTGGGGGAGCCTCAGAACTCGTCCTCTGCATGTTTGTTCCCTGTTGCCCCAAAGTGGGAACTGTCTTGCAATTCAGGCTTGTGGCACACAGGTAGAGAAGGGGAGCCGTTTGTCTCTTCAGATGCCTGGGAGAAGAGAGCAGTGGGTGGGGGCAGCCTCTGCTCCCCCTTCTAGAAAGGAGGCCTTTGCCAACATGGGTGCAATTCTGCTCCATGTGGGGAAAGTGTTTATCCATCATGGATTTGGGGGGATGCTGCTGCCAGCCAATATGGGCTTTGAAGGATATTTTTTTACTGTAGGCCTGTTTATTCTGCTGCATTTCAATGTTTGCCTATTTTCGGACCTAGTTGTAAAGTACCTTGAGATTTCCACATAATAGGTTGCAGGTAAATACTCTAAAAATAATAACTCCCATTCGGAACCGGCGAGACCAGAGATTTACCGAGGACTGGAATAAATTTACAGAGTATATTAAGAATATATGTGAAGGTCAA
This sequence comes from Podarcis filfolensis, assembly GCF_964270895.1. Classification (NCBI taxonomy): domain Eukaryota; kingdom Metazoa; phylum Chordata; class Lepidosauria; order Squamata; family Lacertidae; genus Podarcis; species Podarcis filfolensis. The sequence goes on from NC_139619.1 coordinate 42,937,785, forward strand.
TTAACGTTTGTAGGTTTTCAAGAAGTTCTGTGATAATAATGGAAATATTGTTTTATAATAATTGTTAAGATTAATTTGGTTAAAAAACAAAACAATATAGATGCAAGAAATGTGAATAATTGTGAAAACATGAAAATTTCCAGATAGACTGAAGGAAGTCTGAAAGTGGAAAGATTAGATTTGGATGTATAATTCAAATAGAATGTTCTGTTTTTTTATTATTATTTATTGTTAAATTTGAAAATTTTATAAATAAAAAAATAAAAAAATAATAATAACTCACACCCCCATCATGTCACAAAGTCAATTGACACAGAGCTTAAAATAATGCCAACGAGATCTTCTACCTGGAAGTGCAACATCAGCCCTTCAACACATCAGCATGATGTGCAGTTGTCACACGGCTACGACTCATAAGCCATGAATGCAGGTCTGAATAGTGCCCCTTTGGAAACCCCCACACTCCATGCAGAAAAAGAGCATCTGCCCCTGAAATCCTTTCAGTATAAAGTGTATGAATGACAGGCAGCTAAAAAACTGTCTCCTCGGCTATTTGGCTCATGTGTCTCATAGAACAAACTCCGTGGACGAAAACAGCCTTGCCAGGAATGTGAGCCAACTTTAATCCAGCCTGCCCTGAAATATCTCAGAAGTGAAGCAGGAGAAAGAGGCCCAGTTTATGGCGGTGAGCTGACTTGGTTTTGAGTAGGAGGGTGTGCACTGCAGGGGACTGGTCTGCTTTTGTGAATAGGCTGGACTACAAAATCTCTGGCTGCTCTTATATTCTTTTCCTGCAAGGCTGCAGTTAGGTTAGTGAGTGGCAGGCTATTGCCTATCTTGTGTATCAGCAGCACTGTAGAGTCAGGCCAGATGGCAAATCCTGATAGTTGGGGTCGGGATGCATATGGAATGGGTTCGGGAAAGAGGGGTGGCCACTTCCAATCTACCAGGAAGCATTTTTCTGCTGGAGAAACAGCTTGCACCAGCAGAGGGAGGCAGCACTTCACAGAAAACCTCTCTGTCACACAAGCAGTCCTCTACAAGGAGATCCTTGGGCTGGGAGGGGGCTGGAAGTGACCATATTCCAGATGAGGGGGAGCATGAAGCCAGGCTCTGGGCTTTCGTTTCGTGTTGGAATGGAGATGTAAAATCACTTCTTTTGTATTCAGGTCAGGACAACAGATCCACACCTGGGAGCTTGATGGCAACTGAAGGGGTCCATGGTGATCCAGGGCAAGCTGCACTTGCTGCTCAGGTAAGGCCAGAAGGAGGCTTACCAGGCGTCCCCGGTTGCCAGGGAGAGTCCCCGGATTCAGCAATTTGTCCCCGGCAGAAATTTGTCCCCGGAATGTCCCCGGATTTACGCCTGGGGACTTCCTGCGCTGCAACATGGCTGACGCCATGGCAGCAAGCAGCATCGGAGGTCCCGACTACATCCGGGGACATTAATTAAATCCAGGGACATTCCAGCCAGTTCCAGCCAGCCAATCCGCTGGCTGGGGGGGGGGTGCCCCGACCTTGCTGCAGCCGCCGCCGCTGAGGAGACGGAGAGCCAGACCCGAGAGAGCACACCCAGAGGAAGGTATGTCTGCTTTAATGTCTCATTGCTGAGCAAAAAACAGCGTTCTTGGATGTTCCTGTGGCGTACACCCCTCCCCCCTTTCTCCAGCTGGACGGCTTGTCTTTGGGGCTGTGAGGTAAAGCACAGCAGAGGGGATCCCCTGTCCCCCCCCCCCATTTTGTGGGAGAGCTTGCTTGCAGATAGGGATAGCGCGCGGTTGGAGAGCCTTTTATTTGTAATTGCTCTGGTTGCTTAGAAGGGTAGTTGGCGGATGAAGTGAATCAAGTCAACTTTAATCCTTTAACCTGCCAGAAAAAGGGCCAGTTTGAAACAGAGGCTGCCTAGTTCACAGAGTTCCTGAACAAGCATGCATGGAAACACCGGTTTCTATAATGACTGAAATGTGCTTCATTTGCAACTAAGTAGAGCCTCTCTGCTAATGCAGAGCACAATCCACAGCTTCAGGCAAGGCCATTTATATACCCAGAATCCAGAGCAGCCTTTTCTCATACTCCTCTGAAGTACCACCACTGCAACACCAGCGCTTGGCCTTCTGGCACCTGCAGGCTAGGGAAAGAGCTCTTTAGCACCCTGGGGTGGAGCTCCTTCTCAGCAATAGCACTGTCTGCTCATTCCCAATTTCTTCAACCAGTGCCTCTGTGCCTTCTGTAAATGTCTGGAGTAAATGTCTAACAGGAAGTGTCTGTCCTCTCCAGGATGTTGAAATACTGAAGAAGGCGCCCAATAGCCCTAAGACGGGGGCGGAAACAGTACTTAAGGATGATCAAGCATTGCGTATGAAGGTCCAGGAGCTTGAAGAAAAATTCCAGCCGTTGCCAGCAATACTCCAGGAGCCACAAGGAAGAGGTATTTTTGAGAATCCTGTCTTCACAAATTCCGGGGACATGGCCCTCCCAGTGTTAAGGTGGGGAGGTGGGGTTGGGAGTTTGCAGATTAGAGTCAAAAGTTAAAAATGTAAAGGCTAATGGAATTCTATTTAAAAATCAAAAGTCGCTGTGGTGGTTCAACTTATAGTGTGAGACAAAAGACAAGATGGAAAAGAAAAGATAAGGAAGAGAGAAAAGAGATAGAGAGAAAAAAGAAGAAAGAAAGAAAAAGAAAACACAAAAAATCCTACTGAAAATAGTTTGTTTGTTTGTTTGTTCAGAAAAGAGAAGGAAAAGAAAAAAGCCATTGGAATAAGTAAATAGAAAAAGGGGGGGAGAGGGGATGGAAAAGTATATATATTATATATATTATATATATATATATAATTCTTTAATGAGAAATTAAAAAAAACTTTTTAAAATTTTTAAGTGATAGCAGCTCTTTTGGCTGAGGTGTGGCATGCAGCTGAAACAGTATTTCAGGAAACTCAAGCATTCGGTGTGAATCTCCAGCAGCTTGAAGAGAAACTCCAGGCGTTGCCAGCAACACTCCAGGAGCCGCAAGCCAGAGGTATTTTTGAGAATCCTGTCTTCACAAATTCCGGGGACATGGCCCTCCCAGTGTTAAGGTGGGGAGGTGGGGCTGCGGGTTTGCAGATAACAGTCAAAAGTTAAAAATGTAAAGGCTAATGGAATTCTATTTAAAAATCAGGTCAGGACAACAGATCCACACCTGGGAGCTTGATGGCAGCTGAAGGGATCCACAGTGATCCAGGACAAGCTGCACTTGCTGCTCAGGTAAGGCCAGAAGGAGGCTTACCAGGCGTCCCCGGTTGCCAGGGAGAGTCCCCGGATTCAGCAATCTGTCCCCGGCAGAAATTTGTCCCCGGAATGTCCCCGGATTTACGCCTGGGGACTTCCTGCGCTGCAACATGGCTGACGCCATGGCAGCAAGCAGCATCGGAGGTCCCGACTACATCCGGGGACATTAATTAAATCCGGGGACATTCCAGCCAGTTCCAGCCAGCCAATCCGCTGGCTGGGGGGTTGCCCCACCTTGCTGCAGCCGCCGCCGCTGAGTAGAGGGAGAGCCCAACTCGAGAGAGAAGAGACCCAGAGGAAGGTATGTCTGCTTTAACGCCTCATTGCTGAGCAAAAAACAGCGTTCTTGGCCGTTCCTGTGGCGTACACCCCTCCCCCCTTTTCTCCAGCTGGACGGCTTGTCTTTGGGGCGTTGAGGCAAAGCACAGCAGAGGGGATCCCCTGTCCCCCCCCATTTTGTGGGAGAGCTCGCTTGCAGATAGGGATAGCGCACGGTTGGAGATCCTTTTATTTGTAATTGCTCTGGTTGCTTAGAAGGGTAGTTGGCGGATGAAGTGAATCAAGTCAACTTTAATCCTTTAACCTGCCAGAAAAAGGGCCAGTTTAAAACAGCGGCTGTCTAGTTCACAGAGTTCCTGAACAAGCATGCATGGAAACACCGGTTTCTATAATGACTGAAATGTGCTTCATTTGCAACTAAGTAGAGCCTCTCTGCTAATGCAGAGCACAATCCACAGCTTCAGGCAAGGCCATTTATATACCCAGAATCCAGAGCAGCCTTTTCTCATACTCCTCTGAAGTACCACCACTGCAACACCACTGCTTGGCCTTCTGGCACCTGCAGGCTAGGGAAAGAGCTCTTTAGCACCCTGGGGTGGAGCTCCTTCTCAGCAATAGCACTGTCTGCTCATTCCCAACTTCTTCAACCAGTGCCTCTGTGCCTTCTGTAAATGTCTGGAGTAAATGTCTAGCAGGAAGTATCTGTCCTCTCCAGGATGTTGAAATACTGAAGAAGGCGCCCAATAGCCCTAAGACGGGGGCGGAAACAGTACTTAAAGATGATGAAGCATTGCGTATGAAGGTCCAGGAGCTTGTAGAAAACCTCCAGCCATTGCCTGCAATACTCCAGGAGCCGCAAGCAAGAGGTATTTTAGAGAATTGCGTCCCGCGGCGACCCGGAAGTAACGGAACGGGTTACTTCCAGGTTTCGCTGCTCGCGCATGTACAGACGCTCAGAATGACGTCACGCGCATGTGCAGAAGCGGCAAATCGCGACCCGCAGACGCGGGTTGCGTTCTGCTCATGATGCGAACGGGGCTCCGGGACAGATCCCGTTCGCAACCAGGGGTACCACTGTAGTTGAAATGCCTGGCTTGTTCAATGGCTTGTCCATTTAGGAGCCATTTCTGCTTCCTGGGCTGTGCCCCCAATACTTCGGCTTTTGTCTTGGAATAATTTGTATTCAAATCTTTGTTACGACACAGTCTCCCAAAGTTCTTTAGTAATCGCCTCATACCCACTTGCGTTTGTGCTAACAACACCGTATCGTTGGCATGTAGCAAAATGGATACATTATGGGATAAAACTGAAAGAGGGAAATATCTGGCCATTTGGGTTCCTTATTACATCATTTACATAAATGTTAAAAAGCAGAATTTTAGAAAGTATTTCAAAGTGTTTAAAATGATTTAGGAATTACAACGTTAACTTTTTTAAAAAGATATTAAATTAGTTTTAAAAGCCTTTATGTGTAACTGCTGATGATGTTGGGGGGTGGGGGGTGGCGGCAGCTGTGCTTCTAAGACTCCCTTAAAACTGATTTACAGTGCTGGCTCTTGGGGATTGAAAGGGCACATAAAGAGGCCTTGCTCCAAATTAAAGAAAAACCAACAAACAACCCCAGTCAAACAATTAGAAAAACCAGCCTGTGGAGCTCAGATGAACAAGTCCCACTTTGGTGCAACTTGACCGGAATGACATGCACAGATGCTCCCTTCTTTTTCTCAGTGATAGGAGCTCTTTTGGCTGGGGTGTGGCATGGAGCTGAAACAGTATTTAAGGAAACTCAAACATTCCTTGTGAAGCTCTGGGAGCTTGAAGAGAAGCTCCAGGCGTTGCCAGCAACACTCCAGGAGCCGCAAGCCAGAGGTATTTTTGAGAATCCTGTCTTCACAAGTTGCGGGGACATGGCCCTCCCAGTGTTAAGGTGGGGAGGTGGGGCTGCGAGTTTGCAGATAAGAGTCAAAAGTTAAAAATGTAACACCTAATGGAATTCTATTTAAAAATCAGGTCAGGACAACAGATCCACACCTGGGAGCTTGATGGCAGCTGAAGGGATCCACGGTGATCCAGGACAAGCTGCACTTGCTGCTCAGGTAAGGCCAGAAGGAGGCTTACCAGGCGTCCCCGGTTGCCAGGGAGAGTCCCCGGATTCAGCAATCTGTCCCCGGCAGAAATTTGTCCCCGGAATGTCCCTGGATTTACGCCTGGGGACTTCCTGCGCTGCAACATGGCTGACGCCATGGCAGCAAGCAGCATCGGAGGTCCCGACTACATCCGGGGACATTAATTAAATCCGGGGACATTCCAGCCAGTTCCAGCCAGCCAATCCGCTGGCTGGGGGGGTGCCCCGACCTTGCTGCAGCTGCCGCCGCTGAGGAGAGGGAGAGCCAGACCCGAGAGAGCACACCCAGAGGAAGGTATGTCTGCTTTAACGTCTCATTGCTGAGCAAAAAGCAGCGTTCTTGGCCGTTCCTGTGGCGTACACCCCTCCCCCCTTTTCTCCAGCTGGACGGCTTGTCTTTGGGGCGTTGAGGCAAAGCACAGCAGACGGGATCCCCTGTCCCCCCCCCCCATTTTGTGGGAGAGCTCGCTTGCAGATAGGGATAGCGCACGGTTGGAGATCCTTTTATTTGTAATTGCTCTGGTTGCTTAGAAGGGTAGTTGGCGGATGAAGTGAATCAAGTCAACTTTAATCCTTTAACCTGCCAGAAAAAGGGCCAGTTTAAAACAGCGTCTGTCTAGTTCACAGAGTTCCTGAACAAGCATGCATGGAAACACCGGTTTCTATAATGACTGAAATGTGCTTCATTTGCAACTAAGTAGAGCCTCTCTGCTAATGCAGAGCACAATCCACAGCTTCAGGCGAGGCCATTTATATACCCAGAATCCAGAGCACACTTTTCTCATACTCCTCTGAAGTACCACCACTGCAACACCAGCGCTTGGCCTTCTGGCACCTGCAGGCTAGGGAAAGAGCTCTTTAGCACCCTGGGGTGGAGCTCCTTCTCAGCAATAGCACTGTCTGCTCATTCCCAACTTCTTCAACCAGTGCCTCTGTGCCTTGTGTAAATGTCTGGAGTAAATGTCTAGCAGGAAGTGTCTGTCCTCTCCAGGATGTTGAAATACTGAAGAAGGCGCCCAATAGCCCTAAGACGGGGGAGGAAACAGTACTTAAGGATGATCAAGCATTGCGTATGAAGGTCCAGGAGCTTGAAGAAAAACTCCAGCTGTTGCCAGCAATACTCCAGGATCCGCAAGGAAGAGGTATTTTTGAGAATCCTGTCTTCACAAATTCCGGGGACATGGCCCTCCCAGTGTTAAGGTGGGGAGGTGGAGTTGGGAGTTTGCAGATAATAATAATAATAATAATAATAATAATAATAATAATAATAATAATTTATTATTTGTACCCCGCCCATCTGGCTGGGTTTCCCCAGCCACTCTGGGCAGCTTCCAACAAAGATGAAAGATACACTAAAATGTCACATATTAAAAACTTTCCTGAACAGGGCTGTCTTCAGATGTCTTCTGAATGTCAGGTAGTTGTTTATCGCTTTGACATCTGCTGGAAGGGCGTTCCACAGGGCGGGCGCCACTACTGAGAAGGCCCTCTGCCTGGTTCCCTGTAACTTGGCCTCTCGCAGTGAGGGAACCGCCAGAAGGCCCTCGGAGGTGGACCTCAGTGTCCGGGCAGAACGATGGAGGAGGAGACGCTCCTTCAGATATACTGGACCGAGGCCATTTAAGGCTTTAAAGGTCAGCACCAACACTTTGAATTGTGCTCGGAAATGTACTGGGAGCCAATGTAGGTCTTTCAAGACCGGTGTTATATGGTCTCGGCGGCCGCTCCCAGTCACCAGTCTAGCTGCCGCATTCTAGATTAGTTGTAGTTTCCGGGTCACCTTCAAAGGTAGCCCCACGTAGAGCGCATTGCAGTAGTCCAAGCGGGAGATAACCAGAGCATGTACCACTCTGGCGAGACAGTCTGCAGGCAGATAGGGTCTCAGCCTACATACCAGATGGATCTGGTAAACAGCTGCCCTGGATACAGATTTGACCTGTGCCTCCATGGACAGCTGTGAGTCCAAAATGATTCCCAGGCTGCACACCTGGTCCTTCAGGGGCACAGTTACCCCATTCAGGACCAGGGAATCCTCCACACCTGCCCGCCTCCTGTCCCCCAAAAACAGTACTTCTGTCTTGTCAGGATTCAACCTCAATCTGTTAGCCGCCATCCATCCTCCAACCGCTTCCAGACACTCACACAGGACCTTCACCGCCCTCACTGGTTCTGATTTAAAGGAGAGGTAGAGCTGGGTATCATCCGCATACTGATGAACACCCAGCCCAAACCTCCTGATGATCTCTCCCAGCGGCTGCATGTAAATGTTGAAAAGCATGGGGGAGAGGACAGAACCCTGAGGCACCCCACAAGTGAGAGCCCAGGGGTCTGAACACTCATCCCCCACCACCACTTTCTGAACACGGCCCAGGAGGAAGGAGCGGAACCACTGTATGACAGTGCCCCCAGCTCCCAGCCCCTCAAGACGGTCCAGAAGGATGTTATGGTCGATGGTATCAAACTCCGCTGAGAGATCCAGCAGAACTAGGAAACAGCTCTCACCTTTGTCCCTAGCCCGCCGGAGATCATCAACCAGTGCGACCAAGGCAGTTTCAGTCCCATGATGAGGCCTGAATCCCGACTGGAAGGGATCCAAATGGTCCGCTTCTTCCAGGCGTGCCTGGAGTTGTTCAGCAACCGCTCGCTCAATCACCTTGCCCAAGAATGGAAGATTTGAGACTGGGCGATAATTGGCCATCGTGGCCGCATCTAAAGATGTTTTTTTAAGAAGCGGTTTAATAACCGCCTCTTTCAGCGGGTCTGGGAAGGCTCCCTCACGGAGGGCAGCATTCACCACCCCACGAAGCCCATCGCCCAGTCCTTCCCGGCTAGCTTTTATAAGCCAGGATGGGCAAGGATCCAGGAGACAGGTGGTTGGCTTCACTCGTCCAAGCAGCCTTTCCACATCCTCGGAGGTAACAGATTGGAATTGATCCCACTTAACTTGACTAGACAGAACTCTAGCACTCTCCCGCCCCAGCCCTGCTCCCACGGTGGAGTCTACTTCTTCCCGAATCTGAGCGATTTTATCTGCAAAAAACTTTGCAAAATCATTGCAGGAGATCATGTGGCCCGTACTGGGCCCCGATGTTGCAGGTGGTTCCGCTAAATTGTGAACCACCTGAAAAAGTCTCCTGCTGCTGTTTTCTGCAGATGCAATAGAGGCGGCGAGCATAATTAGAAAAACAATTAGAAAAACGTCTAATTAGAAAAATTAGACATGCACAGATCCTCCCTTCTTTTTCTGAGTTAAAGCAGCGATTTTGGCTGAGGTGTGGCATGCAGCTGAAACAGTATTTAAGGAAGCTGAAGCATTCCGTGTGAAGCTCCAGGAGCTTGAAGAGAAACTCCAGGCATTGCCAGCAACACTCCAGGAGCCGCAAGCCAGAGGTATTTTTGAGAATCCTGTCTTCACATGGCCCTCCCTCCCAATGGGTTTCAAGTCCCATCATCCCTGATGAGCGCTGGCCATGTTGGCTGGGGCTTAGGGGAGTCCCACCACAGTCTGGAGCCCAGTTCAGTGCGCCTTTGTGGGCAGCTGGTAGCCATGCCAGGGTCGCCTTCGCTGCGTGGAAGGGGTGGCCTCCCCCCCACCCCCACCCCATGCGCAGGAGACCAGAGGCCAGTAGCAGACTGCGCATGTGCCTCGGAAGGGCACAAAGGTTTGCTGCCTCCTTGTGTGCCCATTTTGTTGCCAAAAAGAAAAAAAATACAGCATATGGTTGCACATACCAGGCACCAATTTTAATGGTGGTTCTTTGGCTTTTCCTTCAGGTGAGGAACACGAGGAGGAGGAGGAGGAGCAGCAGGAGGAGGAGGAGAAGGAAAAATAAAGAAAATGGGGGGATATATATTTTCCTATATATTTCTATTCTTAGTTCTATGTATTGCTTCTTTATTTAATAAAATTTATTTTAAAAAGCCTGCAAAGTGGTTTACCAAAACAAAAAACAAAAAATCCACCACAGCAGTAAAATCAAGAAAAATCAACAATCCTACTTTAAAACATACAAAAGCTAAAATATTAAAAGAGATGAAAATTTCTTCAACTTCCTAAGCTTCTAGGTATGCTTGCCTAAACAAGAATGCTTTTAGCAGGTGCCTGAAAAGCGTCTAGCAAAGGCACGTTGTCAGGGAATCAGGAGCAGGAGCACTGGGGAGAGAGGAATTGGAGAGCGAAGGGGAAAAATCCGAGGGAAGCGTAGGGGAGTATGACAGTGGCCCAAGAGATTCCATGAGCTTCTCCAGCGAATCAGAAGATTCCCAGAAGGGGGCGCCGATGGTCAGAGCAAGGGGGGTCCCAGAGGGGACGCACCAGAAACAAGGAGCCAGAGGGGAACCCCAAAGCAGCAGTGGGGGATCGGGACCAGTTTCCCCACCAGAGCGTAGTGGGGGGGAAGTGTCACATGTGTCAGGGCCAGCGTCCCCTCCAGCCGGCAGAGGAGGTGAGTCAGGGCTGACCACGCCTCCATCGGAGAGTGGGGGAATGGAGTGCCCGGAGACGACCTCCGCGTGAAAGTCTTGCAGCAGCTACACGACGCGCCCAGCGCTGGGCACTTCGGCAAGGACAAGACGGCGGAATTGGTAACCAGAGACTTTTGGTGGCCCAAGGTGAGGGGAGAAGTCGCGGATTACGTCTCCAGGTGTGACACCTGCCAAAGGGCCAAGCCAGTACACAGGAAGCCGGCGGGTCTACTAGAACCCCTACAGACGCCGCTCGAACCGTGGGAGAAAGTGGCCCTGGACTTTGTCACAGATCTGCCCAGCTCGCGAGGCAAAACAGCGGTGCTCGTGGCCGTAGACATGTTCACCAAGATGGCGCACTTTATTCCGTGCGCGAAGGTGGCCACAGCGGAACAGACCGCCAAGCTGTTCATAGACCACGTGTTCAAAGCTCACGGCTTGCCGCGGTCCATCCTGTCCGACCGGGGTCACCAATTCGTCTCGAGCTTCTGGCAGAAGCTGCTGGGCATCCTGAACGTCAAGATCAACTTAGCGTCGGCACGACACCCGCAGACCAACGGACAAGCGGAGAGGGTCAACGCCATCATGCAGCAGTACCTGCGATGCTACGCCAATCAACAACCCTCGACCTGGGTGGACTACCTACCGCTGGCCGAGTTTGCCTACAACAACACGAAGCACGGGTCTACAGGAGTGACACCGTTCTTTGCCAATAATGGGCGGCATCCCAGAACTTTCCCGGGGTTAGAGACGAAGGGGGAGGGGGAGCCAAGGGGAGCAGAGCACTTAGCAGCAGAGTTACAGGAGGTCCACGAGCAAGTCCGAAGGCAATTGGAACTGGCGAAACACGCCTACAAAATGCAGGCAGACAAGCACAGGAGGGTCGGGGAGGACATCCAGGTGGGGGACTGGGTCTGGTTAGCAGCCCAGGCAGTGCCGGCCAGGACGTTAGCTAAGAGGAAGCTCAAGCACAAGCAGCTGGGACCTTACCAGGTCGCGGCGCAAATCAATCCAGTGGCCTTCCGGTTGACACTCCCGGAGGGCTCCAGAATGCACCCAGTCTTTCATAGGTCAGTGCTCACACCCTACAGGGAACCCCACAGGTTTCAGGCGACAGGGAACGCGCCAGACCCACTTAACGAATCTCCGAAGAGGGAGGGGTCACGGAGGGCGACGCCACTCAACGAGGTCACGGAGATTTTGGACTCGAGGTGGGGGGAAGAGGGGGTGGAATACCTCCCCGCCAGGGAAGCTACCCCAGCCAGTGCCAACAGGTGGGTACCGTGCTATGCCGTGGAGGAGCACTATCTTAAAGACGAGTTCCATGCACTCTTCCCACACAGACCTATGCCGGCAGAGTATTTCGACGACTGGCTCTTCACACCCACACTGTCAGCCAGTACGTTCCAGGGTTTTTCATCAGCTGAAGAGACGACGCCGGACACTAGCTCCTCGGAGGGGTCTCTCTCGGGGTTTGCCACAGACCGCTCCTAATGGTGGGACACTCAACCGGAGGTGGGGTGGCGCAGGGAGCTGCTGCGGGAACCTTTGCAAGCAGTTTCACCAGAGGTACTCGGGGGAGGGGAGGACATGGGCGTGTTGGGGGAGGATCCTGGATTCGAGCACATCAGCAGAGAGATGGAAGCAGAGGAAATCGACGTTGACGAGCCCGTTGCGGTTGGGCCGGATCCAGTGGACCGGCTACACACCAGGGGGGAAGAATGGTATCCCGCACTCACACCCACAGGACTGGAGCACCCGGAACCCACACCCGAAGAGGGGGAGGGGGGAAGGGGGGCTTCGAGGGGGGGATGGATGTCAGGGAATCAGGAGCAGGAGCACTGGGGAGAGAGGATTGGGAGAGCGAAGGGGAAGAATCTGAGGGCAGTGTAGGGGAGTATGACAGTGGCCCGAGAGATTCCATGAGCTTCTCCAGCGAATCAGAAGATTCCCAGAAGGGGGCGCCGATGGTCAGGGCAAGGGGGGTCCCAGGGGGGACGCACCAGAAACAAGGAGCCAGAGGGGAACCCCAAAGCAGCAGTGGAGGATCGGGACCAGTTTCCCCACCAGAGCGTAGTGGGGGGGAAGAGTCACATGTGTCAGGGGCAGTGCCTCCTCCAGAGAGGGAGTCAGGGCTGACCACGCCTCCAACGGAGGGGAGGTCAGTTGCAGCTAGCCCCCCCGAAGGGGGAAGCAGTGACAGCAGCAGTGGAACGGTCAGGAGGAAAGCTGCTGGCTGGGCGCGCGCGCCAAGTTCAAATGTGCAGGCGCGCGGAACAGCAGGAGACCCGGATGGGGAACCAGCTCCTAAAGCCCGCCGGAGGGAGGGAGAAGGCTCAGGGGAATCAGCGGGAGAAGAGGCTAGAAAGGGCGGAACCCCGGCGGGCAGGCGGACCCAGAGGAGGAAGGAGCCGCGGAGAAGGTGGAGCAAGGCAAGAATCTTAAATTGGTGTCTAGGGGGAGGAGACTCAGACGGAGCATCAGTGGTCTGACACTTGAGACGTGGAGCTGCGCGCAGCGGCTCTGGAAGTGAATCTGAACTTCAATAAAGACTTTTATACTTAACAACGAAGCAGCGTTGGTCCTTTGTGAGCTGGGACCTAGGGTAGCTCTGACAGTATGCTCCGTCTCCATAAAAACCTCGCAGCGTGAGTTGGTGCAGCGAGGGGCAAGACTTGGTGTTTTGCGAGTTCACGAAGATAGGCAAAGATGGCTACAGAGAGCCAGGTGAAAGAACTGCAAGAAGCAGTCACGACGCTTTACGCAGAAGTAGCAGCATCCAGGAAAAGAGAAGAGGAAGCAGTAGCGCTCTGCCGGGATCTGCAGGCCCGGTGGGACCGTTGGGGGAAAGAGGGGCTGCCAGGACCCAAACCGGAGGGAGTTGGCCTCGGGAAGAGGGGGGGCAGCCTAGTAGCCCACTTTGATGGGAACCTGCAGCAATACCCTAACTTCAGAGCTGACGTGGTTTACGCGCTCAATTTGCTTCGGAAAGACTTTAGAGATGAGGAAGAGAAAGTGGGATTCATAATCACTCATCTGCATGGGGAAGCAAAAGCGTGGCTGCGGAATTTGTGGCGCGAAGAAGACCCCGCCCTCAAAGATTCCGATGCATTTATCAAAGCTATGCACGCTTGCTTTAAATCTACGGTAGATGTAGATGTTGCTCGGAGGGAAATGCATCGACTACAGCAAGGGAAAGCGACGGTGAGGCAATATCACTCACGCTTTTTTGCCTTACTGAACGTGCTGGGCTGGGAGAAGGACTCTATTGCTGTCAGAGACCTGTTCTGGGAGGGGCTAAGTGGAGAGGTGAAAGATGAGCTGGCAAGAGGGGAACGACCGCAAAGTACCCAAGAAGTTGCCCAAAGAGCGTTGGCGATTGGTGTGCGCCTGGAAGGACGCCCTTGGAGCAGGGAGGAAGGACGTAAGGCAAGCACCCCAGCCAGGACAACCCCTTTCTTTCCCAGAGAGGCGGGGCGGGCGCTGTCCATGCCTCCTTTGGGAAGGGGAGAAGAGCCGATGGAGATTGGTGGTGCCAGGGCTCAGACTGCCAGCAGAGCCCAAAACCGGGAGCAGTCAAGGCGAAGGCTCCTAGAGGGACCAGGAAGTGCTACATCTGCGACAGTGCTCAGCACATGGCCAAAGAGTGTCCCCAGAGGCTCCAGAAGCACACTGCAGCCTCAGCAACAGTAAAGGGAACAATTCAGCAGCCGAAACAGCCGCAGGGGGAAGAAGACGCCTGGTTGGAAACAGAGCCACTGGGGCCCAACCAGGCAAGTCAGTGAAGCAGTCCCCAGAGATTTTACAGCCCACAGACCCCCTCCCACCCAAACCAGTGGTGCAACTCACCGCATCGCTCCAGTTGCCCACTGGGCACACCATGCAAGTACCAATAACCATTGACTCTGGGAGCAACGCAGACTTTATAGGAGTGGACTTTATCAAGCAACATCGCATAGCACTCATGCCAGCCACGATGCCCCTAAACGTCGTCACGGTCAATGGCAGGAAGCTACTGGGAGGAGAGGTGGTACAGCAAACACCACCAATGGTGATGCAAATTGGAAACCACCGCGAAGTCATCAGCTTCAACGTCACCCACCTGTCAGACACGCCCATAGTGTTGGGTATGAGTTGGCTGGATAGGCACAGCCCGGCATTAGCATGGTACCAGCGGCAATTGACCTTCTGCTCCTCCTACTGCGCAGAACACTGCATCCAGCCCCTCCAGGAGGAGGAGGGGCAAGAGGATGAACCGCAGTTACACCTAGGCATGGTGCAAGCGGTACCCAACAAGTACAAGGAGTTTTTGGAGGTCTTCTGCGAGAGGGAAGCGGATAACCTGCCTCCCCACAGGCCTTACGACTGCAAGATTGACCTCCTGCCGGGAGCGACGCTGCCGACTGGGAAACTGTATTCCATGTCTGAAGACGAACTGCAAGAACTCAAGGAGTTCATAGATCACAACTTGAAGCGGGGGTTCATCCAAGAATCTAAAGCAGTGGGGGGCAGTCCCGTGTTTTTCGTGAAGAAGAAGGACACGCCCCAACGCAGGCTCATAGTTGATTATAGGATCATAAATTCCAAAACAAAGCCCGCAGCATTCCCCATGCCCAAGATCGACGACCTGCTCGCGACGGTGAGGAAGGGACGGATCTTCACCAAGTTGAATCTACGAGGGGCGTACAACCTTATACGCATGCGGGAGGGCGATGAGTGGAAGACAGCCATGTTTACACCTTTAGGCACCTATGAATATCGCGTAATGCCTTTTGGTCTGCAAAATGGCTCCCATACCTTCCAAGCTTTCATGCATCACGTGTTAGCGGGACTCCTCTACAAGAAGTGCGTCGGCATCCTGGACGACATCCTGGTCTTCTCGGAATCGCAGGAGGCTCACGAGAGGGACGTCAAGGAGGTCCTGCAGAGGCTACGGGAGCACAGGCTTTACGCCAAATTAGAGAAGTGCCAGTTCGACATGACGGAGGTGGATTTCCTGGGCTACAAGCTGTCCGACAAGGGACTCGCCATGGACAGCACCAAGGTCCGCGCGGTGTTGGACTGGAAGAGCCCGCGCAATCGGAAGGAGGTCCAGAAGTTTGTCGGCTTCGCCAACTTTTATCGCAAGTTCATCAAAGGGTTCGCGAAGGAGACGGCGGCCATCACGGACACCCTCAGCTCCAAGAAGAAGAAATTCACCTGGACGGACCAGGCGGAGCAGTCCTTTCGGAGACTCAAGCGTCTCTTCGCGTCCGAAGAACAGCTGCTACATGTAAACCCCAGCAGACCAATGAGGGTTGAGACGGACGCCTCGGACAGAGCGGTGGGGGCCGTCCTGTTGCAGCAAGATCCGCAAGGGGAATGGAGGCCGTGCGCATTCTACTCCAGGAAACTCAGCAAGGCGGAACATCACTACACCATCTGGGACAGGGAGTTGCTGGCCATTCATGCAGCTTTCAAGGCGTGGCGGCACTTCCTCGTCGGAGCCAGACACACAGTGCAAGTCCGCACGGACCATAAGAACCTGGAGTACTGGCACACGGCGCGGTTCCTGAACCAGAGACACATTCGCTGGGCGGAGTTCTTTGCGGATTTCGATTTCCGGATAGAATACATCCAGGGAGACAACAACGTCATGGCGGATGCACTATCCAGGAAGCCGCAGTATCTCGAGGAAGCGGCGCCGGTGGCGGCCAAGCACATTTTCGCACCGAAAGCGTGGGCGTGCGCTTCAGCTGCCGTGGACCTGGACGCGGTGCGTCGAGCGCTGCAGACGGATTCGTTCGCACAATCCAAGATGGAGGAGGTGCGAAAAGGCCCAGCGAAAGATGACGAGTTCCAGATACGAGACGGACTGCTCATCCGCAGAGGGGCTCTCTACGTGCCCGGAGACGACCTCCGCGCGAAAGTCTTGCAGCAGCTACACGACGCGCCCAGCGCTGGGCACTTCGGCAAGGACAAGACGGCGGAATTAGTAACCAGAGACTTTTGGTGGCCCAAGGTGAGGGGAGAAGTCGCGGATTACGTCTCCAGGTGTGACACCTGCCAAAGGGCCAAGCCAGTACACAGGAAGCCGGCGGGTCTACTAGAACCCCTACAGACGCCTCTCGAACCGTGGGAGAAAGTGGCCCTGGACTTTGTCACAGATCTGCCCAGCTCGCGAGGCAAAACAGCGGTGCTCGTGGTCGTAGACATGTTCACCAAGATGGCGCACTTTATTCCGTGCGCGAAGGTGGCCACAGCGGAACAGACCGCCAAGCTGTTCATAGACCACGTGTTCAAAGCTCACGGCTTGCCGCGGTCCATCCTGTCCGACCGGTGGAGCAAGGCAAGAATCTTAAATTGGTGTCAAGGGGGAGGAGACTCAGACGGAGCATCAGTGGTCTGACACTTGAGACGTGGAGCTGCGCGCAGCGGCTCTGGAAGTGAATCTGAACTTCAATAAAGACTTTTATACTTAACAACGAAGCAGCGTTGGTCCTTTGTGAGTTGGGACCTAGGGTAGCTCTGACACTAAACCTAAACCTAAACCTAAACCTAAACCTAAACCTAAACCTAAACCTAAACCTAAACCTAAACCTAAACCTAAACCTAAACCTAAACCTAAACCTAAACCTAAACCTAAACCTAAACCTAAACCTAAACCTAAACCTAAACCTAAACCTAACCCAACCCAATTCTTCATCTTAACCGAACCCTAGGCCTGACCCCTAACCCTATTCCTAACCCTAAACCAATTCTAGCATTCATCCATAACCCTAACCCTAACCATAACTCAACCCTAACCCTAACCGTGTTCTTAAACCAAACCCAACCCTCGCAATGACACATAACCCTACTCCTAAGCCAAACCCAACCCTAGCATTCACCACTTACCCAAACCCTGATCCTATTCCTATCCCTTATCCTAACCCAAACCTAACCCCAACCCTACTCTTCATATTCCTATCCTTTTCCTAACCCCAACCCTATTCTTCATCTTAAATGAACCCTAGGCCTGACCCCTAACCCTATTCCTAACCCCAACCCAATTCTAGCATTGATCCATAACCCTAACCTTAACCCTAACCCTAACTCAACCCTAACCCTAACCGTGTTCTTAAACCAAACCCAACCCTAGCCCTGACCCCTAAACATAATCCTACCCTAACCCTATCCCTATCCCTAACCCAACCCTATTCTTCATCTTAAACGAACCCAACGCCTGACCCCTATCCCTATTCCTAACCCCAATCCAATTATAGCATTGATCCATATCCCTAACCCTAACCCTAACCCTAACCCTAACCCTAACCCTAACCCTAACCCTAACCCTAACCCTAACCCTAACCCTAACCCTCTTCCTATCGCTTTTCATAACCCAAACCTAACCCCAACCCTATTCTTCGTCTTAACCGAACCCTAGGCCTGACCCCTAACCCTATTCCTAACCCCAACACAATTCTAGCATTGATCCATAACCCTAACCCCTAACCCTAACCCTAACCCTAACCCTAACCCTAACCCTAACCCTAACCCTAACCCTAACCCTAACCCTAACCCTGACCCTGACCCTAACCCTAACCCTAACCCTAAACTTAACCCTTACCCTAACCCTAACTCTAACCCTAACCCAACCCTATTTTTCAAATTAAACGAACCCTAGGACTGACCCCTAATCCTATTCCTAACCCCAACCCAATTATAGCATTGATCCATAACCCTAACCCTAACCCCTAACCCTAACCCTAACCCTAACCCTAACCCCGAACCCTATTCCTAACCCTAACCCTAACCCTAACCCTAACAAATTATAGCATTGATCCATAACCCTAACCCTAATCCTGACCCTATACCTAACTCAACCCTAAACCCTAACCGTGTTGTTAAACCAAACCCAACCATAGCCCTGACACCTAAACCTATTCCTAACGCTATTCCTAACCCTAACCCTAACCCTAACCCTAACCCTAACCCTAACCCTAGCCCGAACCCGAACCCTAACCCTAACCCTAACCCTAACCCTAACCCTAACCCTAACCCTAACCCTAACCCTAACCCTAACCCAACCCTCTTCTTCATCTTAACCAAACCCTAGGCCTGAGCCCTAACACTATTCCTAACACCAACCCAATTCTAGCATTGATCCATATCCCTAACCCTAACCCTAACCCTAACCCTAACCCTAACCCTAACCCTAACCCTAACCCTAACCCTAACCCTAGCCCTAACCCTATCCATACCCCTAACCCTAATCCCGACCCTATACCTAACTGACCCTAGCCCTAACCGTCTTCTTAAACCAAACCAAACCAAACCCTAGACCTGACCCCTAAACCTAAACCTAAACCTAAACCTAAACCTAAACCTAAACCTAAACCTAAACCCAAACCCAAACCCAAACCCAAACCCAAACCCAAACCCAAACCCAAACCTAAACCCAAACCTAAACCTAAACCTAAACCTAACCGTAACCCTAACCCAACCCTATTCTTCATCTTAACCGAACCCTAGGCCTGACCCCTAACCCTATTCCTAAACCTAAACCAATTCTAGCATTCATCCATAACCCTAACCCTAACCCTAACCCTCGCCATGACACATAACCCTATTCCTAAGCCAAACCCAACCCTAGCATTCACCCCTTACCCAAAACCTGACCGTATTCCTATCCCTTATCCTAACCCAAACCTAACCCCAACCCTACTCTTCATCTTAACTGAACCCTAGGCCTGACCCCTAACCCTAACCCTAACCCTAACCCTAACCCTAACCCTAACCCTAACCCTAACCCTAACCCTAACCCTAACCTTTTTCATAACCCAAACCTAACCCCAACCCTATTCTTCATCTTAACCGAACCCTAGGCCTGACCCCTAACCCTTTTCCTAACCCCAACACAATTCTAGCATTGCTCCATAACCCCAACCCCTAACCCTAACCGTAACCGTAACCCTAACCCTAACCCTAACCCTAACCCTAACCCTAACCCTGACCCTGACCCTGACCCTGACCCTGACCCTGACCCTGACCCTGACCCTGACCCTGACCCTGACCCTGACCCTGACCCTGACCCTGATCCTAACCCTAACCCTGACCCTGACCCTGACCCTGACCCTGACCCTGACCCTGACCCTGACCCTGACCCTGACCCTGACCCTGACCCTGACCCTGACCCTGACCCTGACCCTGACCCTGACCCTATCTTTAACCCTAACCCTAATCCTGACCCTATACCTAACTAAACCCAAACCCTAACCGTGTTCTTAAACCAAAGCCAACCATAGCCCTGACGCCTAAAACTAATCCTAACCCTAACCCTATCGCTTACCCAACCCTATTCTTCATCTTAACCGAACCCTAGGCCTGACCCCTAACCCTATTCCTAACCCCAACCCAATTCTAGCATTGATCCATAACCCTAACCCTAACCTAACCTAAACCTAAACCTAAACCTAAACCTAAACCTAAACCTAAACCTAAACCTAAACCTAAACCTAAACCTAAACCTAAACCTAAACCTAAACCTAAACCTAAACCTAAACCTAAACCTAAACCTAAACCTAAACCTAAACCTAAACCTAAACCTAACCGTAACCCTAACCCAACCCTATTCTTCATCTTAACCGAACCCTAGGCCTGACCCCTAACCCTATTCCTAACCCTAAACCAATTCTAGCATTCATCCATAACCCTAACCCTAACCCTAACCCTCGCAATGACACATAACCCTATTCCTAAGCCAAACCCAACCCTAGCATTCACCCCATACCCAAACCATGAACCTATTCCTATGCCTTATCCTAACCCAAACCTAAACCCAACCCTACTCTTCATCTTAACTAAACCCTAGGCCTGACCCCTAACCCTAACCCTAACCCTAACCCTAACCCTAACCCTAACCCTAACCCTAACCCTAACCCTAAGCCTGACCCTGACCCTAACCCTAAGCCTGACCCTGACCCTAACCCTAACCCTAACCCTAACCCTAACCCTAACCCTAACCCTAACCCTAACCTTAACCCTAACCCTATCTTTAACCCTAACCCTAATCCTGACCCTATACCTAACTCAACCCAAACCCTAACCGTGTTCTTAAACCAAAG
Source organism: Podarcis filfolensis (assembly GCF_964270895.1). Taxonomy (NCBI): domain Eukaryota; kingdom Metazoa; phylum Chordata; class Lepidosauria; order Squamata; family Lacertidae; genus Podarcis; species Podarcis filfolensis. Next base: position 42,958,008 of record NC_139619.1, read on the forward strand.
CCAACCCTAGCCCTGATGCCTAAAACTAATCCTAACCCTAACCCTATCGCTTACCCAACGCTATTCTTCATCTTAACCGAACCCTAGGCCTGACCCCTAACCCTATTCCTAACCCCAACCCAATTCTAGCATTGATCCATAACCCTAACCCTAACCCAGACCTATTCTTCATCTTAACTGAACCCTATTCCTAACCCCAACCCAATTCTAGCATTGATCCATAACCCAAAACCCTAACCCTAACCCTAACCCAAATATAGCATTGATCCAGAACCCGAACCCGAACCCGAACCCGAACCCGAACCCGAACCCGAACCCGAACCCTGACCCCTAACCCTATTCCTAACCCCAACCCAATCCTAGCCTTGATCCATAACCCTAACCCTAACCCTAACCCTAACCCTAACCCTAACCCTAACCCTAACCCTAACCCTAACCCTAACCCTACCCTATTCTTCATCTTAACCAAACCCTAGGCCTGACCCCTAACCCTATTCCTAACCCCAACCCAATTCTAGAATTGATCCATAACCCTAACCCTAACCCTAGCAATGACACATAACCATATTCCTTACCCAAACCCAACCCTAGCATTCACCCCTTACCCAAACCCTGACACTATTCCTACCCCTTTTCCTAACCCCAACCCTATTCTTCATCTTAACTGAACCCTAGGCCTGACCCCTAACCCTATTCCTAACCCCAACCCAATTCTAGCATTGATCCATAACCCTAACCCTAACCCAGCCCTATTCTTCATCTTAACTGAACCCTATTCCTAACCCCAACCCAATTCTAGCATTGATCCATAACCCTAACCTTAACCCTAACCCTAACTCAACCCTAACCCTAACCGTGTTCTTAAACCAAACCCAACCCTAGCCCTGACCCCTAAACATAATCCTACCCTAACCCTATCCCTATCCCTAACCCAACCCTATTCTTCATCTTAACCGAACCCTAGGCATGACCCCTATCCCTATCCCTATTCCTAACCCCAACCCAATTATAACATTGATCCATAACCCTAACCCTAACCCTAACCCTAACCCTCTTCCTATCCCTTTTCATAACCCAAACCTAACCCCAACCCTATTCTTCATCTTAACCGAACCCTAGGCCTGACCCCTATCCCTTTTCCTAACCCCAACACAATTCTAGCATTGATCCATAACCCTAACCCCTAACCCTAACCCTAACGCTAACCCTGACCCTGACCCTGACCCTGACCCTGACCCTGACCCTGACCCTGACCCTGACCCTGACCCTGACCCTAACCCAACCCTATTCTTCATGTTAACCGAACCCTAGGCCTGAGCCCTAACCCTATTCCTAACCCCAACACAATTCTAGCATTGATCCATAACCCTAAACCCTAACCCTAACCCTAACCCTAACCCTAACCCGAACCCTAACCCTAACCCTAACCCTAACCCTAACCCTAACCCGAACCCTAACCCGAACCCGAACCCGAACCCTAACCAAACCAAACCCTAGCCCTGACCCCTAAACCTAAACCTAAACCTAAACCTAAACCCAAACCCAAACCTAAACCTAAACCTAAACCTAAACCTAAACCTAAACCTAAACCTAAACCTAAACCTAAACCTAAACCTAAACCTAAACCTAAACCTAACCCTGACCCTGACCCTGACCCTGACCCTAACCGTGACCCTGACCCTGACCCTGACCCTGACCCTGACCCTGACCCTGACCCTGACCCTAACCATGACCCTGACCCTAACCCTAACTCTATCCCTAACCCTAACCCTAACCCTAACCCTAACCCTAACCCTAACCCTAACCCTAATCCTAACCCTATACCAAACTCAACCCAAACCCTAACCGGGTTCTTAAACCAAACCCAACCCTAGCCCTGACCCCTAACCCTAACCCTAACCCTAACCCTAACCCTAACCCTAACCCTAACCCCTACCCCTACCCCTAAGCCAACCTCTACCCCTAACCCTAACCCTAACCCTAACCCTAACCCTAACCCTAACCCTAACCCTAACCCAATGACACATAACCCTAACCCTAACCCTAAACCCTAAGCCTAACCCCAACCCTATTCTTCATCTTAACCGAACCCTAGACCTGACCCCTAACCCTATTACTAACCCCAACCCAATTCTAGCATTGATTCATAACCCTAACCCTAACCCTAATCCTGACCCTATACGAAACTGTCAGAGCTACCCTAGGTCCCAGCTCACAAAGGACCAACGCTGCTTCATTGTTAAGTATAAAAGTCTCTATTGAAGTTCAGTTTCACTTCCAGAGCCGCAGCGCGCAGCTTTAGGAGCTGGTTCCCCATCCGGGTCTCCTGCTGTTCCGCGCGCCTGCACATTTGAACTTGGCGCGCGCGCCCAGCCAGCAGCTTTCCTCCTGACCGTTTCACTGATGCTGTCACTGCTTCCCCCTTCGGGGGGGCTAGCTGCAACTGACCTCCCTTCCGTTCCCCCACTCTCCGATGGAAGCGTGGTCAGCCCTGACTCCCTCTCTGGAGGAGATACTGCCCCTGACACATGTGACTCTTCCCCCCCACTACGCTCTGGTGGGGAAACTGGTCCCGATCCTCCACTGCTGCTTTGGGGTTCCCCTCTGGCTCCTTGTTTCTGGTGCGTCCCCCCTGGGACCCCCCTTGCCCTGACCATCGGCGCCCCCTTCTGGGAATCTTCTGATTCGCTGGAGAAGCTCATGGAATCTCTCGGGCCACTGTCATACTCCCCTACGCTGCCCTCGGATTCTTCCCCTTCGCTTTCCCAATCCTCTCTCCCCAGTGCTCCTGCTCCTGATTCCCTGACAGAAACTCAACCCTAACCCTAACCGTGTTCTTAAACCAAACCCAAACCCAAACCTAGCCCTGAGCCCTAAACTTAAACCTAAACCTATTCCTAACCCTAACCCAACCCTAGGCCAGACCCCTAACACTATTCCTAACCACAACCCAATTCTAGCATTGATCCATAACCCTAACCCTAACCCTAACCCTAATCCTGACCTTTAACTATCTCAACCCTAACCCTAACCGTGTTCTTAAACTAAACCCAACCATAGCCCTGACCCCTAAACCTAACCCTAAACCTAACCCTATAACTAACCCTAACCCTAACCCTAACCCTAACCATAACCCTAAACCTAAACCTAAACCTAAACCTAAACCTATTCCTAACCCTAACCCTAACCCTAACCCTAACCCTAACTCTGACCCTGACCCTAACCCTAACCCTGACCCTGACCTTAACCCTGACCCTGACCCTGACCCTGACCCTGACCCTGACCCTGACCCTGACCCTGACCCTGACCCTGACCCTGACCCTGACCCTGACCCTAACTGTCAGAGCTGCCCGAGGTCCCAGCTCACAAAGGACCAACGAAATACGAAAGTCTTTATTGAAGTTCAGTTTCACTTCCAGAGCCGCAGCGTGCAGCTCTACGTCTCAACCGTTAGACCGCTGATGCTCCGTCTAAGTCTCCTCCCTCCAGACACCAGTTTAAGACTCTAGCCTTACTCCACCTCTTCCTCTGTTCTTTCCGCCTCTGGTTCCGCCTGTCCGTTGGGGTCTCGCCCTTTTAGACTCTTCTGACGCTGAATCCCCTGAGCCTTCCCCCTCCCTCCGGCGGGCTTTAGGAGCTGGTTCCCAATCTGGGTCTCCTGCTGTCCCGCGCGCCTGTACATTTGAACTTGGCGCGCGCGCCCAGCCAGCAACTTTCCTCCTGACCGTTTCACTGCTGCTGTCACTGCTTCCCCCTCCGGGGAGGCTAGCTGCAACTGACCTCCCCTCTGTTCCCCCACTCTCCGATGGAGGCGTGGTCAGCCCTGACTCACCTTCTCTCCCCGCTGGCCCTGACACATGTGACTCTTCCCCCCCACTACGCTCTGGTGGGGAAACTGGTCCTGATCCCCCGCTGCTGCTTCGGGGTTCCCCGCTGGCTCCTTGTTTCTGGTGCGTCCCCCCTGGGACCCCCCTTGCCCTGACCATCGGCGCCCCCTTCTGGGAATCTTCTGATTCGCTGGAGAAGCTCATGGAATCTCTCGGGTCACTGTCATACTCCCCTACGCTGCCCTCGGATTCTTCCCCTTCGCTCTCCATTTCCTCTCTCCCCAGTGCTCCTGCTCCTGAGCCCCTGACATCCATCCCCCCCTCGAATTCCCCCCTCCCCCTCTTCGGGTGTGGGTTCCGGGTGCTCCAGTGCTGTGGGTGTGAGTGCGGGATACCATTCTTCCCCCCCGGTGTGCAGCCGGCCAGCGGGATCCGGCCAGACCGCAATGGGCTTGTCGACGTCGATTTCTTCTGCTTCCTTCTCTCTGCTGTTGTGCCCGAATCCAGGATCTTCCCCCAACACGTCCATGTCCTTCCCTCCCCCTGGTACCTCGAGTGAGACTGCGTGTAAGGGTCCCCGCAGCTGCTCCCTGCGCCACCCCACCTCCAGTTGCGTGTCCCACCAATAGGAGCGGTCTGTGGCAAACCCCGAGAGTGACCCCTCCGGGGAGCTTGTTTCCGGCGTCATCTCTTCAGCTGATGAAAAACCCTGTAACGTACTGGCTGAAAGTGTGGGTGTGAAAAGCCAGTCGTCGAAATACTCTGCCGGCATAGGTCTGTGTGGGAAGAGTGCATGGAACTCGTCTTTGAGGTAGTGCTCCTCCACGGCATAGCACGGTACCCACCTGTTGGCGCTGGCTGGGGTACCTTCCCTGGCGAGGAGATATTCCACTCCCTCTTCCCCCCACCTCGAGTCCGGAGGCGGCGCCAACGGCAATGGCGGTCTCCTTCTGAGTAAGAGGGAGAAGCCCCGCAGAAAGTGTGTCTGTCCGCTACGGCGAAGCGGAGACCCGATCGGAAATCGCAGGCAGAAGAAGCCTGCGAGCGTGGGACTCGGCGGGCACCATTTGCGCCCCCCGAATCAGCGAAGGAACCCCGCAAGTGGCTCCGGAGCGTAACGGGAGGCGCTGTGCTGAGAGTCAATTGCTCCTTCTGTGGGGTGAAGCCGCGTAGCTGTTGCCGGAGAGCGCTGACCTTTTTCCTGTGACAATTCGGCTGCTAAACTACTATCCGTGAGTAGGTGGAATTTAAAGAGGGGATTTTGAAGAAGGAAAAAAGACAATAATTTGGCACTGAAGCGGGAAGGTGTAAACAGGAAGTCCGCCTCCCGTTTCTGTAAAAGATCAAAGCAAAGACGTCTCTACGCTAATACTTGGAAAGCGGAGCTTTTTAAAGTTTGAATCCGAAACATCAAAAGTGAAGGAACTCCCCCCCAAATTGGAGAGGGGGGGAAGAAAGGGAAAGTGACTTTATTTCTTCTGGGAAAAATAGAGGTAAAACTCTCTTTCTTTTTTTCTGTTGGAATCCTTGGGAACGGACTGCCAGGCTTGTGAGAATTGCTACATTGGGACTCGCACTACTTTTTGACATTGTAACTTTTTAATGATTAACTCTGCAAGGGAGATACATTCTGAGAGTCTTCTTTGGACTGGAAACTGTTGCTTGATTTTATTGAAGGGGACATGGAAAGTTAGAGACTTTTCTATTGTGAACTTTATGGCTGCTACAGTGTCCCCCTAGAGGAACATTGAAGCTGTGCATTTAGCTGGGGGAATTTTCCACTTTGGACATTAGGGAATTTCCACAGTAAGACCTGACCTTGACTCAAGATAAAGGGGATGACAGAACAAAGAGCAACAAGATCAGGCAAGGTCAGAGTGCAGCAGCCCAGCGCTGTTTCCCAGCAACGTAGAGCATCTGTACCCGGCCTTCCTGTGACACAGGAGGAAGATTCGGCAGAAGTTGAACCAAAAGGAATGGCCTCAGAAGGGGATTTTACTTCGGTATTAAATAAAATTTATGAGAAATTGGAAGGCCTAAGTAAACAAGTTACAGAACAGTCAAATAAAATTGATGGGAATACTGCTAGCATTAATTCAAATACAAAATCTATTGAAAAATTGCTGGAAGAATCTGCGTCTACCCGAAAAATAGCTGAGGAAGCAAAAGAAAAAGTAGCAGCTGTGGAGGAAGAAATTAAACCTATGCGTAAACAGATTGGGGACCACCAGTCTATATTGTCTATGATTGAATTGAAGGAGAAACAGACAAACCTGAGGATCAGGGCCGTGCCGGAACTTGAAAAAGATAACCTGAGCGACTACCTTTCACAGGAATTTGGGAAATTTTGGAATTTGGAGCCGGAAAAAGACTTCAAGATAGTGAGTGCCTTTAGACTTGGAAGAGGAGGGAGAAAGAACAGGGTGAGAGACTGTTTGGTTACCCTCCGGACGAAAGAAGAGAGGGATAAAATATTGAGTGCACATTTTCAGAAGTCCTTGGAAATTAACGATTCGAGAGTCGAGATCTTTAAGGATATACCGAAATATCTTTTGGATTTGAGAACCAACTACGGAGACCTGGTGGCCCTACTGAGAAGTAATAGCATTGTCTTTAGATGGGAATTGTTCGGAGTCAATTTAGTCCGGGGGGTCCGGCACACTTCCCTCGCGCAGCTCTGACCCTTCTCAAAGACCTTTGACCCCAGCAGAGTAAACACAGCAGAAGTAGAAGCAGGAACGTTCTGTCGTGTGGTAATAACTCAGGCTGAAACACAGCAGTCTCCTTATCTAAAGTCTTTATTCTCGTACAGATCAACACATCGTAAATCTTCCCGGTGAGACGCAACTCATGTCGACGCTCTCTCACACTGCGTGCGTCTTTCTCTCTCTCTCAGAGATACAGAACACTCCCACTTGCGTCAGTGTTCTTTTGCCACGCCTCGAAGAATGTGAGGCGTCATCACTCAGAACTCTTAACCCTGTAAGTTCTGAGCCACTCCCAACACCCCCTCTCGAATCACGTTCTGAGAGGACCTCTGAGTGTTTAACACCTTCCCCATTGCCTTCCGCCCCTTCCTGGCATCGTTGTTAGGCACCTGTTGAACCTCACAAACCTCAGGTTCGCACTGTGCGAAACCAACCCACGCATTTGTGACCTGAAACCTCTCAGGTGGAATTCCCTTTGTTGCCCGTGAAGACCGCCTGGGCACAAACTGGGATTCTTCTCCTGACCCACTGGGGCCAGCAAGAGCGTCTTCTTCATCAGAGTCCCCCTCTGACTTGACACGTCTGTGAGCTTTCTCCATTATGCGCACAGGAGATGAGGGCTCACTCTTGGACACTCCTTTCACAACCTGTGGAGACGCCTCCCCCTGGTCCTGATCCTGATCATCGACCAGATCACCATTACCTGGCTCTCCCTCCTGCTCAGATTCGGATTCAGACAGACAATCTGAGACAGTGTCATGGCTGACTTTGCGCCTTGAACTATTTCCCTGCTGCTCTTTGAACTCAGCATGCTTGCTGACCAGAAGCTTGGTCTGATCACCTTCTGGGTATGCAAATCTCCACCCCTTTGTCGCGGGTTCATACCCACAGAAGATCATTTCCTGGTACTTTGGACCACCTTCTTGCTGCAACCACTTTGGTACAGGCACCATGGCCCTGCAACCAAACGAACGGAAGAAATGCACCTGTGGCTTCTGTCCGTTGAGCAAGAAATATGGGGTGTCACCTACCACTGCATTGTAGCACCTGTTCATCGTGAAATTGGCCGTTTTCACTGCCTCCCCCCAGAAACTGTGAGGCAAACCAGAGTCATCCAGTAAAATCTCGGATGCTCGAACCAGAGCTTTACTCCTCAGCTCTGCCACGCCACTCTTCTGAGGCGAAGTCACCTTGTGACGTATCCCCCTCTGGCGAAAGAAACCCTTTAGAGCAGACCCAGTGACCTCAGAACCACGGTCAAACTGGAAACCTTGCACCTTGGTGGAGAACCTCAGTTCCACCTCTGCAACCCAATCTTTGATCAGTTGCGCTGCCTCCTCCTTAGCTTTCAGCGTGAAAGCCAAGGAGTTCCTAGTAAAATCATCTGTCAGCACCATCAGCCACTTGGCCTTGCCCAGACTTGGCTGTGGCATACCTAAAAGGTCTGCATGCACAAGCTCAAAAGGCTTTGTGGTTACTCTCTCCACCCTGGGATGATTAAATCCCTTGTTCCTGGCTTTTCTGCAAGCCTTGCAATTCAAAGGTTTACCACATTCTTTTACCTTGCAACCTTTGGTGCACTCTGATAACATCTGGACGTCCTCACAGGACCCATGTGACATTCTCTTGTGCCACACGCAAGCACACGACACATGAGTGTGCCCCCCTCCCTCTAGAGGTGATTCCAGAACAAAGAGATTGTTCTGATTTTTCCCAACACGTACCAGTTGCTCTCCACCTCTGGAAATGGTACAAACATTGTTTTCAAAACTCACAGAATATCCCTCCTGCAAAAGGCACGGTACAGATAGCAGGCAATGTTTTAACTCAGGGAGAACATAAACCTTCACTTCAGCCTGTAAAAAAGAGACAAACATGTTAGAAACATGGGTTACACGTCCCTGTGAACCTGTAGCAAATCTAACTGTTTTCTCAGTGGAAACAGCCTTGCAGTTCCACATTTGTCCATCAGGTGGCGCTGTGACCAGATGGGCATTCGCAGCCGAGTCAACAACCCAACGTAGGACTCTCCCCCCTCCGGAGCTGTCCTTCTTTGTTGCCTTAGCAACTGACTTCCTGCTGCTCCCGACCTTGGAGCTTTCTCTGCAGGTGTTCTCCAAAACCGCCATCGACGCAGTCAGCTGATAAGCTTTCTCACGCCTGCTCCCTCTGTTGCCATGGAAACCCGGCTGGTTCCCATGGGAAATGTCCTTGGGACTTTCCTGCCCTGGCTCCCTTGCTCTCTGTGGGCAGTTCCGACGCAGGTGTTCCGGAGAACCGCAAACAAAACAGCAACGAATGGAAAACTTTTCAAACTTGCCTTTGGTCTTCTCTGCCCCCCCAACCTTTCCAGCAGCACTCCTCCTCGAGGCTTTTCTGCCGTTGGGAAAATGGCTTTTGGCTTCTGCTGTGGTTTCTCTGCAAACCCCTTCCAGCTCCTGCCAAACAGCCTGGGCACTCTCAAGACCCTTGGAATGGCCTTTCTGGCCTGCACCCCCAAACTTAGGTGCACAGCCTCCAGAGGAACAGCTTGCCACTGCTTTCCTCTTTCCAGCTTTCAGCAGCTTCCCAGCACACGGCTGCTCATCTCTCTGGCGTGTCAAAGCATCGCAGCAGCTTTCAGACACGGCTTCAGCCCACTTTGGGCTTCCAGGGCGTCCCACAGCCCCTCCTGGAATCTCTGGGCGTTCCCCAGCTTCTGTGCAGCATCTGGCCCCCTCTGGGCGTCCCTCAGGCTGGCGTCTAGCCCCCTCTGGTGTGGCTCCCACTCTTCTCAGTGCCTGCCAACCTTCCCAGGGCTCCTTCCCGTCTGCCTCTTCAAAAGGGACGGCACGCGATTCCTGGCTGTCTGCCATCTCTCCCCCGGGGCCCGGCCTACTTACAGGTAACAGCAGCGCCTCCCGGTCCGGCAGAGCCTTCCCAGCGAGCTCCCTTCGCTCTAGCTGGCATCAGCTTCTCCTTAGCTGGCCTTTGGCTGCTCCTCAGCCGATTCTGCCTGCAGTTTCACTTCCCCAGCGTCTCATCGGCTGGCCTCTGGCTGCAGTCCTCTCACACGCACGAACGTTGCTTATCTTTATTGCTGACCTCCATAACCTGTTCAGAGTCAATTTAGTCCGGGGGGTCCGGCACACTTCCCTCGCGCAGCTCTGACCCTTCTCAAAGACCTTTGACCCCAGCAGAGTAAACACAGCAGAAGTAGAAGCAGGAACGTTCTGTCGTGTGGTAATAACTCAGGCTGAAACACAGCAGTCTCCTTATCTAAAGTCTTTATTCTCGTACAGATCAACACATCGTAAATCTTCCCGGTGAGACGCAACTCATGTCGACGCTCTCTCACACTGCGTGCGTCTTTCTCTCTCTCTCAGAGATACAGAACACTCCCACTTGCGTCAGTGTTCTTTTGCCACGCCTCGAAGAATGTGAGGCGTCATCACTCAGAACTCTTAACCCTGTAAGTTCTGAGCCACTCCCAACAGGAATTCCCCCAGGGATTATCTTTTACCTATAAAGGGAAAAAGTTCAAAATTAGATCAGTGGAAGACAAGGAAAAATTTTTGAGAGACCACGAAGAAGACCTACAATAAGAAGCACTAGAAGAGTTAAGAGCCCTGAGATCAAGAGTTCTAGACACAGCACTACTACCTTCGGGACCGGACAAACCAAAAAAAGGGATACCACCGTCAGAACAAGAAGAGCTTTTGGGAGCAGTTGGAGGAAAATAGAATAAACACATCATGTCTCTGCAATTACTAAGTTGGAACATTCATGGTTTTAACTCCCCGGAGAAGAGGAGGAAAGTATTCCATCTACTGAAAAAGGAACAATTGGACTTAATTTGTTTACAGGAAACCCATGTGATAAGGCTCCATAGGAAAGTTCTAATTAATAAAAGACTGGGTCAAGAATTTATCTCATCGGACAAAGTTAAAAAGAGAGGAGTTGTTATCTATGCTAAAGAGAGTCTATCACCGAAATTTGTTTTTAAAGATGAACAAGGAAGAATTGTTGCAATTGAGATTCAATCACAAGGAGAGAAATTTTTGATTGTAGGAGTTTATGCACCAAATGAGGGGAAGTCTGAATTTTTAAAGAAATTGCATGAGACATTGTTGGACTATATGGACTATAACATTATTATGATGGGAGATATGAATGGAGTGGTATCCACAAATATGGACAAGTCGCAGAGACAGGTGGTAACTAAAGATGGCAGATTACCAAAAACCTTTTTTGAACTGACTGACAATATGGACTTGATTGACATTTGGAGAAATAAGAACCCCCTTGGAAGAGAGGGAACATTCTTCTCTGAAGCCAATATGACTTGGACAAGAATTGACCAAATATGGATAACTAGAGGACTGGCACCTAAGATTCGAAAAGCGGAAATTTGCCCAAAAACCTGCTCCGACCACAATGCAGTGAAGATGGAGATGAAATTAACACCAATTGGTTCCTTCAGATGGAGGATGAATGACACCTTATTCAGAGATCAAGAGGTTATTAAGAAGACCCAAAAAACCTTGAGAGACTATTTTGAGATAAATTTGAATACTACGGTTGAAAAAAGAACAATCTGGGATGCAAGCAAAGCAGTTATGAGAGGGTTTCTGATTCAACAGAATGCAATAAAGAAAAGAACTCAAAATGAGAAAAAAGATAAAATTTTGGGGAAAATAAAAGAGGGAGAGAAGAAACTAAGAGCGAAACAAAAATCGCAAGAGATTCTGAGAGAAATTAAGTTATATCAAGTACAATATATGAAAATGATAAATCAGGAAGTAGAATGGAAAATTAAGCAGATGAGACAAAAGACATTTGAATCGGCTAACAAATGTGGGAAATTGCTAGCTTGGCAGATGAAGAAAAGACAAAAATTAAACACTATTACAAATTTGGAAGTAGATGGAAAGAACATTCAGAATCCATTGGAAATCAGAAAGTGTTTCCAGAGATATTTTAAACAACTATATACAGAAGGGCCACAGAAAGAGACTGATTTAGACCAATTTTTAAGAACAAATGGACTACAAAAAATCTCTCACCGATTGAGAAAGAGAGGTTTCAGAAGGAGACTGGTTTAACATTAGCCAAGAAAGTAAAATACTTGGGGGTTAATATGACTGCTAAGAACTTAAACTTATTTAAAGATAACTATGAGAAATGTTGGACAGAAGTGAAAAAAGATTTAGAAATATGGTCAAATTTGAAGCTTTCCTTGTTGGGCCGAATTGCAGCTATAAAGATGAATGTATTGCCAAAAATGTTATTTTTGTTTCAAGCATTGCAAATTTTGGACAAGATGGACTGTTTCAAGAAGTGGCAGAGAGATGTTTCTAGATTTGACTGGCAGGGCAAGAAGCCCAGAATAAAGTTTAAAATATTAACTGACGCAAAGGAAAGAGGTGGATTTGCCCTGCCAGACCTCAAACTGTACTATGAATCAGCAGCTTTCTGCTGGTTGAAAGACTGGCTACTTCTTGAGAACACAGACATTTTGGTTTAGAAGGTTTCAATAATGTTTTTGGGTGGCATGCATATTTGTGGTATGACAAGGTTAAAGCACATAAGGCATTCAAAAACCATATTGTCAGGAAAGCATTGTTTAATGTCTGGATAAGATACAAAGACTTATTGGAAAACAAAACCCCAAGGTGGTTGTCACCAATGGAAGCGAAGGCTCAGAAAAAGCTCAATATGGAGGCCAAATGGCCGAAATATTGGGAAATATTGGAACAAGAAGGAGACAAATTGAAATTGCAGAGTTTTGAGAAATTAAAAGATAAAGTGTGAGATTGGCTTCATTATTACCAAATAAGAGAGGCCTATAATTTGGACAAAAAAATTGGCTTTCAGGTGGGAAAATCAAAACTGGAAACAGAACTGTTAGGTCCCAAAACTAAGATACTTTCAAGAATGTATAACTTGCTGTTAAAATGGAATACGCAGGATGAAACGGTTAAATCTGCTATGATTAAATGGGCACAGGATATCGGTCATAACATTATGTTTGCTGACTGGGAACAGTTGTGGACCACAGGTATGAAATTTACGGCATGTAATGCCTTAAGAGAGAATATTATGAAAATGATATACAGGTGGTACATGACCCCAGTCAAGCTTGCAAAAATATATCATTTGCCCGATAATAAATGTTGGAAATGTAAAGAAACTGAAGGTACATTCTTTCACCTTTGGTGGACGTGCCCAAGAATTAAGACTTTCTGGGAAATGATCTATAATGAAATGAAAAAGGTATTTAAATATACCTTCCTGAAGAAACCAGAGGCCTTCCTTCTGGGCATTGTCGGCCAATTGGTGTTAAAGAAGGACAGAACTTTCTTTATGTATGCAACAACAGCAGCAAGAATACTTATTGCGAAGTATTGGAAGACACAAGATCTACCCACCCTGGAAGAGTGGCAGATGAAGATGATGGACTATATGGAATTGGCGGAAATGACTGGCAGAATCCGAGACTTGGGAGAAGAGGTGGTGGAGGAAGACTGGAAGAAATTTAAAGACTATCTTCAGAAATATTGTAAAATGAATGTTAAAATTATGTTCGGATTGGCAATAAGTGGTATTCAGCAACAAAAGTTAATAAGAATATGCAAAAATGAATTGATAAATGGATGAAAAGATAGAGTCATAATATGTTAGGATATAGAGTTAAGATAAATGAAACAGGGTAAGGATTTCCTGAATTGATTATGTAAATGGGAATGCAAAAAGGAGAGGTGTGAGGAGGTCAAGGAAACAAGCAAATGAGCTTAAAAATATGAAATAATGGATTTGTTTTTTGTATTTTCCTTTTTTCTTCTTTATGTATTTTTGAATTTTTCTTTTTCTTGGTTTTTCTTTTATTCTGTGAACCTTTGTTTTTGTTAAACTCTAATAAATATCTTATTAAAAAAAAAAAATCTCCGTGACCTCGTTGAGTGGTGTCGCCCTCCGTGACCCCTCCCTTGGTGAAGATTTGTTAAGTGGGTCTGGCGCGTTCCCTGGCGCCTGAAACCTGTGGGGTGCCCTGTAGGGTGTGAGCACTGACCTATGAAAGACTGGATGCATTCTGGAGCCCTCCGGGAGTGTTAACCGGAAGGCCACTGGATTGATTTGTGCCGCGACCTGGTAAGGCCCCAGCTGCTTGTGTTTGAGCTTCCTCTTAGCTAACGTCCTAGCCGGCACTGCCTGGGCCGCTAACCAGACCCAGTCCCCCACCTGGATGTCTTCCCCAACTCTCCTGTGCTTGTCTGCCTGCGTTTTGTAGGCGTGTTTCGCCAGTTCCAAGTGCCTGCGGAGTTGCTCGTGGACCTCCTGTAACTCTGCTGCTAAGTGCTCTGGTCCCCGTGGCTCCCCCTCCCCCTTCGTCTCTAACCCCGGGAAGGTTCTGGGATGCCGCCCATTGTTGGCGAAGAACGGTGTCACCCCTGTAGACCCGTGCTTCGTGTTGTTGTAGGCAAACTCGGCCAGCGGTAGGTAGTCCACCCAGGTCGAGGGTTGTTGATTCGCATAGCATCGCAGGTACTGCTGCATGATGGCGTTGACCCTCTCTGCCTGTCCGTTGGTTTGCGGGTGTCGTGCCGACGCTAAGTTGATCTTGACGTCCAGGATGCCCAGCAGCTTCTGCCAGAAGCTCGAGATGAATTGGCGACCCCGGTCGGACAGGATGGACCGCGGCAAGCCGTGAGCCTTGAACACGTGGTCTATGAACAGCTTGGCGGTCTGTTCCGCTGTGGCCACCTTCGCGCAAGGAATGAAGTGCGCCATCTTGGTGAACATGTCTACGACCACGAGTACGGCTGTTTTGCCTCGCGAGCTGGGCAGATCTGTGACAAAGTCCAGGGCCACTCTCTCCCACGGTTCGAACGGCGTCTGTAGGGGTTCCAGCAGACCCGCCAGCTTCCTGTGTACTGGCTTGGCCCTTTGGCAGGTGTCACACCTGGAGACGTAATCCGCGACTTCTCCTCTCATCTTGGGCCACCAAAAGTCTCTGGTTACTAATTCCGCCGTCTTGTCCTTGCCGAAGTGCCCAGCGCTGGGCGCGTCGTGTAACTGCTGCAGGACTTTCGCGTGGAGGTCGTCTCCGGGTACGTAGAGAGCCCCTTTGCGGATGAGCAGTCCGTCTTGTATCTGGAACTCGTCGTCCTTCGCTGTGCCTCTTCGCACCTCCTCCATCTTGGATTGTGCGAACGAATCCGTCTGCAGCGCTCGACGCACCGCGTCCAGGTCCACTGCGGCTGAAGTGCACGCCCACGCTTTCGGTGCGAAAATGTGTTTGGCCGCCACCGGTGCCGCTTCCTCGAGATACTGCGGCTTCCTGGATAGTGCATCCGCCATGACGTTGTTGTCTCCCGGGATGTATTCTATCCGGAAATCGAAATCCGCAAAGAACTCCGCCCAGCGGATGTGTCTCTGGTTCAGGAACTGCGCCGTGCGCCAGTACTCCAGGTTCTTATGGTCCGTGCGGACCTGCACTGTGTATCTGGCTCCGACGAGGAAGTGCCGCCACGCCTTGAAAGCTGCATGAATGGCCAGCAACTCCCTGTCCCAGATGGTGTAGTTCTGTTCCGACTTGCTGAGTTTCCTGGAGTAGAATGCGCACGGCCTCCAGTCCCCTTGTGGATCTTGCTGCAACAGGACCGCCCCCACCGCTCTGTCCGAGGCGTCCGTCTCAACCCTCATTGGCTTGCTGGGGTTTACGTGTAGCAGCTGTTCTTCGGACGCGAAGAGACGCTTGAGTCTCCGAAAGGACTGCTCCGCCTGGTCCGTCCAGGTGAACTTCTTCTTCTTGGAGCTGAGTGTGTCCATGATGGCCGCCGTCTCCTTCGCGAACCCCTTGATGAACTTGCGATAAAAGTTGGCGAAGCCGACGAACTTCTGGACCTCCTTCCGATTGCGCGGGCTCTTCCAGTCCAACACCGCGCGGACCTTGGTGCTGTCCATGGCGAGTCCCTTGTCGGACAGCTTGTAGCCCAGGAAATCCACCTCCGTCATGTCGAACTGGCACTTCTCTAGTTTGACGTAAAGTCTGTGCTCCCATAGCCTCTGCAGGACCTCCTTGACGTCCCTCTCGTGAGCCTCCTGCGATTCCGAGAAGATCAGGATGTCGTCCAGGAAGCAGACGCACTTCTTGTAGAGGAGTCCCGCTAACACGTGATGCATGAAAGCTTGGAAGGTATGGGAGCCATTTTGTAGACCAAACGGCATTACGCGATATTCATAGGTGCCTAAAGGTGTAAACATGGCCGTCTTCCACTCATCGCCCTCCCGCATGCGTATAAGGTTGTACGCCCCTCGTAGATCCAACTTGGTGAAGATCCGTCCCTTCCTCACCGTCGCAAGCAGGTCGTCGATCTTGGGCATGGGGAACGGGAACGCTGTGGGCTTCGTCCTGGAATTGATGATCCTATAATCAACTACGAGCCTGCGTTGGGGCGTGTCTTTCTTCTTCACGAAAAACACGGGACTGCCCCCCACTGCTTTGGATTCTTGGATGAATCCCCGCTTCAAGTTGTGATCTATGAACTCCCTGAGTTCTTGCAGTTCGTCCTCAGACATGGAATACAGTTTTCCAGTCGGCAGCGTCGCCCCCGGCAGGAGGTCAATCTTGCAGTCGTAAGGCCTGTGGGTAGGCAGCTTATCCGCTTCCCTCTCGCAGAAGACCTCCAAAAACTCCTTGTACTTGTTGGGTACCGCTTGCACCATGCCTAGGTGTAGCTGCGGTTCATCCTCTTGCCCCTCTTCTTCCTGGCAGGTCCGGATGCAGTGTTCTGCGCAGTAGGAAGAGCAGAAGGTTAATTGCCGCTGGTACCATGCTAATGCCGGGCTGTGCCTATCCAGCCAACTCATGCCCAACACTATGGGCGTGTCCGACAGGTGGGTGGCGTTGAAGCTGATGACTTCGCGGTGGTTTCCAATTTGCATTACCATAGGCGGTGTTTGCTGTACCACCTCTCCTCCCAGTATCTTCCTGCCATCGACCGTGACGACGTTTAGGGGCATGGTGGCTGGCAGGAGTGCTATGCGATGTTGCTTGATGAAGTCCACTCCTACAAAGTCCAACCCTATTCTTCATCTTAAGCGAACCCTAGGCCTGACCCCTAATCCTATTCCTAACCCCAACCCAATTATAGCATTGGTCCATAACCCTAACCCTAACCCTAACCCTAACCCTAACCCTAACCCTAACCCTTTGTTGTTGTTTAGTCGTGTCCGACTCTTCGTGACCCCATGGACCAGAGCACGCCAGGCACCCCTGTCCTCCACTGCCTCCCGCAGTTTAGTCAGACTCATGTTTGTAGCTTCGAAGACACTATCCAACCATCTCATCCTCTGTCGTCCCCTTCTCCTTGTGCCCTCCATCTTTCCCAACATCAGGGTCTTTTCCAGGGAGTCTTCTCTTCTCATGAGGTGGCCAAAGTATTGGAGCCTCAGCTTCACGATCTGTCCTTCCAGTGAGCACTCAGGGCTGATTTCCTTAAGAATGGATAGGTTTGATCTTCTTGCAGTCCATGGGACTCTCAAGAGTCTCCTCCAGCACCATAATTCAAAAGCATCAATTCTTCGACGATCAGCCTTCTTTATGGTCCAGCTCTCACTTCCATACATCACTACTGGGAAAACCATAGCTTTTACTATACGGACCTTTGTTGGCAAGGTGATGTCTCTACTTTTTAAGATGCTGTCTAGGTTGGTCATTGCTTTCCTCCCAAGAAGCAGGCGTCTCTTAATTTCGTGGCTGCTGTCACCATCTGCAGTGATCATGGAACCCAAGAAAGTAAAATCTCTCACTGCCTCCATTTCTTCGCCTTCTATTTGCCAGGAGGTGATGGGACCAGTGGCCATGATCTTCGTTTTTTTGATGTTGAGCTTCAGACCATATTTTGCGCTCTCCTCTTTTACCCTCAATAAAAGGTTCTTTAATTCCTCCTCACTTTCTGCCATCAAGGTTGTGTCATCTGCATATCTGAGGTTGTTGATATTTCTTCCAGCAATCTTAATTCCGGCTAGGGATTCATCCAGCCCAGCCTTTCGCATGATGAATTCTGCATATAAGTTAAATAACCAGGGAGACAATATACAGCCTTGTCGTACTCCTTTCCCAATTTTGAACCAATCAGTTGTTCCATATCCAGTTCTAACTGTAGCTTCTTGTCCCACATAGAGATTTCTCAGGAGACAGATGAGGTGATCAGGCACTCCCATTTCTTTAAGAACTTGCCATAGTTTGCTGTGGTCAACACAGTCAAAGGCTTTTGCATAGTCAATGAAGCAGAAGTAGATGTCTTTCTGGAACTCTCTGGCTTTCTCCATAATCCAGCGCATGTTTGCAATTTGGTCTCTGGTTCCTCTGCCTCTTCTAAATCCAGCTTGCACTTCTGGGAGTTCTCGGTCCACATACTGCTTGAGCCTTCCTTGTAGAATTTTAAGCATAACCTTGCTAGCGTGTGAAATGAGTGCAATTGTGCGGTAGTTGGAGCATTCTTTAGCACTGCCCTTCTTTGGGATTGGGATGTAGACTGATCTTCTCCAATCCTCTGGCCACTGCTGAGTTTTCCAAACTTGCTGGCACATTGAGTGTAGCACCTTAACAGCATCATCTTTTAAAATTTTAAATAGTTCAGCTGGAATACCATCACTTCCACTGGCCTTGTTATTTGCAGTGCTTTCTAAGGCCCATTTGACTTCACTCTCCAGGATGTCTGGCTCAAGGTCAGCAACCCCACTACCTGGGGTGTACGAGGCATCCATTTCTTTCTGGTATAATTCCTCTGTGTATTCTTGCCACCTCTTCTTGATGTCTTCTGCTTCTGTTAGGTCCTTACCACTTTTGTCCTTTATTATGGCAATCTTTGAACGAAATGTTCCTTTCATATCTCCAATTTTCTTGAACAGATCTCTGGTTCTTCCCATTCTGTTGTTTTCCTCTATTTCTTTGCATTGCTCGTTTAAGAAGGCCTTCTTGTCTCTCCTTGCTATTTTTTGGAAATCTGCATTTAATTTCCTGTATCTTTCTCTATCTCCCTCGCATTTTGCTTGCCTTCTCTCCCCCGCTATTTGTAAGGCCTCATTGGACAGCCACTTTGCTTTCTTGCATTTCCTTTTCATTGGGATGGTTTTCGTTGCTGCCTCCTGTATAATGTTGCGAGCCTCCATCCATAGTTCTTCAGG
The DNA here is from genome assembly GCF_964270895.1 of Podarcis filfolensis. Lineage (NCBI taxonomy): Eukaryota > Metazoa > Chordata > Lepidosauria > Squamata > Lacertidae > Podarcis > Podarcis filfolensis. The sequence goes on from NC_139619.1 coordinate 42,976,717, forward strand.
CACTCTGTCTAGCAAATCTAAATCCTTAAACCTGTTCCTCACTTCCACTGTGTATTCATAAGGGATTTGATTTAGATTGTATCTTACCGGCCCAGTGGTTTTTCCTACTTTCTTCAGTTTAAGCTTGAATTTTGCTATAAGAAGCTGATGATCCGAGCCACAGTCAGCTCCAGGTCTTGTTTTTGCTGACTGTATTGAGCTTCTCCATCTTTGGCTGCAGAGAATATAATCAATCTGATTTCGATGCTGCCCATCTGGTGATGTCCACGTGTAGAGTCGTCTCTTGTGTTGTTGGAAAAGCGTGTTTGTGATGACCAGCTTGTTCTCTTGACAGAACTCTATTAGCCTTTGCCCTGCTTCATTTTGCTCTCCAAGGCCAAACTTGCCCGTTGTTCCTTTTATCTCTTGATTCCCTACTTTAGCATTCCAATCCCCTATAATGAGAAGAACATCCTTCTTTGGTGTCGCTTCTATAAGGTGTTGTAAGTCTTCATAGAATTGGTCAATTTCAGTTTCTTCAGCACCAGTAGTTGGTGCATAAACTTGGATTACTGTTATGTTAAAAGGTCTGCCTTGGATTCGTATCGAGATCATTCTATCATTTTTGAGATTGCATCCCAGTACAGCTTTCGCCACTCTTTTGTTGACTATGAGGGCCACTCCATTTCTTTTCCGGGTTTCTTGCCCACAGTAGTAGATATGATGGTCATCCGAACTGAATTCTCCCATTCCTGTCCATTTTAGTTCACTGATGGCCAGGATGTCAATATTTATTCTTGCCATCTCATTTTTGACCACATCCAACTTACCCAGGTTCATGGTTCTTACATTCCAGGTTCCTATGCAATATTTTTCTTTACAGCATTGGACTTTCCTTTTGCTTCCAGGCATATCCGCAACTGAATGTCCTTTCGGCTTTAACCCAGCCGCTTCATCAGCTCTGGATCTACTTGTACTTGTCCTCCGCTCTTCCCCAGTAGCATGTTGGACGCCTTCCGACCTGAGGGGCTCATCTTCCAGCGTCATAACTTTTATATGCCTGTTGTCTTTGTCCATGGAGTTTTCTTGGCAGGGATACTGGAGTGGCTTGCCGGTTCCTCCTCGAGGTGGATCACGTTTGGTCAAAACTCTCCACTATGACCTGTTCATCTTGGGTGCCCTGCTCGGCATAGTTCATAGCTTCTCTGAGTTCTTCAAGCCCCTTCGCCACGGCAAGGCAGTGATCCATGAAGGGGAACCCGAACCCTAACCCTAACCTAACCCGAACACGAACCCGAACACGAACACGAACACAAACACGAACACAAACACGAACACGAACCATACCCCAACCACGAACCGGACCCCGACCCCGAACCCTAACCCGAACCCGAACCCGAACCAGAACCAGAACCAGAACCCGAACCCGAAACCAAACCCTACCCTAACCCGAATCCTAATTCTAACCCTAACCCTAACCCTAACCCTAACCCTAACCCTGACCCTGACCCTGACCCTGACCCTGACCCTGACCCTGACCCTGACCCTGACCCTAACCCTAACCCTAACCCTAACCCAACCCTATTTTTCATCTTAAGCGAACCCTAGGACTGACCCCTAATCCTATTCCTAACCCCAACCCAATTATAGCATTGATCCATAACCCTAACCCTAACCCTAACCCCTAACCCTATTCCTAACCCCAACCCAACTCTTGCATTTGGTTAAATTGACTGGCAGCTTCTCTTGCCCCCGGAGCCCACACGCTTCCTCTGCGTTGCTCTGTTCCCTCTGGGCAGTTTCCAGCTGCAGTGTAGCAGAGTGAAGTACACAGCGGTGGAAGCAAAAGCAGTAAAAGCAGTAATTGCCGAGTGTGCGTAATAAATCAGATCAGACGCTCGGTGTCCTCCTTATCTTACAAATAGCTTTATTCCCGTAGAAAAACAACAGATCGTAACTTTCCCGGTGACACCGCACCCCTCTTCGATGCGCTCCTTGAGCGGACAAGAAGCAGACTCTCTCTCTCTCTCTCTCAGAGACACAGTAGAACACTCCCTCTTCCGTGTTCTAAACACGCCTCCAAGAATGTGAGACGTCACTCAGAACTTCTTAACCCTGTAAGTTCTGACTCTCTCCATACCCCCTCTCGTATCACATTCTGAGAGGACTTGTGAACACACCTTTACAGACCTCTGTGTGTTCCACACCTTCCCACCTGCCTGTTGAGCCTCCTCACAAATCTCAGGTTCGCACTGTGAGAGACCAACCCATGCATTTGTGACTCGAAACCTCTCCGGTGGAATTCCCTTTGTTGCCCGAGATGACCGCCTGGGCACAAACTGGGGTGTTTCTTCTGACCCACTGGGGCCAGCAAGTGCGTCTTTTTCATCAGACAACTCCCCCTCTGACTTGACCTGTCTGTGAGCTTTCTCCTCTATTCTAACAGGAGATGAGGGCTCACTCTTGGACACTCCTTTAACAACCTGTGGAGACGCCTCCCCCTGGTGCATACCCTGATCATCGATCAGGTCACCATTACCTGGCTCTCCCTCCTACTCAGATTCAGACAAACAATCTGAGAGAACGTCATGGCTCACTTTGCGCCTTGCCCTACTTTCCTGCTGCTCATAGAACTCAGCATGTTTACTGATCAGAAGCTTGGTCTGATCACCTTCTGGATAAGCAAATCGCCACCCCTTTGTCGCGGGTTCATACCCACAGAAGATCATTTCCTGGTACCTTGGACCACGCTCTTGCTGCAGACACTTTGGTACAGGCACCAAGGCTCTGCAACCAAACGAACGGAAGAAATGCACCTGCGGCCTCTGTCCGTTGAGCAAGAAATACGGGGTGTCACCTACCACTGAATTGTAGCACCTGTTCATCGTGAAATTGGCCGTTTTTACTGCCTCCCCCCAGAAACTGTGAGGCAACCCAGAGTCACACAGTAGGATCTCTGATGCTTGAACCAGAGCTTTACTCCTCAGCTCTGCCACGCCACTCTCCTGAGGCGAAGTCACCTTGTGACGTATCCCCCTCTGGCGAAAGAAGCTCTTTAGAGCAGACACAGTGACCTCTGAACCTCGGTGTCAGGGAATCAGGAGCAGGAGCACTGGGGAGAGAGGACTGGGAGAGCGAAGGGGAAGAATCCGAGGGCAGTGTAGGGGAGTATGACAGTGGCCCGAGAGATTCCATGAGCTTCTCCAGCGAATCAGAAGATTCCCAGAAGGGGGCGCCGATGGTCAGGGCAAGGGGGGTCCCAGGGGGGACGCACCAGAAACAAGGAGCCAGAGGGGAACCCCAAAGCAGCAGTGGAGGATCGGGACCAGTTTCCCCACCAGAGCGTAGTGGGGGGGAAGAGTCACATGTGTCAGGGGCAGTGTCTCCTCCAGAGAGGGAGTCAGGGCTGACCACGCCTCCAACGGAGGGGAGGTCAGTTGCAGCTAGCCCCCCCGAAGGGGGAAGCAGTGACAGCAGCAGTGGAACGGTCAGGAGGAAAGCTGCTGGCTGGGCGCGCGCGCCAAGTTCAAATGTGCAGGCGCGTGGAACAGCAGGAGACCCGGATGGGGAACCAGCTCCTAAAGCCCGCCGGAGGGAGGGAGAAGGCTCAGGGGAATCAGCGGGAGAAGAGGCTAGAAAGGGCGGAACCCCGGCGGGCAGGCGGACCCAGAGGAGGAAGGAGCAGCGGAGAAGGTGGAGCAAGGCTAGAATCTTAAATTGGTGTCAAGGGGGAGGAGACTCAGACGGAGCATCAGCGGTCTGACACTTGAGACGTGGGGCTGCGCGCTGCGGCTCTGGAAGTGAAACTGAACTTCAATAAAGACTTTTATACTTAACAACGAACCAGCGTTGGTCCTTTGTGAGCTGGGACCTAGGGCAGCTCTGACAGTATGCTCCGTCTCCCATAAAAACCTCGCAGCGTGAGTTGGTGCAGCGAGGGGCAAGACTTGGTGTTTTGCGAGCTCACGAAGATAGGCAAAGATGGCTACAGAGAGCCAGGTGAAAGAACTGCAAGAAGCAGTGACGACGCTTTACGCAGAAGTAGCAGCATCCAGGAAGAGAGAAGAAGAAGCAGTAGCGCTCTGCCGGGATCTGCAGGCCAGGTGGGACCGTTGGGGGAAAGAGGGGCTGCCAGGACCCAAACCGGAGGGAGTTGGCCTCGGGAAGAGGGGGGGCAGCCTAGTAGCCCACTTCGATGGGAACCTGCAGCAATACCCTAACTTCAGAGCTGACGTGGTTTACACGCTCAATTTGCTTCGGAAGGACTTTAGAGATGAGGAAGAGAAAGTGGGCTTCATAATCACTCATTTGCATGGGGAAGCAAAAGCGTGGCTGCGGAATTTGTGGCGCGAAGAAGACCCCGCCCTCAAAGATTCCGATGCATTTATCAAAGCTATGGACGCTTGCTTTAAATCTACGGTAGATGTAGATGTTGCTCGGAGGGAAATGCATGGATTACAGCAAGGGAAAGCGACGGTGAGGCAATATCACTCACGCTTTTTTGCCTTATTGAACGTGCTGGGCTGGGAGAAGGACTCTATTGCTGTCAGAGACCTGTTCTGGGAGGGGCTAAGTGGAGAGGTGAAAGATGAGCTGGCAAGAGGGGAACGACCGCAAAGTACCCAAGAAGTTGCCCAAAGAGCGTTGGCGATTGGTGTGCGCCTGGAAGGACGCCCTTGGAGCAGGGAGGAAGGACGTAAGGCAAGCAGCCCAGCCAGGACAACCCCTTTCTTTCCCAGAGAGGCGGGGCGGGCGCTGTCCATGCCTCCTTTGGGAAGGGGAGAAGAGCCGATGGAGATTGGTGGTGCCAGGGCTCAGACTGCCAGCAGAGCCCAAACACCGGGAGCAGTCAAGGCGAAGGCTCCTAGAGGGACCAGGAAGTGCTACATCTGCGACAGTGCTCAGCACATGGCCAAAGAGTGTCCCCAGAGGCTCCAGAAGCACACTGCAGCCTCAGCAACAGTAAAGGGAACAAGTCAGCAGCCGAAACAGCTGCAGGGGGAAGAAGACGCCTGGTTGGAAACAGAGCCACTGGGGCCCAACCAGGCGAGTCAGTGAAGCAGTCCCCAGAGATTTTACAGCCCACAGACCCCCTCCCGCCCAAACCAGTGGTGCAACTCACCGCATCGCTCCAGTTGCCCAATGGGCACACTATGCAAGTACCAATAACCATTGACTCTGGGAGCACCGCAGACTTTATAGGAGTGGACTTTATCAAGCAACATCGCATAGCACTCATGCCAGCCACGATGCCCCTAAACGTCGTCACGGTCGATGGCAGGAAGCTACTGGGAGGAGAGGTGGTACAGCAAACACCACCGATGGTGATGCAAATTGGAAACCACCGCGAAGTCATCAGCTTCAACGTCACCCACCTGTCAGACACGCCCATAGTGTTGGGTATGAGTTGGCTGGATAGGCACAGCCCGGCATTAGCATGGTACCAGCGGCAATTGACCTTCTGCTCCTCCTACTGCGCAGAACACTGCATCCAGACCCGCCAGGAGGAGGAGGGGCAAGAGGATGAACCGCAGTTACACCTAGGCATGGTGCAAGCGGTACCCAACAAGTACAAGGAGTTTTTGGAGGTCTTCTGCGAGAGGGAAGCGGATAACCTGCCTCCCCACAGGCCTTACGACTGCAAGATTGACCTCCTGCCGGGAGCGACGCTGCCGACTGGAAAACTGTATTCCATGTCTGAAGACGAACTGCAAGAACTCAAGGAGTTCATAGATCACAACTTGAAGCGGGGGTTCATCCAAGAATCTAAAGCAGTGGGGGGCAGTCCCGTGTTTTTCATGAAGAAGAAGGACACGCCCCAACGCAGGCTCATAGTTGATTATAGGATCATAAATTCCAAAACAAAGCCCGCAGCATTCCCCATGCCCAAGATCGACGACCTGCTCGCGACGGTGAGGAAGGGACGGATCTTCACCAAGTTGGATCTACGAGGGGCGTACAACCTTATACGCATGCGGGAGGGCGATGAGTGGAAGACAGCCATGTTTACACCTTTAGGCACCTATGAATATCGCGTAATGCCTTTTGGTCTGCAAAATGGCTCCCATACCTTCCAAGCTTTCATGCATCACGTGTTAGCGGGACTCCTCTACAAGAAGAGCGTTTGCTTCCTGGACGACATCCTGGTCTTCTCGGAATCGCAGGAGGCTCATGAGAGGGACGTCAAAGAGGTCCTGCAGAGGCTACGGGAGCACAGGCTTTACGCCAAATTAGAGAAGTGCCAGTTCGACATGACGGAGGTGGATTTCCTGGGCTACAAGCTGTCCGACAAGGGACTCGCCATGGACAGCACCAAGGTCCGCGCGGTGTTGGACTGGAAGAGCCCGCGCAATCGGAAGGAGGTCCAGAAGTTCGTCGGCTTCGCCAACTTTTATCGCAAGTTCATCAAAGGGTTCGCGAAGGAGACGGCGGCCATCACGGACACCCTCAGCTCCAAGAAGAAGAAGTTCACCTGGACGGACCAGGCGGAGCAGTCCTTTCGGAGACTCAAGCGTCTCTTCGCGTCCGAAGAACAGCTGCTACATGTAAACCCCAGCAGACCAATGAGGGTTGAGACGGACGCCTCGGACAGAGCGGTGGGGGCCGTCCTGTTGCAGCAAGATCCGCAAGGGGAATGGAGGCCGTGCGCATTCTACTCCAGGAAACTCAGCAAGGCGGAACAGAACTACACCATCTGGGACAGGGAGTTGCTGGCCATTCATGCAGCTTTCAAGGCGTGGCGGCACTTCCTCGTCGGAGCCAGACACACAGTGCAAGTCCGCACGGACCATAAGAACCTGGAGTACTGGCGCACGGCGTGGTTCCTGAACCAGAGACACATTCGCTGGGCGGAGTTCTTTGCGGATTTCGATTTCCGGATAGAATACACCCCGGGAGACAACAACGTCATGGCGGATGCACTATCCAGGAAGCCGCAGTATCTCGAGGAAGCGGCGCCGGTGGCGGCCAAGCACATTTTCGCACCGAAAGCGTGGGCGTGCGCTTCAGCTGCCGTGGACCTGGACGCGGTGCGTCGAGCGCTGCAGACGGATTCGTTCGCACAATCCAAGATGGAGGAGGTGCGAAAAGGCACAGCGAAGGACGACGAGTTCCAGATACGAGACGGACTGCTCATCCGCAGAGGGGCTCTCTACGTGCCCGGAGACGACCTCCGCGCGAAAGTCTTGCAGCAGCTACACGACGCGCCCAGCGCTGGGCACTTCGGCAAGGACAAGACGGCGGAATTAGTAACCAGAGACTTTTGGTGGCCCAAGGTGAGGGGAGAAGTCGCGGATTACGTCTCCAGGTGTGACACCTGTCGGGATCAAGCCATATCAGTCAGAGGAATTGGCCACTCTCCAGGTGCCCGGCTTGATTCCTTGTTGATCTCCCCCGTCAGCGACTCCCGGCAAGACAAGGCGAGATCTCTATCGGCCGATCCTTCCCAACGTGAGAAGAACACAACCATCCCTCCTCCCTCATTCCCCAGGGAGGGGAGAGAGACAGACAGAAATGTATTTACATGCCTTTATTTCTGTCTTTCCAGCAGTGCAGAGGAAACATGTCTGCACCCTCTTTACAGCAATAGCAGAGAGAGAATAACTCCACCCATGTACTTCTGGTACAGGGTCATGTGACACTCTGAGCTAACATCCGGTGCTCAGTGCACATAATAGACTGTCCCTTGTTCCCACGGTACAGTCCCATAACATCAACATCCTGTTTGGCTTTCCAGCCATCTGGAGCACTCAGCAGCATTGCTCCTTTTTCGTAACAACACCTGCCAAAGGGCCAAGCCAGTACACAGGAAGCCGGCGGGTCTACTAGAACCCCTACAGACGCCGCTCGAACCGTGGGAGAAAGTGGCCCTGGACTTTGTCACAGATCTGCCCAGCTCGCGAGGCAAAACAGTGGTGCTCGTGGTCGTAGACATGTTCACCAAGATGGCGCACTTTATTCCGTGCGCGAAGGTGGCCACAGCGGAACAGACCGCCAAGCTGTTCATAGACCACGTGTTCAAAGCTCACGGCTTGCCGCGGTCCATCCTTTTCGACCGGGGTCGCCAATTCGTCTCGAGCTTCTGGCAGAAGCTGCTGGGCATTCTGAACGTCAAGATCAACTTAGCGTCAGCACGACACCCGCAGACCAACGGACAAGCGGAGAGGGTCAACGCCATCATGCAGCAGTACCTGCGATGCTACGCCAATCAACAACCCTCGACCTGGGTGGACTACCTACCGCTGGCCGAGTTTGCCTACAACAACACGAAGCACGGGTCTACAGGAGTGACACCGTTCTTCGCCAATAATGGGCGGCATCCCAGAACTTTCCCGGGGTTAGAGACGAAGGGGGAGGGGGAGCCAAGGGGAGCAGAGCACTTAGCAGCAGAGTTACAGGAGGTCCACGAGCAAGTCCAAAGGCAATTGGAACTGGCGAAACACGCCTACAAAATGCAGGCAGACAAGCACAGGAGGGTCGGGGAGGACATCCAGGTGGGGGACTGGGTCTGGTTAGCAGCCCAGGCAGTGCCGGCCAGGACGCTAGCTAAGAGGAAGCTCAAGCACAAGCAGCTGGGACCTTACCAGGTCGCAGCGCAAATCAATCCAGTGGCCTTCCGGTTGACACTCTCGGAGGGCTCCAGAATGCACCCAGTCTTTCATAGGTCAGTGCTCACACCATACAGGGAACCCCACAGGTTTCAGGCGACAGGGAACGCGCCAGACCCACTTAACGAATCTCCGAAGAGGGAGGGGTCACGGAGGGCGACGCCACTCAACGAGGTCACGGAGATTTTGGACTTGAGGTGGGGGGAAGAGGGGGTGGAATACCTCCTCGCCAGGGAAGGTACCCCAGCCAGCGCTAACAGGTGGGTACCGTGCTATGCCGTGGAGGAGCACTATCTCAAAGACGAGTTCCATGCACTCTTCCCACACAGACCTATGCCGGCAGAGTATTTCGACGACTGGCTCTTCACACCCACACTGTCAGCCAGTACGTTCCAGGGTTTTTCATCAGCTGAAGAGACGACGCCGGACACTAGCTCCTCGGAGGGGTCTCTCTCGGGGTTTGCCACAGACCGCTCCTAATGGTGGGACACTCAACCGGAGGTGGGGTGGCGCAGGGAGCTGCTGCGGGGACCTTTGCAAGCAGTCTCACCAGAGGTACCCGGGGGAGGGGAGGACATGGACGTGTTGGGGGAGGATCCTGGATTCGAGCACATCAGCAGAGAGATGGAAGCAGAGGAAATCGACGTCGACGAGCCTGTTGCGGTAGGGCCGGATCCAGTGGACCGGCTACACACCAGGGGGGAAGAATGGTATCCCGCACTCACACCCACAGGACTGGAGCACCCGGAACCCACACCCGAAGAGGGGGAGGGGGGAAGGGGGGGCTTCGAGGGGGGGATGGATGTCAGGGAATCAGGAGCAGGAGCACTGGGGAGAGAGGATTGGGAGAGCGAAGGGGAAGAATCCGAGGGCAGCGTAGGGGAGTATGACAGTGGCCCGAGAGATTCCATGAGCTTCTCCAGCGAATCAGAAGATTCCCAGAAGGGGGCGCCGATGGTCAGGGCAAGGGGGGTCCCAGGGGGGACGCACCAGAAACAAGGAGCCAGAGGGGAACCCCAAAGCAGCAGTGGAGGATCGGGACCAGTTTCCCCACCAGAGCGTAGTGGGGGGGAAGAGTCACATGTGTCAGGGGCAGTGCCTCCTCCAGAGAGGGAGTCAGGGCTGACCACGCCTCCAACGGAGGGGAGGTCAGTTGCAGCTAGCCCCCCCGAAGGGGGAAGCAGTGACAGCAGCAGTGGAACGGTCAGGAGGAAAGCTGCTGGCTGGGCGCGCGCGCCAAGTTCAAATGTGCAGGCGCGCGGAACAGCAGGAGACCCGGATGGGGAACCAGCTCCTAAAGCCCGCCGGAGGGAGGCAGAAGGCTCAGGGGAATCAGCGGGAGAAGAGGCTAGAAAGGGCGGAACCCCGGCGGGCAGGCGGACCCAGAGGAGGAAGGAGCAGCGGAGAAGGTGGAGCAAGGCTAGAATCTTAAATTGGTGTCAAGGGGGAGGAGACTCAGACGGAGCATCAGCGGTCTGACACTTGAGACGTGGGGCTGCGCGCTGCGGTTCTGGAAGTGAAACTGAACTTCAATAAAGACTTTTATACTTAACAACGAAGCAGCGTTGGTCCTTTGTGAGCTGGGACCTAGGGTAGCTCTGACACTCGGTCACACTTGAACCCTTGCAACTTGGTGGAGAACCTTAGTTCCACCTCCGCAACCCAATCCTTGATCAGTTGCATTGCGTCTTCCTGCGTTCTCAGCGAGAAAGCCCAAGAGTTCTGAGTGAAATCATCTGTCAGTGTCAGCAGAAACCTGGCTTTGCCCAGACTTGGCTGAGGCATAGGCCCAAACAGGTCTGCGTGCACAAGGTCAAAAGGCTTTGTGGTTACTCTCTCCACCCTGGGAAAACTGTATCCCTTGTTCTTGGCTTTCCTGCAAGCCCTGCAATTTAGAGGTTCACCACATTCTCTTACCTTGCACCCTTTGGTGCATTCTGATAACATCTGCAAGTTCTCACAAGACGCATGTGCCAATCTCTTGTGCCACACGCACGCACATGAAACATGAGTGTGAATGGTAGCTTTCCCAGCATTCCCCACTCCCTCCAGAGGTGTTTCCAGAACAAAGAGGTTGTTCTGATTTTTCTCAACACGTACCAGTAGCTTCCCCCCTCTGGAAATTGTACAGACATTGTTCTCAGAACAAACCATATACCCCTCCTGTAAAAGACATGGTACAGATAAAAGACAACACTTCAGTCCTGGCGACACGTAGACTTCCAGCTGCGCCTGCAAAAGAGAAACAAAAACATTCCCAACTCTGGTTACTCGTCTCTGTGACCCATCAGCAAAACACACTGATTTCCCAGCCTCAGGCACGAGATGTCTGTTGGCAGCAGAGTCTATTATCCAACGCAGCACTCTGTCCTTTGTTGCCTTAGCAACAGACTTCCCTCTGCCCCCTTCCTTGGGGCCTTTGCAGGTGCTGCTCTCCAAAACAGCCATTGAAGCAGACAGCTGATAAGCACCTTCTTCCCCTTCCGGCCTCCTCTGCGCCTTCCCACGCCGGCCTCTTCTGCCGGGCTGGTTGCCATGGAAACCGGGCTGGTTCCCATGGGAAATGTCCTTGGCAGCATCCTGCCCTTTCTCTCTTGCTCTCTGTGAACAGCAGCGGCGCAGATGGTCAGGGGAACCGCAAACATAACAACGACGAGTGGAAAACTTTACAAACTGGCCTTTGTACTTCTGTGCCTCCCCACTCTTGCCAGTAACACTCCTTGAGGCTTTTCTGCACTTGGGGATGTGGCCTTTGGCTTCCAGCTCCTGCCAAACAGCCTGGGCACTCTCAAGACCCTTGGACTGGCCCATCTGGCCTGCACCACCATTCCTGGGTGCACAGCTTCCAGAGGAACGGACTGCTCCTGCCTTCCTCTTCCCAGCTCTCAGCCGCTTTCCAGCACACGGCCCATCACACAGACGACGTGTCGAAGCATTGCAGCAGCTTCCAAACACTGCTCCAGCCCCCACTGGGCTCCCTGGGCGTCCCACAGCCCCACCTGGATCTGGTGCTCGTCCTGTGCAGCGTCTGGCCCCCTCTGGTCTGGCTCCCACTATCTTCAGTGCCTGCCACGCGACCCAGGGCTCCTTCCCGTCCACCTTCTCAAAAGGGACTGCACACGATTCATGGCTGCCTGCCATCTTCTCCCCCGGGGCCCAGCTTACTTACGAACAGTAGTAGCTTCTTCAAGCACCCGGTTCCAGCACAGCTCCTCCCAGCGAGCTCCTTGCCTCACGACCTAGGCACAGCTCCCAGCTGGCTTCAGCTTCTCCAGCGTCTCCCACTGCCAGCGTCTCCCACTGCCCTTCCTGGCAGGAGATCACAGCACACACCGGCACGGACTTGGCTTGCTTCACAGCGTCAGCTGACCACCCATAACCTTTGGTTAAATTGACTGGCAGCTTCTCTTGCCCCCGGAGCCCACACGCTTCCTCTGCGTTGCTCTGCTCCCTCTGGGCAGTTTCCAGCTGCAGTGTAGCAGAGTGAAGTACACAGCGGTAGAAGCAAAAGCAGTAAAAGCAGTAATTGCCGAGTGTGCGTAATAAATCAGATCAGACGCTCGGTGTCCTCCTTATCTTACAAATAGCTTTATTCCCGTAGAAAAACAACAGATCGTAACTTTCCCGGTGACACCACACCCATCTTCGATGCTGTCAGAGCTACCCTAGGTCCCAGCTCACAAAGGACCAAGGCTGCTTCGATGTTAAGTATAAAAGTCTTTATTGAAGTTCAGATTCACTTCCAGAGCCGCAGCGCGCAGCCCCACATCTTAAGTGTCAGACCACTGATGCTCCGTCTGAGTCTCCTCCCCCTTGACACCAATTTAAGATTCTAGCCTTGCTCCACCTTCTCCGCTGCTCCTTCCTCCTCTGGGTCCGCCTGCCCGCCGGGGTTCCGCCCTTTCTAGCCTCTTCTCCCGCTGATTCCCCTGAGCCTTCTGCCTCCCTCCGGCGGGCTTTAGGAGCTGGTTCCCCATCCGGGTCTCCTGCTGTTCCGCGCGCCTGCACATTTGAACTTGGCGCGCGCGCCCAGCCAGCAGCTTTCCTCCTGACCGTTCCACTGCTGCTGTCACTGCTTCCCCCTTCGGGGGGGCTAGCTGCAACTGACCTCCCCTCCGTTGGAGGCGTGGTCAGCCCTGACTCCCTCTCTGGAGGAGGCACTGCCCCTGACACATGTGACTCTTCCCCCCCACTACGCTCTGGTGGGGAAACTGGTCCCGATCCTCCACTGCTGCTTTGGGGTTCCCCTCTGGCTCCTTGTTTCTGGTGCGTCCCCCCTGGGACCCCCCTTGCCCTGACCATCGGCGCCCCCTTCTGGGAATCTTCTGATTCACTGGAGAAGCTCATGGAATCTCTCGGGCCACTGTCATACTCCCCTACGCTGCCCTCGGATTCTTCCCCTTCGCTCTCCTAATCCTCTCTCCCCAGTGCTCCTGCTCTTGATTCCCTGACATCCATCCCCCCCTCGAAGCCCCCCCTTCCCCCCTCCCCCTCTTCGGTTTTGGGTTCCGGGTGCTCCAGTCCTGTGGCTGTGAGTGCGGGATACCATTCTTCCCCCCTGGTGTGTAGCCGGTCCACTGGATCTGGCCCAACCGCAACGGGCTCGTCGACGTCGATTTCCTCTGCTTCCATCTCTCTGCTGATGTGCTCCTCCACGGCATAGCACGGTACCCATCTGTTAGCGCTGGCTGGGGTACCTTCCCTGGCGAGGAGGTATTCCACCCCCTCTTCCCCCCACCTCGAGTCCAAAATCTCCGTGACCTCGTTGAGTGGCGTCGCCCTCCATGACCCCTCCCTCTTCGGAGATTCGTTAAGTGGGTCTGGCGCGTTCCCTGTCGCCTGAAACCTGTGGGGTTCCCTGTATGGTGTGAGCACTGACCTATGAAAGACTGGGTGCATTCTGGAGCCCTCCGGGAGTGTCAACCGGAAGGCCACTGGATTGATTTGCGCCGCGACCTGGTAAGGTCCCAGCTGCTTGTGCTTGAGCTTCCTCTCAGCTAGCGTCCTGGCCGGCACTGCCTGGGCTGCTAACCAGACCCAGTCCCCCACCTGGATGTCCTCCCCGACCCTCCTGTGCTTGTCTGCCTGCATTTTGTAGGCGTGTTTCGCCAGTTCCAATTGCCTTCGGACTTGCTCGTGGACCTCCTGTAACTCTGCTGCTAAGTGCTCTGCTCCCCTTGGCTCCCCCTCCCCCTTCGTCTCTAACCCCGGGAAAGTTCTGGGATGCCGCCCATTATTGGCGAAGAACGGTGTCACTCCTGTAGACCCGTGCTTCGTGTTGTTGTAGGCAAACTCGGCCAGCGGTAGGTAGTCCACCCAGGTCGAGGGTTGTTGATTGGCGTAGCATCGCAGGTACTGCTGCATGATGGCGTTGACCCTCTCCGCTTGTCCGTTGGTCTGCGGGTGTCGTGCCGACGCTAAGTTGATCTTGACGTTCAGGATGCCCAGCAGCTTCTGCCAGAAGCTCGAGACGAATTGGCGACCAAGGTCGGACAGGATGGACCGCGGCAAGCCGTGAGCTTTGAACACGTGGTCTATGAACAGCTTGGCGGTCTGTTCCGCTGTGGCCACCTTCGCGCACGGAATAAAGTGTGCCATCTTGGTGAACATGTCTACGACCACGAGCACCGCTGTTTGCCTCGCGAACTGGGCAGATCTGTGACGAAGTCCAGGGCCACTCTCTCCCACGGTTCGAGCGGCGTCTGTAGGGGTTCTAGCAGACCCGCCGGCTTCCTGTGTACTGGCTTGGCCCTTTGGCAGGTGTCACACCTGGAGACGTAATCTGCGACTTCTCCCCTCACCTTGGGCCACCAAAAGTCTCTGGTTACTAATTCCGCCGTCTTGTCCTTGCCGAAGTGCCCAGCGCTGGGCGCGTCGTGTAGCTGCTGCAAGACTTTCGCGCGGAGGTCGTCTTCGGGCACGTAGAGAGCCCCTCTGCGGATGAGCAGTCCGTCTCGTATCTGGAACTCGTCGTCCTTCGCTGTGCCTTTTCGCACCTCCTCCATCTTGGATTGTGCGAACGAATCCGTCTGCAGCGCTCGACGCACCGCGTCCAGGTCCACGGCAGCTGAAGCGCACGCCCACGCTTTCGGTGCGAAAATGTGCTTGGCCGCCACCGGCGCTGCTTCCTCGAGATACTGCGGCTTCCTGGATAGTGCATCCGCCATGACGTTGTTGTCTCCCGGGATGTATTCTATCCGGAAATCGAAATCCGCAAAGAACTCCGCCCAGCGAATGTGTCTCTGGTTCAGGAACCGCGCCGTGCGCCAGTACTCCAGGTTCTTATGG
>NC_139619.1:43004089-43019089 GCF_964270895.1 Podarcis filfolensis
CCAGTTCCAATAGTAAACAGTGGTTTATCCTTCACCAGTGAAGGTCTATCCATTGTGTGAGATTTCCTCTCAATGACTGTGACAACTGAGCTCTCTGAGCTATCACTGTCGCTCTCAGTACCACTGTACTCTGTGAAATCATCATCATCATCTGAATTGTCCTCTGTGGGAAATGTGCGTACTATCACTCTCTCCTGTTCAGGAGCACTCTCTAGAAATTTTGTGAGAATCACCTGGCCAGATTCAGACAAAATTACTCTGTAGAGACCCTTTTCATATCCCACAAAAATGCCTCTGGCATTCTTTACTCCACCTGGAGCTTGTGAACTCACATGAGACCCAAAAACCTTGAAATGGGCAACAGAAGGTTTTCTCTGGAACAGTTTCTCAAAAGGAGAACTTCCCAACTCTTTTGAAACCTTTCTCACCCACGCATAACAAAACGACATGAGTGACTCCGCCCAGAACTCATGTGGCAGATGTGAACTAAGCAATTGCGCATTCATCCCCTTTTGCAATTCTTTGTTCACCCGTACACAGACACCCCTGTTCCACGCTTCCGCTGAAACAGCAACCTTGTGTCTTATCCCTTTCTTCTGCAGGAACCTCTGGAAATCCTGTAAAAGAAAAATCTGCTTCTCATCTGTCAAAAGACAATCAATGTTAGCATCATGCATCTTTTTGACCTTGTCACAAAACTCCTGAAACCTTTCCAAGGCTTCCTGTGGCCTTTTTAACACATAAACCCAGACAAAGTTAGAGAAATGATCCACACACACAAGATAAAATCTTGCATTGCCTCTAGATGGTTCTAGAGGACCAATCACATCAGCATACACCCGCTGAAACGCTCTGTCGACCCTGGCCACCTTCTTGGCGCTCATTTTGGTCACACCTGCAAGAGAAATCAAGTTAGACTCAGAATCACATTCCATGTAATCACTTTGCTCAAAAGTCAACAAATACAGTCCATCTTTCTCTCTGGCAGAAAGATACAACTCTCCATCTTTGAAGATCTTGCAGCTCTTATCATCATAGGACAGTTTCAGTCCTTTCTTTGCAATCTGCGAAACACTCAGCAGATTGAACTTCAATTCAGGAACCAAGTAAACATTGTGTATAGTCAGGTTCAGACTCTTAAGATACACAGTTCCAATCCCGGTCGCTTCCAGCTCCTGACCGTTGGCTTGTTCCACAGTGAAGCTTTGCTTCTTAAACGTTGAAAAGAGCGCCTTGTGTGGGGACATATGAAAATTACAGCCCGTATCGATTATAAACGAATTTCCAACATCTGGCGTGGTTCCTTTCGCCATCAGGGCCTTTGCAGGTTTCACCGAAGACTTGGTATGACCTTTGCCTGCTGCCTCAGGCTTTGCTGAGCGGCCCTCAGCTCCTTTCCGCTGGTGTGGCTTCTTGCAGTTCCGCTGAAGATGCCCAGCCTGTCCACATTTGTAACATCGGACAACGTTCAAAGCTACAGCATCCTCTCCAGTAGCAACAACAGTGGGGAAATTAGAACTCCGTTCTTCCCTCCCCCTGTCCTTCACCTCCAGTGCAGCAAGCCTGTCGTGTTCATTCAAAACAACGGCAGACACCCTCTCCGCGGTCAAATCGTTCGCGGGAAGGGAACCAAGCTGACTGGCAACCGTTTTGTAAGTCCGATTTAAGCTGTTTATCATCATGAAGCAGAACACTTCCTCCTGCAGACGGAAATTGCGTTCCACCATCTGTTGGCGCAGATATTTCATTTCCGTCAGGTGCGCTTGAACATCTCCATCAGGCGCAAGCCTCAGATTGGTCAGCTTCTCAAAATACAACAACGCTGAAGAACCAGCATCTCTCTGATGTGTTCTACGCAGCTGTCAGAGGCTCAGGAGCAGAAGAGCAGGGGAGAGAGCAAATAGAGAGCGGAGGAGAGGAATCAGAGGGGAGCGTAGGGGAATATGACAGTGGACCGAGAGATTCCATGAGCTTCTCCAGCGAATCTGAAGATTCCCAGGAGGGGGCGCCTATGGTAAGGGCGAGGCGAATCCCAGAGGGGACGATCCATAAACAAGGAACCAGAGGGGAGTCCCAAGGGAGTAGCGGAGCAGTAGGGCCAGTTCCCCCACCAGAGCACAGTGGGGGGGAAGAGTCACGTGAGTCAGGACCAGCTTCTCCTCCATCGGGGAGTGGGGAGACGGAGGGAAGGCCAGGTCCAGCTAGCCTCCCCGAAAGGGGGAGCAGTGACACAAGTGTAACGGTCAGAAGGAAAGTGGGAGGCTGCGCGCGCGCGCCAAGTTCAAATGTGGAGGAGCGCGGGACAGCAGAAAACCCGGATTGGGAGCCAGGTCCTAAAGCCCGAAAGAGGGGGGGGAGGAGTCGGGAGAATCAGCGTCAGAAGAATCTCGGAGGGCTGAGACTCCGACTAGCAGAAGGACCCAGAGAAAGAAGGAACAGAGGAAGAGGTGGAGTAAGGCTAGAATCGTAAGCTGGTGTCAGGGGGGAGGAGATTCAGATGGGAGTTCTACGGTCTGACGGACAGATGTAGCGTTGCACGCTGCGCGTCTAGAAATGAGACTGAACTTCAATAAAGACTTTTAAACTTGGGCAAGGAGCAGCGTTGGTCTTGTGTGAGCTGGGACCTTGGGCAGCGCTGACAGTAACTCCCATCCCACTAAACTCTGCAAGCTCACGGAGATAGGCAAAGATGACGACTGAGGAAAAAGTCAAGCAATTGCAGGAAGCGGTGTCAACGCTCTACGCAGAATTGGCTGCGTCTAAGAAAAAAGAAGAAGACACAGCTGCGCTCTGCCAGGATCTGCAAGCCAGGTGGGACAAATGGGGAAAGGAGGGGCAGCTGGGAGCCAAGCCGGAGGGAGTTAGCCTCGGGAAAAGGGGGGCGAGCCTTGTGACCCATTTTGACGGGAACCTGCAGCAGTACCCTAACTTCAGAGCAGAAGTAGTCTTCGCGCTCAATTTGCTTCGGAAAGATTTTAGAGATGAGGAGGAGAAAGTGGGTTTCATAATCACTCATCTGCATGGGGAAGCTAAGTCGTGGCTGCGAACCTTGCTACGCGAAAATGACCCCGCCCTCAAAGATTCAAGCGCTTTTATTGGAGCCATGGACGCTTGCTTTAAATCAACGGTGGATGTGGATGTCGCTAGAAGGGAAATGCATAGATTGCGACAAGGAAGAGCGACGGTGCGCCAGTATCATTCCCGCTTTTTTGGGTTAGTAAATGTGCTGGGCTGGCAGAAGGACTCAGCTGCCGTCAGGGATCTGTTCTGGGAGGGGCTGAATGGAGCCGTGAAAGATGAGCTGGCCAGGGGAGAGAGACCCCAAAATACAGCAGAAGTAGTCCAAAGGGCGCTCGCAATTGGGGTGCGCCTGGAAGAACGCCCGTGGAGCAGGGAGGAGGGGCGAAGAGCAAACACGTCAGTTAGAACGACTCCCTTCCTACCCAGAGAGACAGAGCGCGCTCAGTCCACGCCTCCTCTGATGAGTGGAGAGGAGCCAATGGAAATCGGAGGTGCAAGGGCTCAGACAGCAAGCAGAGCCCAAACACCAGGAGCAGTCAAGGCGAAGGCTCCTAGAGGGAGCAGGAAGTGTTACATCTGCGACAGTGCACAGCACATGGCGAAAGAGTGTCCCCAGAGGCTCCAGAAGCACACTGCAGCCTCAGCAACTGTTAAAGGAGGAATTCAGCAGGGAGTAGAGCAGCAGGGAAAAGGCGACGCCTGGTTGGAGATGGAGGCTCTGGGGCCCAGCCAGGCGAGTCAGTGAAGTAGTCCCCAGAGATTTTGCAGCCCACAGACCCCCTCCCACCCAAACCAGTGGTGCAACTCACTGCATCGCTCCAGCTGCCCGATGGGCTCACCCTGGAGGTCCCTATTACCATTGACTCTGGTAGCAACGCAGACTTTGTAGGGTTGGACTTCGTCAAGCAGCATCGCATAGCACTCCTGCCAGCCACGACGCCCCTAAATGTTGTCACGGTAGATGGCAGGAAGATACTGGGAGGAGAGGTGGTACAGCAGACACCGCCTCTGGTGATGCAAATTGGGAACCACCGCGAAGTCATCAGTTTCAACGTCACCCACCTGTCGGACACGCCCATAGTGTTGGGCATGAGTTGGCTGGATAGGCACAGCCCGGCATTAGCGTGGTACCAGCGGCAATTGACCTTCTGCTCTTCCTACTGCGCAGCGCACTGCATCCAGACCTGCCAGGAAGAAGAGGGGCAAGAGGATGCACCGCAGCTACACCTAGGCATGGTGCAAGCGGTGCCCAACAAGTACAAGGCCTTTTTGGAAGTCTTCTGCGAGAAGGAAGCAGACAAGCTGCCTCCCCACAGACCCTACGACTGCAAGATTGACCTCCTGCCAGGGGCGACGCTGCCGACTGGGAGACTGTACTCCATGTCTGAAGACGAAATGCAAGAACTCAGGGAGTTCATAGATCGCAATTTGAAGCGGGGATTCATCCGGGAATCCAAAGCAGTGGGGGGCAGTCCCGTGTTTTTCGTGAAGAAGAGAGACACGCCCGAACGGAGGCTCATAGTGGATTATAGAATCATCAATTCCAGGACAAAGCCCACAGCATTCCCCATGCCCAAAATTGACGACCTGCTCGCGACGGTGAGGAAGGGACGGATCTTCACCAAGTTGGATCTACGAGGGGCCTACAACCTTATACGCATGCGGGAGGGCGACGAGTGGAAGACAGCCATGTTTACGCCTTTAGGAACCTATGAATACAGAGTCATGCCGTTTGGTCTCCAGAATGGCTCCCATTGTTTCCAAGCTTTCATGCACCACGTGCTAGCGGGACTCCTCTACAAGAAGTGCGTCTGCCTTTTAGATGATATCCTGATCTTTTCGGACTCGCAGGAGACGCACGAGGAGGACGTCAAGGAGGTCCTGCAGAGACTACGGGAGCACAGACTTTATGCCAAACTGGAGAAGTGCCAGTTCGACACGACAGAGGTGGATTTCCTGGGCTACAAGCTGTCCGACAAGGGACTTGCCATGGACAGCGCCAAGGTCCGCTCAGTGTTGGACTGGAAGAGCCCGCGCAACCGGAAGGAGGTCCAGAAGTTCGTCGGTTTCGCCAACTTTTATCGCAAGTTCATCAAGGGGTTCGCGAAAGAGACGGCGGCCATCACGGACACCCTCAGCTCCAAGAAGAAGAAGTTCACCTGGACGGACCAGGCGGAGCAGTCCTTTCGGAGGCTCAAGCGTCTCTTCGCGTCCGAAGAACAGCTGCTACACGTAAACCCCAGCAAACCGATGAGGGTTGAAACGGACGCCTCGGACAGAGCGGTGGGGGCGGTCCTGTTGCAGCAAGATCCGCAAGGGGACTGGAGACCGTGCGCATTCTACTCCAGGAAGCTCAGCACGTCGGAGCAGAACTACACCATCTGGGACAGGGAGTTGCTGGCCATTCATGCAGCCTTCAAGGCGTGGCGGCACTTCCTCGTCGGAGCAAGACACACAGTGCAGGTCCGCACGGACCATAAGAACCTGGAGTACTGGCGCACGGCGCAGTTCCTGAACCAGAGACACATCCGCTGGGCGGAGTTCTTTGCAGATTTCGATTTCCGGATAGAATACATCCCGGGAGACAACAACGTCATGGCGGATGCGCTATCCAGGAAGCCGCAGTATCTCGAGGAAGCGGCACCGGCAGCGGCCAAACACATTTTCGCACCAGAGGTGTGGGCGTGCGCTTCAGCCGCAGTGGACCTGGACGCAGTCCGTCGCGCGCTACAGGCGGATTCGTTTGCGCAATCCAAGATGGAGGAGGTGCGAAACGGCACAGCGAGGGATGACGAGTTCCAGATACGCGACGGACTACTCCTCCACAAAGGGGCTCTTTACGTACCGGGAGACGACCTTCGCGCGAGAGTTTTGCAGCAGCTGCATGACGCGCCCAGCGCTGGGCACTTCGGCAAGGACAAGACGGCGGAATTAGTAACCAGGGACTTTTGGTGGCCCAAGGTGCGGGGAGAAGTTGCGGATTACGTTTCCAGGTGTGACACCTGCCAAAGGGCCAAGCCAGTACACAGGAAGCCGGCAGGTCTGCTGGAACCGCTGCAGACGCCGCTCGAACCATGGGAGAAAGTGGCCCTGGACCTTGTTACAGATCTGCCCAGTTCGCGCGGCAAAACAGCGGTACTCGTGGTCGTAGACCTCTTCACCAAGATGGCGCATTTCATTCCGTGCGCGAAGGTGGCCACAGCGGAACAGACCGCCAAGTTGTTCATAGACCACGTGTTCAAAGCTCACGGCCTGCCGCGGTCCATCCTGTCCGACCGGGGCCGCCAATTCATCTCGAACTTCTGGCAGAAGCTGCTGGGCATCCTGAACGTCAAGATCAACTTAGCGTCGGCACGACACCCGCAGACCAACGGACAAGCAGAGAGGGTCAACGCCATCATGCAGCAGTACCTGCGATGCTACGCCAATCAACAGCCCTCGACCTGGGTGGACTACCTACCGCTAGCCGAGTTTGCCTACAACAACACGAAGCACGGGTCTACAGGGGTGACACCGTTCTTCGCCAACAATGGGCGCCACCCCAGAACCTTCCCGGGGTTGGAGACCGAGGCAGAGGGGGAGCCACGGGGGGCAGAGCACTTAGCCGCAGAGTTACAGGAGGTCCATGAGCAACTCCGAAGGCACTTGGAACTCGCGAAACACGCCTACAAGATGCAGGCAGACAGGCACAGGAGGGTTGGGGAAGACATACAGGTAGGGGACTGGGTCTGGTTAGCAGCTCAGGCAGTGCCGGCCAGAACGCTAGCTAAGAGGAAGCTAGGACACAAGCAGCTGGGACCTTACCAGGTCGCGGCACAAATCAATCCAGTGGCCTACCGGTTGACACTCCCGGAGGGCTCCAGAATGCACCCAGTCTTTCACAGGTCAGTGCTCACGCCTTACAAGGCGCCCCACAGGTTTCAGGCGCCAGGGACCGCACCAGCTCCACGTAGCCCATCGCCAACAGGGGAGGGACCACAGAGGGCGACCCCACTCAACGAGGTCACACAGATTTTGGACTCCAGATGGGGGGAAGAGGGAGTTGAATATCTCCTCGCCAGGGAGGGTACTCCGGCCAGCGCCAACGAGTGGGTGCCGTGTTACGCCGTGGAGGAGCACTACCTCAAAGACGAGTTCCATTCGATTTTCCCACACAGACCCATGCCGGAGGAGTATTTCGACGACTGGCTTTTCACACCCACACTGTCAGCCAGCACGTTCCAGGGTTTCTCCTCAGATGAGGAGTCGACGCCGGGGAAGAGCTCCCCGGAGGGGTCGCTCTCGGGGTTTGCCACGGACCGCTCCTATTGGTGGGACACTCAACCAGAAGTGGGGTGGAGCAGGGAACTGCCGAGGGAGCCCTTGCACACAGCCTCACCCGAGGGACCGGGTGGAGAGGAGGACATGGACGTGTGGGGGGAGGATCTTGGTTTTGAGCACGACAGCAGAGAAATGGAAGCAGAGGAAGTCGACGTCGACGAACCCATCGTGGGGGGGCCTGATCCCGCTGGCCGGTTGCACACCAGGGGGAGAGAACGGAAGCCAGCACTCACACCCCCAGCGCTGGAGCACCTGGAACCCACACCCGAAGAGGGGGAGGGGGGAAGGGGGGGCTTCGAGGGGGGGATGGATGTCAGAGGCTCAGGAGCAGAAGAGCAGGGGAGAGAGCAAATAGAGAGCGGAGGAGAGGAATCAGAGGGGAGCGTAGGGGAATATGACAGTGGACCGAGAGATTCCATGAGCTTCTCCAGCGAATCTGAAGATTCCCAGGAGGGGGCGCCTATGGTAAGGGCGAGGCGAATCCCAGAGGGGACGATCCATAAACAAGGAACCAGAGGGGAGTCCCAAGGGAGTAGCGGAGCAGTAGGGCCAGTTCCCCCACCAGAGCACAGTGGGGGGGAAGAGTCACGTGAGTCAGGACCAGCTTCTCCTCCATCGGGGAGTGGGGAGACGGAGGGAAGGCCAGGTCCAGCTAGCCTCCCCGAAAGGGGGAGCAGTGACACAAGTGTAACGGTCAGAAGGAAAGTGGGAGGCTGCGCGCGCGCACCAAGTTCAAATGTGGAGGAGCGCGGGACAGCAGAAAACCCGGATTGGGAGCCAGGTCCTAAAGCCCGAAAGAGGGGGGGGAGGAGTCGGGAGAATCAGCGTCAGAAGAATCTCGGAGGGCTGAGACTCCGACTAGCAGAAGGACCCAGAGAAAGAAGGAACAGAGGAAAAGGTGGAGTAAGGCTAGAATCGTAAGCTGGTGTCAGGGGGGAGGAGATTCAGATGGGAGTTCTACGGTCTGACGGACAGATGTAGCGTTGCACGCTGCGCGTCTAGAAATGAGACTGAACTTCAATAAAGACTTTTAAACTTGGGCAAGGAGCAGCGTTGGTCTTGTGTGAGCTGGGACCTTGGGCAGCGCTGACAGCAGCGTTTCCCAAATCTCTTGCGCGTATTCCAAATCCTGAATATGCACAAGTTGATCATCCGAGACACACAGAATTATAGCCGTCCTGGCCTTCACATTCTGTGATTCCCAACCTCGGATTGGTGCTTGAGGGATGGGGTTCTCAATCACCCCAAAAATCCTCTGATTCTGCAGCAGGGCCTTCATCTTTACAGACCAAGATGAATAATTGTCATTAGTCAGGGGAGGCGGGTAAGGCAAGGCTCCCCCCTTCTTGGCATCCATTTTGAATCCAAGTCTCAGCTCTCACACTCGAGCTAGTAAAATCCAAAAGTCTCCTTTTTTGAGCTGTTTTTCTGCCTCTCTCAGGCAGGCAATCTCCAAGCTGTCTCACAGTCCTTGCAAAGAAGCGAATTCAAAACAACTTTCGCTTTCCCATTGCTCTGACTGAGCCAGCCCCAGGTGTCAGTATCTTTCCACTGTACTGACTGTCGTTGCCTAGCAACTGTGCATACCTCTTCTTCGTTATCTAGCCACAAGAATGCCTGGTATGCAAGCCTGTGCTCTCAGAGCTGTTTCTCCAAACGCAGCTCTTCCGTGAACCAGAGAATCAATCAATCTGCATTCACACTTTCAGCCCGATATTCAGCATACCTTTTTGGGGCTCCGTTGCTTGGAAAACACCCCCTCTTGGTGTCCAGCCGTCTGTTCAGCTTCTGGCTGCAATGCAGACGTTATCTTCTTTCCTTGGTGAAGAGGATGGCACACGATCCATCAACCTCTCACCTCTCATGCTGATTCCCATGGATCAGATAACCAGCGGCGTCTGCTACCATATGTTGGAATCTAAAGCCATATCAGTCAGAGGAATTTGGCCACTCTCCAGGTGCCCGGCTTGGATTTCTTGTTCATCTCCCCCGTCTCGGCTCCCGGCAAGACAAGGCCAGATCTCTATCGGCCGATCCTTCCCAACGTGAGAAGAACACAACCACTCCTCCCCTCTTCCCTGCCATCCCCAGGGAGGGGAAAGAGACAGACAGAAATGTCTTTACATGCCTTTATTTCTGTCTTTCCAGCAGTGCAGAGAAAACATGTCTGCACTCTCTTTACAGCAATAGCAGAGAGAGAATAACTCCTCCCATGTACTTCCAGTACAGGGTCATGTGACACTCTGAGCTAACATCCGGTGCTCAGTGCACATAATAGACTGTTCCTTGTTCCCACGGTACAGTCCCATAACATCAACATCCTGTTTGGCTTTCCAGCCATCTGGAGAACTCAGCAGCATTGCTCCTTTTTCATAACAACCCTAACCCTGACGCTAACCCTAATCCTAACCCTAACCCTAACCCTGACCCTGACCCTAACCCTAACCCTAACCCTAACCCTAACCCTAACCCTAACCCTAACCCTAACCCCAACCCCTACCCCTACCCATACCACTAACCCTAACCCTAACCCTAAACCTACCCCTACACTTACCCCTACCCCTACCCCTACCCCAACCCAAACCCCAGCCCAAACCCTAAGCCAAACCCTAACCTAAACCCTAACCCTAACCCTAACCCTAACCCTAACCCTAACCCTAACCCTAACCCTAACCCCTACCCCTACCCATACCCCTAACCCTAGCCCTAACCGTAACCCTAACCCTAACCCTCCATCTACTCCTACCCCTAACCCTAACCCATACGCCTACCCATACCCCTAACCCTAACCCTAACCCTAACCCTAACCATAACCCTAACCCTAACCCTAACCCTAACCCTAACCCTAACCCTCCATCTACTCCTACCCCTACCCCTACCCCTAACCCCTACGCCTACGCCTACCCCTACCCCTACCCCTAACCCAAACCCTAACCCTAACCCTAACCCTAACCCTAACCCTAACCCTAACCCTAACCCTAACCCTAACCATAAACCCTATCCCGCGCAACCCTAACACTAAACCCTACACCTACGCTTAACCCTACACCTACCCCTAACCCTGCCATACGCTCAACCCTAAACCTAAACCTAAACCTAAACCTAAACCTAAACCTAAACCTAAACCTAAACCTAAACCTAAACCTAAACCTAAACCTAAACCTAAACCTAAACCTAAACCTAAACCTAAACCTAAACCTAAACCTACCGTTACCCCTAACCATAAACCTAGCCCTAACCCCTACCCCTACCCCTACCCCTAAATCTAACCCTAACCCTAACCCAAACCCTAACCGCTACACCTACCCCTACCCCTACCCCTACCCCTACCCCTACCCCTACCCCTACCCCTAAGCCAACCTCTACCCCTAACCCTAACCCTAACCCTATAAATACCCCAAACTCAAACCCTAACCCTAACGCTACCCCTACTCCTACCCCTACCCCTACCCCTAACCCTACCATTACCCCTAACCCTAACCCTAACCCTAACCCTAACCCTAACCCTAACCTTAACCCTAACCCTAACCCTAGCCCTAGCCCTAGCCCTAGCCCTAGCCCTAGCCCTAGCCCTCGCCCTAGCCCTAGCCCTAGCCCTAGCCCTAGCCCTAGCCCTAGCCCTAACCCTAACCCTTAACCCTAAACCCTAACCCTAATCCGCACAACCCTAACCCGACACCTACCCCTACAGCTACCCCTACCTCTACCTCTACCCCTACCCCTACCCCTCCCCTACGCCTAATCCTTCCCCTTCCCCTAACCCTAACCCTAACCCTAACCCTAACCCTAACCCTACCCCTACATCTACCCCTACCCCTACCCCTACCCCTACCCCTAACCCTGGCCCTACACCTGCCCCTGCCCCTGCCCTGCCCCTAACCCTAACCCTAACCCTAACCCTAACCCTAACCCTAACCCTAACCCTAACCCTAACCCTAACCCTAACCCTAACCCTGGCCCTAAACCTGCCCATGCCCCTGCCCTACCCCTGCCCCTGCCCCTATGCCTACCTCTAACCCGAACCCGAACCCGAACCCGAACCCAATCCCTAACCCTAACCCTAACCCTAACCCTAACCCTAAGCCTAAGCCTAAGCCTAAGCCTAAGCCTAAGCCTAAGCCTAAGCCTAACCCTAACCCTAACCCTAACCCTAACCCTAACCCTAACCCTAACCCTAACCCTAACCCTAACCCTAAATCCTATGCCTACCCCAAATCCAAACCCTAACCCTAACCCTAACCCTAACACAAACCATAACCCTAACCCTAACCCTAACCCTAACTACAAACCCTACCCCTACCCCTACCCCTTCCCCTACGCCTACCCCTAACCGTAACCCAATCCCTAACCCTAACCCTAACCCTAACCCTAACCCTAACCCTAACCCTAACCCTAACCCCTAAATCCTATGCCTACCCCAAACCCTAACCCTAACCCTAACCCTAACCCTAACCCTAACCCTAACCCTAACCCTAACCCTAACCCTAACCCTGGCCCTACACCTGCCCCTGCCCCTACCCCTACCCCTAACCCTACCATTACCCCTAACCCTAACCCTAACCCTAACCCTAACCCTAACCCTAACCCTAGCCCTAGCCCTAGCCCTAGCCCTAGCCCTAGCCCTAGCCCTAGCCCTAGCCCTAGCCCTAACCCTAACCCTTAACCCTAAACCCTAACCCTAATCCGCACAACCCTAAGCCGACACCTACCCCTACAGCTACCCCTACCTCTACCTCTACCTCTACCTCTACCCCTACCCCTACCCCTACCCCTCCCCTACGCCTAACCCTTCCCCTAACCCTAACCCTAACCCTAAACCTACCCCTACATCTACCCCTACCCCTACCCCTACCCCTAACCCTGGCCCTACACCTGCCCCTGCCCCTGCCCCTGCCCCTGCCCATAACCCTAACCCTAACCCTAACCCTAACCCTAACTCTAACCCTAACCCTAACCCTGGCCCTACACCTGCCCATGCCCCTGCCGTGCCCCTGCCCCTACCCCTATGCCGACCCCTAACCCGAACCCGAACCCTAACCCAATCCCTAACCCTAACCCTAACCCTAACCCTAACCCTAACCCTAACCCTAACCCTAACCCTAACCCTAACCCTAACACAACCCGAACCCTAACCCTAACCCTAACCCTAACCCTAACCCTAACCCTAACCCTAACCCTAACCCTAACCCTAACCCTAACCCTATGCCTACCCCTAACCCTAACCCTAACCCTAACCCTAACCCTAACCCTAACCCTGGCCGTACACCTGACCCTGCCCCTGCCCCTGCCCTGCCCCTAACCCTAACCCTAACCCTAACCCTAACCCTAACCCTAACCCTAACCCTAACCCTAACCCTAACCCTAACCCCTAAATCCTATGCCTAACCCTAACCCTAACCCTAACCCTAACCCTAACCCTAACCCTAACCCTAACCCTAACCCTACCCCAAACCCTAACCCTAACCCCTACGCCTACCCCGAACCCAAACCCTAACCCTAACCCTAACCCTAACCCTAACCCTAACCCTAACCCTAACCCTAACCCTAACCCTAAACCTAACCCGAACCCTAACCCTAACCCTAACCCTAACCCTAACCCTAACCCTAACCCTAACCGCTACCCCTACCCCTACCCCTACCCATACCCCTAACCCTAAACCTAAACCTACCCCTACACTTACCCCTACCCCTACCCCAACCCAAAACCAAACCCTAACCCAAACCCTAACCTAAACCCTAACCCTAACCCTAACCCTAACCCTAACCCTAACCCTAACCCTAACCCTAACCCTGGCCCTACACCTGCCCCTGCCCCTGCCCCTGCCCTGCCCCTAACCCTAACCCTAACCCTAACCCTAACCCTAACCCTAACCCTAACCCTAACCCTAACCCTAACCCTAACCCTAACCCTAACCCCTAAATCCTATGCCTACCCCAAACCCTAACCCTAACCCTAACCCTAACCCTAACCCTAACCCTAACCCTAACCCTAACCCTAACCCTAACCCTAACCCTAACCCTAACCCTAACCCTAACCCTAACCCTAACCCTAACCCTACTCCTACCCCAAACCCAAACCCTAACCCTAATCCTAACCCTAACCCTAACCCTAACCCTAACCCTAACCCTAACCCTAACCCTAAACCGAACCCTAATCCCTATGCCTACCCCAAACCCTAACGCTAGCCCTAACCCTAACCCTAACCCTAACCCTAACCCTAACCCTCCATCTACTCCTACCCCTACCCCTAACCCTAACCCTAACCCTAACCCTAACCCTAACCCTAACCCTAACCCTAACCCTAACCCTAACCCTAACCCTAACCCTAACCCTAAACCCTATCCCGCGCAACCCTAACCCTAAACCCTACACCTACGCCTAACCCTACACCTACCCCTAACCCTGCCATACGCTCAACCCTAAGCCTAAGCCTAAGCCTAAGCCTAAGCCTAAGCCTAAGCCTAAGCCTAAGCCTAAGCCTAAGCCTAAGCCTAAGCCTAAGCCTAAGCCTAAGCCTAAGCCTAAGCCTAAGCCTAAGCCTAAGCCTAAGCCTAAGCCTAAGCCTAAGCCTACCGTTTCCCCTAACCATAAACCTAGCCCTAACCCCTACCCCTACCCCTACCCCTACCCCTAAATCTAACTGTCAGGGAATCAGGAGCAGGAGCACTGGGGAGAGAGGATTGGGTTAGGGTTAGGGTTAGGGTTAGGGTTAGGGTTAGGGTTAGGGTTAGGGTTAGGGTTAGGGTTAGGGTTAGGGTTAGGGTTAGGGTTAGGGTTGGGTTAGGGTTAGTGTCAGGGAATCAGGAGCAGGAGCACTGGGGAGAGAGGATTGGGAGAGCGAAGGGGAAGAATCCGAGGGCAGCGTAGGGGAGTATGACAGTGGCCCGAGAGATTCCATGAGCTTCTCCAGCGAATCAGAAGATTCCCAGAAGGGGGCACCGATGGTCAGGGCAAGGGGGGTCCCAGGGGGACGCACCAGAAACAAGGAGCCAGAGGGGAACCCCAAAGCAGCAGTGGAGGATCGGGACCAGTTTCCCCACCAGAGCGTAGTGGGGGGGAATAGTCACATGTGTCAGGGGCAGAGTCTCCTCCAGAGAGGGAGTCAGGGCTGACCACGCCTCCAAGGGAGGGGAGGTCAGTTGCAGCTAGCCCCCCCGAAGGGGAAAGCAGTGGCAGCAGCAGTGGAACGGTCAGGAGGAAAGCTGCTGGCTGGGCGCGCGCGCCAAGTTCAAATGTACAGGCGCGCGGAACAGCAGGAGACCCGGATGGGGAACCAGCTCCTAAAGCCCACCGGAGGGAGGGAGAAGGCTCAGGGGAATCAGCGGGAGAAGAGGCTAGAAAGGGCGGAACCCCGGCGGGCAGGCGGACCCAGAGGAGGAAGGAGCAGCGGAGAAGATGTAGCAAGGCTAGAATCTTAAATTGGTGTCAAGGGGGAGGAGACTCAGACGGAGCATCAGCGGTCTGACACTTGAGATGTGGGGCTGCGCGCTGCGGCTCTGGAAGTGAAACTGAACTTCAATAAAGACTTTTATACTTAACAACGAAGCAGCGTTGGTCCTTTGTGAGCTGGGACCTTGGGCAGCTCTGACCCTAACCCTAACCCAAACCCTAACCCTAACCCTAACCCTAACCCTAACCCTAACCCTAACCCTAACCCT
>NC_139619.1:43054089-43061589 GCF_964270895.1 Podarcis filfolensis
TACCCCTACCCCTACCCCTAAACCTAACCCTAACCCTAACCCTAACCCTAACCCTAACCATAACCCCTACCCCTACCCCTACCCCTAACCCTACCCTAACCCTAACCCTAACCCTACCCCTAACCCTAACCCTACCCCTAACCCTAACACTAACCCCTACGCCTACCCCTACCCCTACCCCTAACCCAAACCCAAACCCAAACCCAAACCCAAACCCAAACCCAAACCCAAACCCAAACCCCAAACCCAAACCCAAACCCAAACCCAAACCCAAACCCTACCCCTAACCCTAACCCTAACCCTAACCCTAACCCTACACCTACTCCTAACCCTAACCCTAACCCTAACCCTAACCCTAACCCTAACCCTAACCCTAACCCTAACCCTAACCCTAACCGGAACCCTACCCCTAACCCTAACCCTAACCCTAACCCTAACCCTAACCCTAACCCTAACCCTAACCCTAACCCTAACCCTAACCCTAACCCTAACCCTCCGGCGGGCTTTAGGAGCTGGTTCCCCATCCGGGTCTCCTGCTGTCCCCCGCGCCTGCACATTTGAACTTGGCGCGCGCGCCCAGCCAGCAGCTTTCCTCCTGACCGTTTCACTGCTGCTGCCTAATCCGCACAACCCTAACCCGACACCTACCCCTACAGCTACACCTACCTCTACCTCTACCTCTACCTCTACCTCTACCCCTACCCTTACCCCTACCCCTACCCCTACGCCTAACCCTTCCCCTACCCCTTACCCTAACCCTAACCCTAACCCTAACCCTAACCCTAACCCTAACCCTAACCCTAACCCTAACCCTAACACTAACACTAACACTAATCCTAACCGCTACACATAACCCTACCCCTACGCCTACCCGTACGCCTACACCAAACCCTAACCCTACCCCAAAACCTAACCCTAACCCTAACCTTCCACCTACTCCTACCCCTACCCCTAACCGCTACGCCTACCCCTACCCCTAACCCAATCCCTAACCCTAACCCTAACCCTAACCCTAACCCCTAAATCCTATACCTACCCCAAATCCAAACCCTAACCCTAACCCTAACTGTCAAGGCTGCCCAAGGTCCCAGCTCACAAAGGACCAACGCTGCTGTCAGGGAATCAGGAGCAGGAGCACTGGGGAGAGAGGATTGGGAGAGCGAAGGGGAAGAATCCGAGGGCAGCGTAGGGGAGTATGACAGTGGCCCGAGAGATTCCATGAGCTTCTCCAGCGACTCAGAAGATTCCCAGAAGGTGGCGCCGATGGTCAGGGCAAGGGGGGTCCCAGGGGGACGCACCAGAAACAAGGGAGCCAGAGGGGAACCCCAAAGCAGCAGTGGAGTATCGGGACCAGTTTCCCCACCAGAGCGTAGTGGGGGGGGAAGAGTCACATGTGTCAGGGGCAGTGTCTCCTCCAGAGAGGGAGTCAGGGCTGACCACGCCTCCAACGGAGGGGAGGTCAGTTGCAGCTAGCCCCCCCGAAGGGGGAAGCAGTGACAGCAGCAGTGGAACGGTCAGGAGGAAAGCTGCTGGCTGGGCGCGCGTGCCAAGTTCAAATGTGCAGGCGCGCGGAACAGCAGGAGACCCGGATGGGGAACCAGCTCCTAAAGCCCGCCGGAGGGAGGGAGAAGGCTCAGGGGAATCAGCGGGAGAAGAGGCTAGAAAGGGCGGAACCCCGGCGGGCAGGCGGACCCAGAGGAGGAAGGAGCAGCGGAGAAGGTGGAGCAAGGCTAGAATCTTAAATTGGTGTCAAGGGGGAGGAGACTCAGACGGAGCATCAGTGGTCTGACACTTGAGACGTGGGGCTGCGCGCTGCGGCTCTGGAAGTGAAACTGAACTTCAATAAAGACTTTTATACTTAACAACGAAGCAGCGTTTGGTCCTTAGTGAGCTGGGACCTAGGGTAGCCCTGACAGTATGCTCCGTCCCTTATAAAAACCTCGCAGCGTGAGTTGGTGCAGCGAGGGGGCAAGACTTGGTGTTTTGCGAGCTCACGAAGATAGGCAAAGATGACTACTGAGAGCCAGGTGAAAGAACTGCAAGAAGCAGTCACGACGCTTTACGCAGAAGTAGCAGCATCCAGGAAAAGAGAAGAAGAAGCAGTAGCGCTCTGCCGGGATCTGCAGGCCAGGTGGGACCGTTGGGGGAAGAGGGGCTGCCAGGACCCAAACCGGAGGGAGTTGGCCTCGGGAAGAGGGGGGGCAGCCTAATAGCCCACTTCAACGGGGACCTGCAGCAATATCCTAACTTCAGAGCTGACGTGGTTTACGCGCTCAATTTGCTTCGGAAGGACTTTAGAGATGAGGAAGAGAAAGTGGGCTTCATAATCACTCATTTGCATGGGGAAGCATAAGCGTGGCTGCGGAATTTGTGGCGCGAAGAAGACCCCGCCCTCAAAGATTTTGATGCATTTATCAAAGCTATGGACGCTTGCTTTAAATCTACGGTAGATGTAGATGTTGCTTGAAGGGAAATGCATGGACTACAGCAAGGGAAAGCAACGGTGAGGCAATATCACTCACGCTTTTTTTGCCTTATTGAACGTGCTGGGCTGGGAGAAGGACTCTATTGCTGTCAGAGACCTGTTCTGGGAGGGGCTAAGTGGAGAGGTGAAAGATGAGCTGGCAAGAGGGGAACGACCGCAAAGTACCCAAGAAGTTGCCCAAAGAGCGTTGGCGATTGGTGTGCGCCTGGAAGGACGCCCTTGGAGCAGGGAGGAAGGACGTAAGGCAAGCACCCCAGCCAGGACAACCCCTTTCCCAGAGAGGCGGGGCGGGCGCTGTCCATGCCTCCTTTGGGAAGGGGAGAAGAGCCGATGGAGATTGGTGGTGCCAGGGCTGAGACTACCAGCAGAGCCCAAACACCGGGAGCAGTCAAGGCGAAGGCTCCTAGAGGGACCAGGAAGTGCTACGTCTGCGACAGTGCTCAGCACATGGCCAAAGAGTGTCCCCAGAGGCTCCAGAAGCACACTGCAGCCTCAGCAACAGTAAAGGGAACAAGTCAGCAGCCTAAACAGCTGCAGGGGGAAGAAAACGTCTGGTTGGAAACAGAGCCACTGGGGCCCAACCAGGCGAGTCAGTGAAGCAGTCCCCAGAGATTTTACAGCCCACAGACCCCCTCCCGCCCAAACCAGTGGTGCAACTCACCGCATCGCTCCAGTTGCCCAATGGGCACACTATGCAAGTACCAATAACCATTGACTCTGGGAGCACCGCAGACTTTATAGGAGTGGACTTTATCAAGCAACATCGCATAGCACTCATGCCAGCCACGATGCCCCTAAACGTCGTCACGGTCGATGGCAGGAAGCTACTGGGAGGAGAGGTGGTACAGCAAACACCACCGATGGTGATGCAAATTGGAAACCACCGCGAAGTCATCAGCTTCAACGTCACCCACCTGTCAGACACGCCCATAGTGTTGGGTATGAGTTGGCTGGATAGGCACAGCCCGGCATTAGCATGGTACCAGCGGCAATTGACCTTCTGCTCCTCCTACTGCGCAGAACACTGCATCCAGACCCGCCAGGAGGAGGAGGGGCAAGAGGATGAACCGCAGTTACACCTAGGCATGGTGCAAGCGGTACCCAACAAGTACAAGGAGTTTTTGGAGGTCTTCTGCGAGAGGGAAGCGGATAACCTGCCTCCCCACAGGCCTTACGACTGCAAGATTGACCTCCTGCCGGGAGCGACGCTGCCGACTGGAAAACTGTATTCCATGTCTGAAGACGAACTGCAAGAACTCAAGGAGTTCATAGATCACAACTTGAAGCGGGGGTTCATCCAAGAATCTAAAGCAGTGGGGGGCAGTCCCGTGTTTTTCATGAAGAAGAAGGACACGCCCCAACGCAGGCTCATAGTTGATTATAGGATCATAAATTCCAAAACAAAGCCCGCAGCATTCCCCATGCCCAAGATCGACGACCTGCTCGCGACGGTGAGGAAGGGACGGATCTTCACCAAGTTGGATCTACGAGGGGCGTACAACCTTATACGCATGCGGGAGGGCGATGAGTGGAAGACAGCCATGTTTACACCTTTAGGCACCTATGACAATCGCGTAATGCCTTTTGGTCTGCAAAATGGCTCCCATACCTTCCAAGCTTTCATGCATCACGTGTTAGCGGGACTCCTCTACAAGAAGTGCGTTTGCTTCCTGGACGACATCCTGGTCTTCTCGGAATCGCAGGAGGCTCATGAGAGGGACGTCAAGGAGGTCCTGCAGAGGCTACGGGAGCACAGGCTTTACGCCAAATTAGAGAAGTGCCAGTTCGACATGACGGAGGTGGATTTCCTGGGCTACAAGCTGTCCGACAAGGGACTCGCCATGGACAGCACCAAGGTCCGCGCGGTGTTGGACTGGAAGAGCCCGCGCAATCGGAAGGAGGTCCAGAAGTTCGTCGGCTTCGCCAACTTTTATCGCAAGTTCATCAAAGGGTTCGCGAAGGAGACGGCGGCCATCACGGACACCCTCAGCTCCAAGAAGAAGAAGTTCACCTGGACGGACCAGGCGGAGCAGTCCTTTCGGAGACTCAAGCGTCTCTTCGCGTCCGAAGAACAGCTGCTACATGTAAACCCCAGCAGACCAATGAGGGTTGAGACGGACGCCTCGGACAGAGCGGTGGGGGCCGTCCTGTTGCAGCAAGATCCGCAAGGGGAATGGAGGCCGTGCGCATTCTACTCCAGGAAACTCAGCAAGGCGGAACAGAACTACACCATCTGGGACAGGGAGTTGCTGGCCATTCATGCAGCTTTCAAGGCGTGGCGGCACTTCCTCGTCGGAGCCAGACACACAGTGCAAGTCCGCACGGACCATAAGAACCTGGAGTACTGGCGCACGGCGTGGTTCCTGAACCAGAGACACATTCGCTGGGCGGAGTTCTTTGCGGATTTCGATTTCCGGATAGAATACATCCCGGGAGACAACAACGTCATTGCGGATGCACTATCCAGGAAGCCGCAGTATCTCGAGGAAGCGGCGCCGGTGGCGGCCAAGCACATTTTCGCACCGAAAGCGTGGGCGTGCGCTTCAGCTGCCGTGGACCTGGACGCGGTGCGTCGAGCGCTGCAGACGGATTCGTTCGCACAATCCAAGATGGAGGAGGTGCGAAAAGGCACAGCGAAGGACGACGAGTTCCAGATACGAGACGGACTGCTCATCCGCAGAGGGGCTCTCTACGTGCCCGGAGACGACCTCCGCGCGAAAGTCTTGCAGCAGCTACACGACGCGCCCAGCGCTGGGCACTTCGGCAAGGACAAGACGGCGGAATTAGTAACCAGAGACTTTTGGTGGCCCAAGGTGAGGGGAGAAGTCGCGGATTACGTCTCCAGGTGTGACACCTGCCAAAGGGCCAAGCCAGTACACAGGAAGCCGGCGGGTCTACTAGAACCCCTACAGACGCCGCTCGAACCGTGGGAGAAAGTGGCCCTGGACTTTGTCACAGATCTGCCCAGCTCGCGAGGCAAAACAGTGGTGCTCGTGGTCGTAGACATGTTCACCAAGATGGCGCACTTTATTCCGTGCGCGAAGGTGGCCACAGCGGAACAGACCGCCAAGCTGTTCATAGACCACGTGTTCAAAGCTCACGGCTTGCCGCGGTCCATCCTTTTCGACCGGGGTCGCCACTTCGTCTCGAGCTTCTGGCAGAAGCTGCTGGGCATTCTGAACGTCAAGATCAACTTAGCGTCAGCACGACACCCGCAGACCAACGGACAAGCGGAGAGGGTCAACGCCATCATGCAGCAGTACCTGCGATGCTACGCCAATCAACAACCCTCGACCTGGGTGGACTACCTACCGCTGGCCGAGTTTGCCTACAACAACACGAAGCACGGGTCTACAGGAGTGACACCGTTCTTCGCCAATAATGGGCGGCATCCCAGAACTTTCCCGGGGTTAGAGACGAAGGGGGAGGGGGAGCCACGGGGGGCAGAGCACTTAGCAGCAGAGTTACAGGAGGTCCACGAGCAACTCCGAAGGCAATTGGAACTGGCGAAACACGCCTACAAAATGCAGGCAGACAAGCACAGGAGGGTCGGGGAGGACATCCAGGTGGGGGACTGGGTCTGGTTAGCAGCCCAGGCAGTGCCGGCCAGGACGCTAGCTAAGAGGAAGCTCAAGCACAAGCAGCTGGGACCTTACCAGGTCGCGGCGCAAATCAATCCAGTGGCCTTCCGGTTGACACTCCCGGAGGGCTCCAGAATGCACCCAGTCTTTCATAGGTCAGTGCTCACACCCTACAGGGAACCCCACAGGTTTCAGGCGACAGGGAACGCGCCAGACCCACTTAACGAATCTCCAAAGAGGGAGGGGTCACGGAGGGCGACGCCACTCAACGAGGTCACGGAGATTTTGGACTCGAGGTGGGGGGAAGAGGGGGTGGAATACCTCCTCGCCAGGGAAGGTACCCCAGCCAGTGCCAACAGGTGGGTACCGTGCTATGCCGTGGAGGAGCACTATCTTAAAGACGAGTTCCATGCACTCTTCCCACACAGACCTATGCCGGCAGAGTATTTCGACGACTGGCTCTTCACACCCACACTGTCAGCCAGTACGTTCCAGGGTTTTTCATCAGCTGAAGAGACGCCGCCGGACACTAGCTCCTCGGAGGGGTCTCTCTCGGGGTTTGCCACAGACCGCTCCTATTGGTGGGACACTCAACCGGAGGTGGGGTGGCGCAGGGAGCTGCTGCGGGGACCTTTGCAAGCAATCTCACCAGAGGTACCCGGGGGAGGGGAGGACATGGACGTGTTGGGGGAGGATCCTGGATTCGAGCACATCAGCAGAGAGATGGAAGCAGAGGAAATCGACGTCGACGAGCCCGTTGCGGTTGGGCCGGATCCAGTGGACCGGCTACACACCAGGGGGGAAGAATGGTATCCCGCACTCACACCCACAGGACTGGAGCACCCGGAACCCACACCCGAAGAGGGGGAGGGGGGAAGGGGGGGCTTCGAGGGGGGGATGGATGTCAGGGAATCAGGAGCAGGAGCACTGGGGAGAGAGGATTGGGAGAGCGAAGGGGAAGAATCCGAGGGCAGCGTAGGGGAGTATGACAGTGGCCCGAGAGATTCCATGAGCTTCTCCAGCGAATCAGAAGATTCCCAGAAGGGGGCGCCGATGGTCAGGGCAAGGGGGGTCCCAGGGGGGACGCACCAGAAACAAGGAGCCAGAGGGGAACCCCAAAGCAGCAGTGGAGGATCGGGACCAGTTTCCCCACCAGAGCGTAGTGGGGGGGAGGAGTCACATGTGTCAGGGGCAGTGTCTCCTCCAGAGAGGGAGTCAGGGCTGACCACGCCTCCAACGGAGGGGAGGTCAGTTGCAGCTAGCCCCCCCGAAGGGGGAAGCAGTGAGAGCAGCAGTGGAACGGTCAGAAGGAAAGCTGCTGGCTGCGCGCGCGCCAAGTTCAAATGTGCAGGCGCGCGGAACAGCAGGAGACCCGGATGGGGAACCAGCTCCTAAAGCCCACCGGAGGGAGGGAGAAGGCTCAGGGGAATCAGC